>NC_143057.1:93461547-93775000 GCF_052426305.1 Pelodiscus sinensis
TTGTCCACATTCAGCCAGATGTTCTTCAGCCATATGGCATCTTACCTATCTAGAGATCTGGGTGATTGTTCAGTTTGCAGTTTGATGTGTCTGCCTACTTTGCCAGAGTAGTTTCATCAATTTGTACTACAGATAGTCCCCGACTTACTGACTTATGTACCAAGCTCTTGGTCATAATTCGATCTGTTCGTAAGTCAGACCCCATTCATTTACACGTGACTGTGCTGTTTGTAGCACGGATCGCGTTCGTAACTCGGGGACGCGCTTAATGGGAGGTTGGTCGTAAGGATGAATGGTCGTAAATCAGGGACTACCTGTCTAGTGTACAGGACTGATCTGTGTTGTGCTACTACTAAAATTTTATTTTTGTCATTGTGCTGTTACAAAATTAATAGTAAATACTTTGGCCTGGTCATTAGCAGCTGTGTATTGCTTCAGGCAAATATTGTGCATTTTATGTTTCAGGAGTGGGATGGTCTAGTAAGGATAGCCTTTGTCAGAAAAAACAAGACGCTTTCTGCAGCATTTAAGTAAGTTACTGTGTCATGGGGCAGACTCACTACCATAGCGCCTCCAGCCAGCAGTCCCGGGAATTAGCTTGCTTGGCTGGCTGGACACCTCTCTCTAGCTGGTGTCTCCCCATATTTCTGTTTGTCCATGGCATCCCCTTCAGGACACTGCCCTCCGGTAGTACCCACTCCAGTGTTTGAGCTCCCCTTCCAGGGGTGGCTGTTGTTTACTCCACTGCACACTCCAGGGTTCATCCTTCCTCCCAGGGAACCCCCAGTTCCCCTATACCCACCTTGCCTCAGTGACTCACTGCCAGTCTTCAACTAGCCCCTGCCTTGGGGCAAACTGCAGTCTATAATGGCCACTCATCATTGGCAAAGGAGTGTGGAGCTGCTGCCCCTACTTACCATGACTGTTTCTCAGCCCTAGTAGCCTCAGGCCTTGCTTCAGGCTCTGCAGACTGGGAGCCTGCTTGGCCAGAGCTTTCCCAGCTCTACCTCCAGGAAGCCTACTGCTTCCCTGGCAGTCAGGTCCTTATTGTGCTCTATGCTGAGGAGCAGTCAGATCCTTCCCTCCTTCCAGGAGTCCTTCTTTGTATATCCCCAGCTGGGCCCTCATTAGCCAGAACTGCCTCAGCTCGGGCTTTGCTCTCAGCCCTTACTCAGGGCTGGGCTTTTTGCCCTTAAAGGGCCAGTGCAGGAGAAATGCCCTGTCACACACTACTATTAGGGTACATCTACACTGCAGGCTTCTTGCACAAGAACTGTTTTACGCAAGAGCACGTCCACACTGCCATGTGCTTTTGCGCAAGAGGGTCCATGGCAGTGAGGATGCTCTCTTGCACAAGAAAGCTCTGATGGCCATTTTAGCCATAGGAGTTTCTTGTGCAAGAAACCCCTGTTGCCCGTGCACACTACCTTCTTGCGCAAGAGGGCTTATTCCTCATGGGGAGAGGAATAACTCTTGTGCAAGAAGCCCTCTTTTCTGATGTTTTACTGTAAATTTACTTGTGCAAGAACGCGGGTGCAGTGTAGATGCTCCGCAAGTTTTTGTGCAAGAACAACTGTTCTTGCGCAAGAAGCCTGCAGTGTAGACATAGCCTTAGAGTTTAGTCATTTAATTGCTACACAGGTGTCTAGCAGTCCTCCTGTCAAGTTCTGAAGCAAACTTTGCTTCAACAACCATGTTAATCAGACCACTGATGAATCCCCATAGTACACAGTTGGACAGTTTACACTGTGGTGTAAATCTTACTTGCACATGCCAACTAGGCAGCTGCCTTAAGAGATCATCCAGTTGTTCTGTAATGCTATTTCATCTTCATTATAAAAACCCCTAAACAACCTTTAAAATCACAGAACTTGTTTTTAGAATAACAGGTTTCACTGTAGTTAACTTGTTATATTGACTCATTTTCAGATCAAGTGCAGTACAGCAGCTGTTGGATCAGAATTATCGAATCCACTGTTCTTTACATAACATAGTAAGTAGAATTTTTTCCCCTTTTTTGTGTTGAATGTAACATAAAATGTGAGCTAAGTATGAGACATAAAAGTCAACATGGTACAAAAAACTTTCATCCAAAAGTTAAAATCTATCAGAACGAACATTGCCTAACAGCCTTTTAGAATTCTAGAGTATCTAAAATAAACAGTTCTAAGATCCTCTAAACTATAATGAAAGTTTAAATGGGAATTTAGAAATAAAGGACATTGAGATTTCACTGATGTCTCCAGCAATGTAATTTACTCTCCAATTGAAAGCTGCCCTGAGTTTGGCATAGTATTAAAAAACCATTGATACTACATCTATTGGAAATATTTCTAGTGAGTCACCTGAAGTGAATTCAACGTTGTGTACAAAAATCCACATACAAGGCATACACTGATCCAATTACAAATATTTTTAGTTCTTTTTAATAAGATCTGATCCTTAGAAGAGAATGGTTAGTCAGGTTAATTTTAGCCACAGCACTCGGTTATAGATACATAGAATTGTGCTTAACATCTGTAAGTGTGGGTTTTTTTTCAAAATGTATACAGACAGTCCCCGACTTACGTGGATCCGACTTACGTCAGATCCCTAGATAAGAACGGGGTGAGGCAACTCCCGCACATGCGCAGCAGCATTCCCGGGGCTCGCTCACCTGGGTCCTAGGATCCTCCTCCTCCTCGGCCGGCTCCGACTGGGGTCCCACAGAGCTGCCGGGCAGAGGAAAAGTGCCTCCCCACGCCCGCTGCCCCCTCCCCTGAGCAACAGGCTGCCGAACAGCAGACAAAAGCAGCCTCTCTGCCCCTCCTCCCCTCTATACATGCAGGGCTCCCAGAGCACAGCAGCATCCCTGGGGCTCGCTCACCTGGGTCCTAGAATCCACCTCCTCTTCGGGCCGACTCCTCCGGCCCGCCGGCTCCAACTGGCCTCTGCCTGCAGCAGCAGCTGGCCGCAGGGACAGGGATCCCGCAGAGCTGCTGGGCAGAGGAAAAGTGCCTCCCCATGCCCGCCCCCCCCCCCCCCCCGCCAGCAACAGGCTGCCCCCCTCCTTTCTCCAGCAACAGGCTGCCCCCTCCTCCGAGCAACAGGCTGCTGAACAGCAGACAAAAGCAGCCTCTCCGCCCCTCCTCCCCCTATACATGCTGGGCTCCCTGGGCAAACAAAGACTCCACCAAAACAAACAAAGTGCTGGCCTCATTGTGTTAGCAAAAAAAGGACCCTCCTCCTAGAACCCTGGGTGGTGTGTGGAAATAAAGCTATTAGCTCAAAGCATGGTGCAGAGCTGTTTGGTATTTGATGAGTTACTCCTTTAGTCCTGAGTTTGTCACAGGGACAGAAATAGATGTGAAATCTTCTGAACAGGGGAACAGACGGCAAAACAAACATTAGAGGGGAGTTAACCTTTCCCTATGCTATCCAAAACTAAAAAAAATGTTTGGCTAGAGTTTCCCCTACAATATGTACCAGTTCCGACTTACATACAAATTCAACTTAAGAACAAACCTACAGTCCCTATCTTGTACATAACCCGGGGACTGCCTGTAGTTAGTGTCACATGTTATTGGCTAATCTGGTTGGCCAGGTGGCTGTAATCAGCAGCAGTTTAATCTCCACACTTTTAAATGTCTTTAATTGTTAAATATTTTAGTAGATTAATATTGTCTTGAATTAAGGGGACCTTAAGCTTGACCACACTGTTTTTGTGCAGTTTGAATTCTTCAGACATCTACATTCATTTGATTTGCTTTGCCTTGTGAATTCCTCTGTTTTAGTCAGTCTCTTAACAGTGCAAGTTTCTGTATGTCAGAGAACCAGGTAAATAAGGTACACACTTAACATTAGCAGACCTCAGTTGTTTGGTAGGGGACATAAATCCCCTTGTTTTTAAGCTAACATTGATTTGCATTTTTGTACAACTAAAAGGTAAATCAAGCAGAATGTCTGAGTTTTACTGTCACTTGGTGACAATGTACTATATTGTGTTGTATAATCCTAAAGGCTGTTATGCTATTATGCTGTTATGCTATTACAAATTTAAATTATTTAGACTTGTAGTAGACAAACATACAGGAGCCAGCATCTCTTGCTATATTTATGTTTGACTTTAAAATAGGTTGAGATGAGTTTTCAGTGGGATTAAGTGGGTAACAAAACTAGAGCCAGGCTCCTGTTCGGTGGGGCACGGTCAGATCCAGGCTGTCTAATCGCTACCTGCAAGCCTAACACAGAAAAGCTATATTGGCAAATAAAGTACAGACACTGCACACCTGATTAGCACAGGTGTAAATAGCAGAGTAGTTAGTGTGGCATGGCCCTACACACTTGAACCTCCGTGATACACCCTACATGAGACTCAGCATGCCCAAGCAGTGTCTCCCACATCTACACTACTATTTTTAGTGTTGTTCGACAGCCTGCAACGTTCCCTGCCATAGTGAACAGCTCCAGTGAGTGCAGAGAGCAGGAAAAGGCTGCAGGAGTTACCTTCTGCCTCTCCGCTGGTGTAGGGTTTTTTCCTGCCACATGAAGCTACACTCTGCAATGGACAAGTGTGGATGCTACTTTCCTTTCACTGCAGCTTGTAGCTGTGTATGTACTGTTCTTACTTAGCATGCTGCCATATGCATAGACAGTAACCTAGGAGGCAAGCAAAAAAGGGACTATTGATTTATATTCTCGTGGCACCAGAAACTCTAACCTAAGTGCTGAATGAATATAGAGATAGGCATGATGATTGCTTTTCTCAAGTGGATGGCTGCCTCCCACTGTTGAGGGTAGTGAAAGTGGGTTGGGTCCTGCCTTCAGGGACTGGGGGGAAGGAAGGGTCCTGTTCCCTGTGTGGGAGAAAAGGGGAATTGCAGGGTGAGTACAAAGGTTGCTCTGTAGGGCTGGCTAGGTTTAAGTCTTTGTTCTGAGCTCTACACCCAGGACCCCAGCATAGGGGTGGGGGACCTTTTTTGGGTTGGGGGCTGCTGACCCACAGAAAAATCAGCTGGGGGCCATACACAAGTGAGAAGCCCCTGAGAAGGAGCAAGACATTCCCTACATTCCCCTTGCATACCAGAGCCTAGAAGGGCCCAGGCTACTAGATTTTGTATGGTCTAGCCCTACGAGTGGGTGGCAGGGGGGCTGGAGCGCCAGCATGGGCTCCTTAGTGCTGAGCTTCAGGCCTCATGAAGGCAAGCCGGGGACCATATCCAGCCCCCGGGCCTGAGGTTCCCCATCCCTGCCCTAGTTCATGGGTTACAACAAGGATCAGGTTTATCTCAGTTGGGACAAATCTGAGTGACTGATGTTGCAACCCTGTGTACCAGGTTGTAATGCCACTCAAATTTGTGATCTCTTCCCCCCCCCCCCCCCGCAACTCCTATCAGGAGCCAGGCCAAACCTGAGCAGCGGGGGCCAGGTCACAATGCCTGGAGCAGGAAGCCTTGTCCAACCACTCACGTGGAGCAGGAGCTGCGTCAATGTGATAAGTTGTGTTCCAAAGCAGGACAGTCTTGCAAAACCCAGAATTACTAGGTGGCCTGTGTATACTATACCTCTGAGAAAATAGCAACCTGATTTTTTTTAAAGCATTTTTCATTGGAAGTGGTCAGTCATCTTCATGTATAGCAAGGGTTAGGTACGGTGCTTGGATGCCTGAAGACCTGTGGAATTTACAAGATTTTTAAAATCATTAGTGTTGAGGAAATAACTTATCTGTATTGCAACTTATTTTGACAGGAAATACCAGAAAACTTCAAAATTGCAGAAAAAATACAGATGGTTTTAGAAAATACAGGTTTCTCTGACAAACGGGCTCGCTCAATGGATATAGATGACTTCATTAGGTAAACGCTGTGAATTTCCTTTTGTATTTCAAGTGCTTCCTGTGCTCTGTTCTAAAAATGAAGGTGCATCTCTAATATCAAAACAGATTTGTATCAGTTTTTAATGGAAGAAATAGTAGTGTTATCCTAAAGTGTTAACCACCCACTTTCCATATATCCAACTATTCATGTGATAGTTCTAGTGATGTACATTAATGTAAATTCAGGGAACACTAACTTAGTACAGTTGGCCATTAATCATCTTATATATTTTAGAAATGTGTCCATCCATTTGTGAAGTCTGTTCAAGAACTCGTCCTAAATGATAAGAGCTAGTGCCACCAGATTTGGTATGCAGCTTCCTCATAACTCAAAGCAAGGTCAGGGTTTAATTGTGCCAGAACAATGGGATGTACCTGGAATTGGATTTTCTCATAAAATAGAAAGGGAGTATGTTTGGAGGAAGTTATACTGCAGAATGAGCACAAGCAGCAAGGGACCAGAGATGAGAACTGGGGCAGCTGTAACCCCATTTGGCTGGCAGCGGTGAAGAAAAGGATAGGTTTTAACTATATCAGAGTTTGTGTGTCTGTCTGTGTTCCTCAGCCAGAGCACATGCATCTCTTCCCCCAGCTGTGCCCGCTGGAGCTGTAGCAGCCCTGGACAGGTGCTTCTCACCTGACCTCAAGCTGCTGTGGTAAGAGAGGGCTGGGGTTATCCTTTCTCTTGAGGCAGTCTGCATACTGAACCCCTCATCTCCAGCCCCACCCCAGAGCAATGATTTTAAATTAAGAAAAACAAAACTTATGAGTTAAAAACACAAGCAACGCCAGGTAAATCTAGTTAAGATGAAAATTATGGGTATTCTGACCAGAAGACTCAATCTGTTGCAAACCTCTAGACGGACATTATTTATATACATCCTTACACTTGTTGTAACTACACATGATGATACCACAAACAGGCTGAGGGTAACAAAGCAAAAACACACATTCTGAATCAAATTTTAAAAGGAACATGACCTGATTACATAGGTCTAGGAGAAGTAATTTATCACCACAGATGAAGAGCCTGATCCCTTGGAGGAAAAACAGTGCATATGGATCAAACTGCTGTTTACAGCATTCTGTAGCACCTAAATCTCATTCAGAAGTGGGTTATAAGAACAGGACAATTCTCATCTTGCCTGAAGTCTTAGGCATCTGTCCCTTACCCTTCCTTTGAATTTCTGGCAGCATTAGACATCCTTCAAAATTCTGAAGCTGTTATATTAATGACCATGTGCTTTCTTGTTGCTTGTCATCAAATTAAGCAGTAAAAATCCCATCTCTTAATGTGTAGCTTCAGAATATTTTAAAAACATTAAATATGTGTAATAGTATGTTAAAGAAATGGCCCGGAACACTAAGTACAAACACTCACTCACTTATCAGAGGGGTAGCCGTGTTAGTCTGAATCTGCAAAAGCGGCGAGGAGTCCTGTGGCACCTACGCTACATCGATGACATCTTCATCATCTGGATCCATGGGAAGGAGTCTCTGGAAGAATTTCACCACGATTTCAACAGCTTCCACCCCACCATCAACCTCAGCATGGACCAGTCTACATGGGAGGTCCATTTCCTGGACACCACGGTGCAAATAAGTGACGGTCACATCAACACCACCTTATACCGAAAACCTACCGACTGCTATACTTACCTGCATGCCTCCAGCTTCCATCCTGGACACACCACACGATCCATTGTTTACAGCCAAGCACTGAGGTACAACCGCATATGCTCCAACCCCTCAGACAGAGACCTACACCTACAAGATCTTCAACAAGCATTCTGTAAACTACGATACCCACACAAGGAAGTGAGGAGACAGATTGACAGAGCCAGCCGTATACCCAGTAGACTCCTGCTACGGGACAAGCCCAAGAAAGAAACCAACAGAACACCACTGGCCATCACCTACAGTCCTCAGCTAAAACCTCTCCAATGAATCATTAGTGATCTACAACCCATCCTGGACAATGATCCCTCGCTTTCACAGGCCTTGGGAGGCAGGCCAGTCCTTGCCCACAGACAACCCACCAACCTGAAGCATATTCTCACCAGCAACTACACACCACACCGTAATAACTCGAACTCAGGAACCAATCCATGCAACAAACCTCAGTGCCAACTATGCCCATGTATATACACCAGCAACACCATCACAGGACCTAATCAGATCAGCCATACTGTCACTGGTACATTCTCCTGCACATGTACCAACGTAATATATGCCATCATGTGCCAACAATGTTCCACTGCTATCTAGATCGGCCAAACTGGACAGTCCCTATGTAAAAGAATCAATGGACACAAATCAGATATTAGAAATGGCAACATACAAAAACCTGTAGGGGAACACGTCAATCTTCCTGGACACACAATTGCAGATCTAAAAGTAGCCATCCTGCAGCAAAAAAGCTTCAGGACCAGACTTCAAAGAGAAACTGCTGAGCTACAGTTCATCTTTAAGTTTGACACAATCAACTCTGGATTAAACAAAGACTGTGAATGACTTGCTAACTACAGAAGCAGCTTCTGCTCTCTTGGAATTCACACCTCCAGATCAGCTACTAGAAGTGGGCCTCATCCTCCTTGATTGGATCCACCTCATCATCTCCAGCCTGATTCTGGCCTGCATATTTATACCTGTCTGTGGAAATTTCCACTACATGCATCTGACAAAGTGGGTCTTTGCCCATGAAAGCTTATGCTCCAACACTTCAGTTAATCTATAAGGTGCCACAGGACTCCTCTCCGCACTCTCACTTGTTTTCCTTTCTATACAGTTCTCTTCAATGTTTAGGAAATATGGACAGCTAATAAGGTATTAAGCTCTTGACTTAGATGCAGAGGAGCTACACCCAAAATGGTAGCTTTCCAGAAATGTTAGTCTGTTGTAACTAAGCACACTTTCTTGACAGAAGTGACTCATCATGCCTTGCTACTGTGACTATCTAAATCAAATGCTGTGCCTTGGATAGTGCAGGTTAAGCTGAGTGGTAGACAAGTTGCACTAGAATTACATCTGTACTGATAGCCAGAGTTGAGTACTTACTACTAGTCTTTATCACTAACCTATTGATAACTGGTTGTTTTAATGATTGGAAAAGAAAGCAAGTTTTTAAGACTTCTCTTTTCCTACCCACTCCTTTCACATGGGTAATTTAAATAAGTGGTGGTGTGTGAAGTACAAATTCATGTAAGCTGTTTTGATTTTTCAGATTGCTGCATGGCTTCAATTCAGAAGGCATCCATTTTTCATAAATGGCCAGTCGGAGCATTTTACATTCTCTGGAAAGAACTGAGGTGTGATACAGACAGAGGTGTTAGGAGAAGGAACTCCTGTTGAGAGCAAGCACCATCATACAAAATGACTGTTAAGCATATTTTTAAATACAATTGCTGTTGCATTTAATATTGTAACTGTCAAGACTAAAACTGTGCTCTTTCACATGTACCCTATGATATGAAATGACTAAGTCCCTAGTTTAAACCCTTCTCTCCCTGAACTTTGCACTTTCTTCTGCTATTACAACATGCCGAACAGAACTCTGAGCTTTGGCCTCAACAGAACTGTTTGTAGAGTGATGACATGATGCCCATGCATCAGTTGAGAATAAATTAACTTTAAAAAAAAATGAATTGTGCATCTAATCTTTCTTTTGTAGAGAAATTGCTGCTGGCATGAGCAGATCACCACTGTTCTAGATGTGGAAGCAGTTAGCAGGAGTGGTAGTGAATCTTGTGTTATCAGGCTGCACAGCCAAGGGTTTAGGGTGCCCCAGAAAGCAGTAAATGTTAGGACAGAACAGTTTTGCTGTGTACAGGCCTCTTCCTTGAACTCCCTTTTCATCATACTGTAAACTTAAGTGTTCCATCTGTGATAGCCCTCTGTGCTTCACAGGGTTAGCTCAGCAGTATTAGCCTGGTTTGCTGGCTGGCTGTACAGCTCATGCTAAATGTGGCAGAGCTGGGAATAGTGACCACCCCACTGTCCATGCTAAGTACTAAAACAAGTATACATCAAGGCAATAAAAATCCATATACTTATCAGACTGTAGGAAATTCTAGAGTACTCTTCAGTACTGTAAATCTGTGAACAGTAGTAGATTACTCCTCCAGCCACGGAAGAGCAGCTGTTTTTTGCATTTCTCCTTTTAAGTTACCTTTTTTTAATTTGTAACATAGAATAGTCATAGTGCTAACTGCATTATTCTGTTTAATGACATTTACAAAATATATTAATAGTTTTGGTACTGTAGATGCTAGGCATGTTTTGCTCAATTTGAATTAGAGGTTAAGTAATACAGGACGACATCATTAAGTAACAGTTAAAGACAGCAACTTCACTTGCTTAGAGGGGTGATAGGTAGTTAGATCAACCTATGAACACTGATTTTATGAACACCTCTTTCCCCAGGCCATGAGGAGTTGGTTGATGGCCATAAAGTGCATCATCTGTAAATGCAAGATCTAGAGTTCTTCGGGCTTAGAACTGGGTTGATACACAGCATCTTACAGGGAAATAGTACATCATGTCTTAAGGTTCTGGGTGTAAGCATTACTTCTGGGTCTGAGCAAAGGCGCCTCTATTCAACTTAGGGTAGCACAACCAGAGTGCAAAAAAAACTCCCCTTCAGAAGCAATCTATGGAAATCTAGAGAAGCCTAGCTTAACCAATCTAGCTGCTGTAATAGCAGTATCTCATGGGGGATGAATCAGTAAAAATTAAGGTTTTAATCACACGTTGGTATTTAGACTATTTGCAAGTGGGAAGTTCAATAATCAGCCTTAATTGCTTAAATGCTATCTTACTCTTTTAAAACCTCACATCAGCAAGAATCCTGATTTCCTAGAACATCCACTCCACAAATTTATCATTTTTTGGAAAATGTATTTACCACACTGCAATTGCTGGCTGTCAATATTATCAGAACAGAGAGAATAGCTTCTTTGAAATGGAAGCATAAAAGTGATTCCTGTCATTTGAAGCAAGTGTGGGACCAATAGTTTCAATAATGTTCATTGAGTAATTTTTAAGAATAGCGCTTGTCAGTAGCAATCAAATTGGGCATGTATGGAAACAGGCATATCTATCCTAAATTAGTTTCTCAAACATGCAGCTATCTGAATAACATCTATCATTCTTTGTTTGGTGCAGAAATCTAATCATTTAGATTGCTTTAAGATCCTCTGAAAAGTTCAGTTTATGTACCACAGGACTCGTCTGCATGTAGACAAAAGAAAGATGGCTTGCTAAAAGGAACATCATCTACATTATCTTGTTTTTATACAAATCCTCTGAGACAGCTTAAACCATGAGAAAAGTGAGCTTTAAACTTAATTCAGAAAATTTTAATGAAAATTTTCAATTTAAAGAGCAAGGAATGCTTTTAACCTGCATCAGTTACTATGAACAGAAATGCTTTTGCTTAGTTTTACTTAACATTTCCTCTTAATTTTTGATGGATTGCATTCTTGTGTGAACGCAGTGAAAGATCAGTTTGCAATCAGTTAAACACTTCAAGCTTGTAGAGGATGGTTATTAAAATACCCATTCTAGCACCATATGCCTTGTGTGACTTTTAAAATCATAACATCTTAATTTCAATAGGTGTGATCACAAAGTAAATTCCTTCCCAAAGCAATGAGTTTCATAGAAGTGCTCATCTCTAATGTATGTTTCATTGTTCAATTTATTAAACACATTGTGTAAAGTCTACATTGCTGTTTCAGCTTTGTTTACAGATAGGCTCTTTTTACCATGATGCAACATGGGTCTCCCACAGCCTTCCTATGGGAGTTACAAACATTAAATGCTGAGGATCTCTGGCTTATTTAACTCTCTTTTCATTGCCTTCCCTTTATTTCCCTTCAGTCCCAGGATAAATGGGCTTGTGGTCCAAAAACCAAGTTTGAAACCATTTAGAGTCTGCTGATATAAACTCCTGGAAACAGGGAGAGCTCAGAGAGGTCTACAATTATCTGACAAAGTTTTACATAAAACAGTATTTTTCCTTTTGAACACTGACTTGCAAAAATAGCTCTAGTGCCACCACCAAAAAAGTGCTAGATATGTATGGTGTTAATTGTGAGACTTCAGATACTTGTGGAATTTGTATAGCATTATGTAGAGTTTGTGCAGCCTATTGTGCAAATCCCAAATGATACAGGTTCACCTCACTTTTCAGCTGCTGGCACTGTACAAAGGGAAAGATATGCATTCGCTTCCTTCTTTCAAGCAACAATACTACTCCATACAAACTATCTGCAAACTACAGTTAATGCACATGTAAATCATCATGCATCAGAATCCAAATTTTTAATAGTATGTGGAAAAGTATTTGTTTATGCTATTCACTGGATCCCTGAACTTTTATTTTCCTCCTACCCATATGTAGAGATCAGATTGCACCTTTATTCTAGACAGCATTTATCACTTATACACATACTGTATATCTGTTATTCTAACATACAACTCTCCTCCATATTTAAATGTTACCTTTTATTATACATCAACTAATTTATAGTGTTGTTCTTTACAAAGATAATGTTAGCATTATAACCATTCTTCATGGTACTTAAATCATGATTCCAGATTTCTACAAGGATGGAATGTCCAGCTGTTTGGCCACTAACAGCTCTCTTAGTTCCTGTTCAATGATATGGTACATCTGTGAAATGAACTAGTCACCAAAAAAAAAAAAAAAAAAGTCACACATTAAAAATGTAAACACTAAAAGTAATTTACATTGACAAATAAGGAATGTTGTTTATTAAGGCTGTGCTTCAAAAAGGACATTTAGGGTCAAGTAGCCTTCATCAAGGCACAGAATGGGAAGAGGTGAGCACAGCTGTCTCAAAGAGAAGTTATGTACAATCACTGATGAGGTGTGCATGCAGGCAAACACAATTTAAAACTGCACAGTTGATCTTTGTAACAAAACTGAACATAATTAAAAGGAAATTGTGAAATTTTCCAAGTCCACTGTTATACTTCATTATTAAAAAAGGCAGATTTCCAAAACATAAAATTCACAATTTGAATAAAGGAAACATTTTAAACAAAGTGCTTCACAGCTCTGAACCTTGCATGGTTGTGCTGTGCTGTCTGGTTTAGAAGCATTTTGGAAACATCATTGAAGTGTTTCACACAAAAATGAAAATGTCATTCAGGTGAAGAAAAACTGGACATTTCCACTGACACTTCAAAAGTTTTTACGCTTTCAAGTAGTTGAGTTCTTACAGCCACCATCTCATAACTGTGTGTTACAGCAGTTAGGAGGATCCATTAGCAGCAGAAGCCCATTTCAAAGGGCACGTGGTCTCTTCGGATTGATCTGTTTACTGGCCTGTTCCTCCTCTTGTAGAGCTGCCCGGAAAGATTTCACTTTATCTATTTAAAAAAAAAAAAAAAAGAAAGATGCCATAGTGCTTTTGTTCAGTGTGTTGTGTAGGCAAGTACTGAGGCTGCATGTATTTAATCAGCAAAGAGCACAAGGTTATCGCACACTTTCATTCAAGTAGAGGCTACAGACAAGAAGCCAGGAAGATAATGAATACACTCTTGCAATACTACCCATATAAACATTTTTTAAGCAACCCACTCCCCTTAGGCCTTACACCTGTTTCTAGAAAACTGTACAGGAGCACATTCAATGCAGAGTATACTTCCCATGCACTCCTCTCCTGCTTATTTATATGGCATCAATACACAACATTTCCAACCAAGATGTGCAGGATTAAGCCTCTAACGTGTTCCTGTGTATTAATACAACTTCCAGTATTATCTTTAAAATCTCTGAAGTCGGACTGGAGACCACTCTTTATCCTGACATGAATGATTAAACATCTGAATGCAAACAATGCCTTCCAGAATCCACTCTAACAAAGTGCTACCAACTAACAACAAAGATATAACACTGTCAAGTTGGGGCTAGTATACAGAAACTAGTTCCCAAATCTCTGCACAATAAATAAGAGCTGGAGTATTCATCACCATGACCACTACTCTGCAAGGGGAGGAATGGAAGAAATACAATTATTGGACAATAATTTCCTTTTGCCTTAAATATCTTTTTTACCACCCTACAAAGTATTCATAGGCAGCAAGTGTAAAGGTAGTGTGAATAGAAGCAATATTTTTTCCTAAATAGCCATGGAGACCTTGTTTCAAGGCAGCCTGTAAATTATTTTGAAAGTGCAGAATTGCCAAAATTGCTGCTTTACCAAGGTCCATGCCAACATCTACCAACTTCTCTCTCTCTCTCTCTGAGGAAGCAATCGTCTAGTTAACAGGCTCACAGGTGGTACAAGGAAAGTATATCTTGATTTTATTAGACCCAGTTGAGTTACACTTAATCCAACAAACAGGAGCATGCAATATATGATTTGTGGGATATGTCCAATAAATGCATTAATGTGGCCTCAGATTGCACACAATCTAAGCTCTTTCTTAAGAAACTTCCCAACATGGTTTCAAAGAAACCCAGCTGTACCTGATTAAGGAATAGCTGCTCAAGTCCATATATATATCCAAAAACAATGACAGTCAAGACCTGTTCATAGGTAGAATCAGATCTCAACTCATGGGCAGACCTAGAAGCATGGCATTGTAAAAGAAGCAGTCTCCCCAGCCTCTGTTATGCAGCTGCAAAATAAAGCAACAGTTGGGAGTTAACATGCAGACTACTTATTTCTCTCTGCCTTATTTTCCCTTTTCCTGCAATTACATGTAGGATGTTTCCTTTCCTCATTGTTTGGATGAACTAGGACTGAGAGAAAGATAGAGGAACAAGTTGAAGGACTGAACATAGGCTCCATGCTTCCAGGATATTGTGGGCAAAGTGAAACATTCTTCCTCTATCCTGGTACTGACAGACTATTTGCTTCCTTGGTCCTGTGTAATAAAACTTCTGCTCTCTGTACTGAATATAGGTTGTACGCCACAGGAAGAGAATAACAATGTTTAAATTAGAGCTCACTATCTACAGAAAAATATCTGCAAAATTTGCTATTTATGCTTTGAGCAACCAATGAAAAAAAAAATGTATGATTTCTCCACAGTGTCTCAACCTGGGGGACTGCACCCAAAAAGGAGTCACCCTTACTTCTCCACTGCTGATGATGGTGGCACTGCTTTCAGAGCTGGGTGACCAGAAACCATATTTCACTTGTCCAGGATGCAATCTTCATAGCTGACAATTTGGTAGACCCCCTACACATAAATGGCCAAAAATATAGACTTACCTCGAAGTTCAGTCAGAATGTCAATTTTTTGTTCTAGGATTGCTTCAAGTTGTGTAGCATAAGAATCCACATCATAGTCTACTTCTTCTGTCATCTCTAAAAGAGCTTTTTCATCTTCCAACCATCGAATAGATTCCTAAAAAGACATGATACATGACAGCTGAATTCACTAGCCAAGAGACACATTTGAAGCTAAACAAATGAATTCACAAAATCCTTCATTTTTCCCAAAGCTAGGCATACCCTTTTACTGCACAAACCCTAACAAACCTTAACTTCATGAGTTGTAACAGGAATTTTCTTCAGAATCAGATAGAAGGACACCAGGCACAGAACTAGAATAATGATGCAAGTATTTGTTGACTGTCCACAGCTCCAAGGGACCATTCTTACACCCTCGGAAGGACGACACCCCCAAGCAAGCTTCAGAGAAGCGGCAAGTGCCATGAGAGAGTAACTAAACAGAATCTAACTAAACAGGATTCTGCTACATTAAGGAAGAATTCTAGGGGCTGGCTTTTCAACACTCTGGAATTGCAAAGCTGCCTTATAATAGCTGTGAACCTATGGGGGTTCACTGACTTAAACCAGTCTTCCCATTCTCCCAATGAGATCCTGCTGCAGCTAAGATAAGCAAGGACACTCCAGCTGGAAACATTTCAGTTTAAAAGAAAAAGCTGCTGACAAGGGATTCTGAAGGGTGGCTCCACAATATTGGAATTAATTCTTTTCCAGTCCTTTAGCCCAATCTTCAATAGCCCAAACCTTTCGGTCTATTTAGCACAGACTTTTAAGGAGGAAGGAACTACACAAGTGGTGCAATTTTAAAAAGTGCTACGTGATTTAGGAGACTGAAGTCCCATTTACAAAAATGGTTCATGCTCTTAGTCTGAAGTCCCAGTGGCTTTCAATGGGACTTGCACTGTATCCAGCTAGGACCATATTTCAAAATGGAACATTTCTGAAAATTTTCCTACAGTCTACTGTGTTGGACCCAAGGTGAAGTTCTCTCTATCCATTTTGTGTTGGTAAAGTACATTTGTCAAAAGCCCTTACAGCACAGAACAGGTGCTTGTTTAATTTATTTGTACAAGTCAAAATAAGTGAATTTTTATATTTTTTCTAAACCTTGCTATTCAGTATCTTGACAGAATATATGTCACTGTACAACTGTTTTTAAAAAAACTATCTTTTAATGGCCATGAGGATTATTCTAACCACTCACTCTGCAATGGAATAAATAAGGAATTTCAAGTACTCGTTTCTCCCAAAAGATTACTACACTGAGCATTATTCAATTAATAGTTGGCAACATTCTTTAAACAAAAGACAAAGATCAATATTTTAGGAGGATTTTCATAGTAAGAAAAATCAGGGCTAGCGTGTTACAATGGATATTCACAAAACAAAATAGTCAACATTACAAAACCCAACAGTTAAAAAAACCCTCCAAAACCATCTATTCATCAGGAAAGTGTCTGGATCCAGGGCTTTGGAGCAGAGCCCGGAGCAGTAGAGCTGCAGGTTTTTACCCGGAGCTGGAGTGGAGCCAGAGCACAGAAAATCTTGACTGCTCCTCTGCTCCAGGTTTCTTCCCCCCCCCCCCTTCATTTTCAATCCAAAATGAATGATATTTTAGCAAGGAAGTCCTAAAGGTGCCAAAAAGTTTCAGATTGTATAACAATTGATATTAACATCTACTTTACCACTTTACGTATTATGTCACAGTTATTCTCACTTCGGCCAAAATCGAGATTTAATGTATAGATACAAAATTACAAAGATTTTTGGAGGTATGTTTTAGTAAAAAATCAGATAAATATCAGACATCCGGCAATATACTGCAGACTGCTCCCACCCTTGTGCCAAGGTTAGGTGAGTATGTACTCACGTAGATAAGTTAGATAGTTAGATTAGCATGTGTAATTTTCAACCTTGTAACGTGTAGTCTCGTTACTTCCCAACAATTAATGTTGTGGAACAGCAATAGCACGTACTAAGGCTACAGCACATACCAAATTTCATTGACATATCTATATTCAAGTGTTTTTGAGATATTATTTGAAATATTTTCCAAGTTTTTAAGTATTTTTACCACAAAATTTCATAAGAAAAACTAACTTGCAATTTATAAATAAAAATTTATATTAATTATGTATATTAAAAATACTTTTTACTTCATTAAAACTGCAAGAAACATGTTAAAATATTAAAATATACTTTAATAATAATTTTGTGTAAAAAGAAAATGCGATCATTTTTGTCCAGACAACCCAAAATAAATTCGAAGTACCTTAAAGATATCACAAGCAGGTACATTATAAAAAAATGTAATGTGATTCATAATTGTAATGAACCATTAATTGAGAGAAATTTTCAGGAAGACTGAGGTGATGGAGTCTATTGGTAGGCTAAAAGTTAAGTCTGTTTGAGGCAATTCACAGCTACCAACACCGCCTTCAGGCTGCCTGTAGAATTGCTTCGAGCATGCCAACAACTCAAAAGCTAGTGTAGAGCAACTGTTTTCAGCTTTAAAGTTAATTTTAAATGATCTGCGGCAGGCTATGAAAGACGACTTGATTGCTGCAATAATTTTTTACAGATTGAATTATGAATGATTCTAGTTTGTATAATTGTGGATGACATTTAAATTGTTTTAGAATTCTGAATAAAAATGATGTTTTTTCAAAATTACAGTATGCACTTTTTTATTTAGTTACAAATTAATTTGAGTCGGAGCATGGAGCTGAGTCGGAGCGGAGCTGGAGCAGTCACTATTGGTGCTGGAGCGGAGCAATTCAAAAATCTGATTGCTCCAAATCCCTGTCTGGATCAGCACAAACTAGGAAAGAATGTAAATGTATGCAATTTCTGCAGCTAAGCAATGCAACTTATACAGATCAACCCTGTAATAGTTAAAGATTGCCCACAAAATGCAGTACCCATCTTGTCTACTGAAATAACTGAAGGTGGGAATCCTTAGCAAAGACGACAGATGGTCAACATTTGGCTCAGCATAAACATCAGGACCAGATCTTTAGGAGCAGGTAGGTCAGGTACCTAGTTTGCCAGAACGCTTTTCTTTACCTGATCTAGAGGCCTTGAAACAAAATTTCAGCTTATTATTACAGCTCATTATTTGTATTACAGTGATGTCTTGGAGCCTTAGTCAGAAGCAGGACCACATGTACTTGATGATATTCTTCTAAATTTAGAGGTTTGTGGTGAAAGAATCAACCTACCTTGCTCCCATACAAAATAACTAGTCATGCAACTAAAGACAGGTCTCTCTGATGAAACTCACCTCTCGATGAGATGTGGATGCTAGTGACGGCATCATTGTCTATTATAAGCCTTAGTTTGTACATACAGTCTTTTAATTACTCAGTCAAATTTCAACCTCAGATTGTGTGGCTATTGCCAAATAAGCATCATTTCACAACACACAGCCACCAACACTAGACGGAATGGCCAAAAAGGAGCCAAAGCAGAAAAATTAAGTAGTAAAAGAACATTAACTGCTCTATGGTACTGTGACTTCTTTAAGACAGTTACTGACAAGAAAACAACAGACTGGGTTTCACAGACAATAAAGGGCATGTCTACACTAAGAAATTATTTTGAAGCAGAATTTTGAAAAATAGCATGTCCACACTACTGATAAGCCTCAAAATTAGTCTGAAGAAATCTCTGTTAATGTGGACACGCTACCTCTCAACCTAGAGCCCCAGGAAGCACTGGGAAGTAATTAGTTTGAATTACTCTAGAAAGAGGTTATTTTATGTCAAAACAGCAGCACTGGAGCATCCACACTACCACTATTTTGAAAAAACTTTCAAAATTAGTGTTATTCTTTGTGGAAAGCAAGTGTTATTATTTCAAAATAAACAGCCCATTATTTCAAAACAACAGGCTTGGTAGTGTGGGTGTACCCCATGTTATTTTGAAATAAGGAGAGTCATTTTGGAGATAACTCCCTATTGTAAACCAGGGCTAAAGCAGTATGCGTCTCCTTTGCCACTGTGATAAAGAGTTGGTGATTGGGAGATATGGTGAAATATATACAATTCTGGCTCCCTATCTTGCCATAATGGCCTTGCCTGTAAAAATTGTGTTTAGAAATCTGTGAAGGTTTGAATGCACTAGTTTACCACATGATATTACCAAGAGTTTGAACTTTTCTCTGGCTAACGTAATCACTTGATTGGTAAAAAAAAAAAATACAATGTAGTGCTCAATATTTTACCTGGAAGACAACCCTGTGGTCTTCTACTACTTGCTCTTCCATTTCAACCATCTGTGACACAGCTTCATGGAAAGTAAACAACTGTGGAGAAACTTCTTCCTCCTTGAAAAAATAATGAAGTTTATTATTCTGTGATGAATTTTGCTTTATAACTAACAAATTAAATAGCTGTTTTATCCTATCCCAAGATGAGAGAGAGAGAGAAATGTACACAAAACTATACTGATGAAAGAGGGACTCAGGAGTGTACAATTTGCAACTTCAGCACCTGGCTAGATAGTATCAGAAATTAGGGGAAGTGATGAGAAAAAGTAGCAAAACCAAATTAATTTTAATTTATTTTTCATCTTTTTATGGCATAATTTTCCAACAAGTTCTACCAAGTAACAAAAAAAAAAAATCAAGAAGGAAACATGGAATGAAAACCCCAAAAATTATTAAGTCCTCTCTTTTTACATATCTACTAGTGATGAGGAAGTAAATGTTAATTAGAGCCACAGATACTAGAGACATTGTCAACACTAGGAAGGACAAGGAAAGTAACATAGGGTCTCAAGAAAGCTCTAGTTAGATGACCAAGAATTTCTCTTCTCAGTGTATCCATATGCATAATTTGCATAAACAGTGTTTACTTCAATTGTGCTATTAAACAGGCAGAACCAAAACTGTCACTAAAGACTACCTTTTAATCCACTTCTACTATGCTCTCGTCTAGAGGAGGTGCCAGTATCAAGAGAGTCATGCCAGCACAATTGGAATGGCCAAGGACAAACTCAATGCTAAGGAGCAATGCAAAGAAGCAATGCAGAGATGACTTGCTGAGAGCAAAGGATGCAGTGCTGATTTATTATGTGAAGTGCAGGAGAGCTACCCTGGAAACTCTCACCTATTTGTCTCTGCCTAAGGCGAAGGAGGCCCAGCTAGGGTGTGCTACCTTTGTTATAAAGACAGACTCTTGAAAAGGAGACCAGACTACTGGCCTGCTGGGAAAAGCAATTGAACCAATGTGAAGCTAAATTAGGGCTTGTCTACATCTGAAGTTTACCAAAGGAGATACTGTGGAATAGGACCATCCACATGGTGTCTTACACTGCAAAGTAAGAAGCAACCCCTCCCTCCAAAAAAATATTTTTTTAGCAGTAATAGTAACTTTACATGACAATTTGAATTCAAAGACAATGCTATATATATGTGCTTGCACCTAAAATGATGAAAGCCACTCACATTTTGTTCACAAAGAAGTTTAAGATCATCTCTCTGAGGTGAGCTCCCTACACCCCACTGTGTCTCTAAATCATCAATTTGATTTGGAGCATGGTGTATAATTGGACGGATATCTCCTGCAGCACTAGGATCAACCGTCAGTTCCTTCACTCTATAATCAAAAAATATTTTATTTTACAATTAATGATACTTTCTGTAAAATAGCAAAAATAAATTAAAGCCTTGTGCATTCAGATGCAATTTAATTCATTTAATAAAGGTGATGTCAACTTCATAATTGTATCTGATTTTAAAGTCCCAGAAAGAACCATTGTGATCATCCAATCTGCCCTTCTGTATAAACACAGGATACAATTTCACCACTGCCAATAACTTGTGGTTGAGCTAGGACATATCTGTTAGAAAAAAAAATCCAGTTTTCATTTAAAGATGATGAATGCCAAGAATCTGTAACAAACAGGTGCAAGAGGCAGGGATGCAAATCTAACCATAAACCTTTCAGAGCTGTCTAACTCAGTGTTTCTCAACCAGTGGTACAAGTACACTTAGAGCTACTCGAGAAAAGTCTGGGGGGTACACCAACACAACTGAAATTTGGAGAAAACTGAATTTTTGTTTTAAGTTTTACAGCGCTTTATTATTTTTGTACTTTTTACAAATATTTCATCCCCCACCCAGCTACAATTAAGTTGTTTAAACAAATGTGTTGCAATGGTAGAAAAAAATTATGTGTCTGAAAACTGTAGGTTCTGGGGGTACTTATTTTTTTAAAGGGGTACTTTATAAAAAGAGACTGAGAAACACTGGTCTACCATGTCAATACTTGTAATTATTAATTTAAAACTAGATTTACAGATTTTACACCAAAATCTAGCCAGTATTTCTCTATCTTTGTGCGTATCTTTTAGTTAATAAATGATTCAGCACTTTTTGACTTTAAAGAACAAATCAGTGCCACTAAACAACCAACCTACTGTCCACAAAGAATGGACAGATCATTAATGAAAGCCAATTAGATCTTTGCGATTCTTAGAAATGTGGACCATAGCAAAATCAAAACAGTGTACAAAAGTGCAGCTAGCATTCTTTTAAGCAAGGCTGTCCATTTTTTTCAAACGTTTATGAATTAAGTTTATCCAAATTTGCAAGTTCCCCAAAAAGGTTAGACAATTATCCATTAGTAATAACTATCTTTAACAACTCGTTAATGTGAAGTAAAATGAACATCAAAAACCCACATGTCTATATGTAGCATTCACTGCACTAATAAAAAAATAAAAATAAAAGCAAATGTAATACCGTCTTATCAGGTAATAAAACTCAAAGACTTAATTACAATTTCTCAGATTTATGAGAACCCATCCACTGAATCTACAAAGGTGACATCACCATTTTTAAATGTATGAAGGGAAAAGCAAGCCTGAGTGTGAAATACTCAAATGTTTAAGAAAGAAAAATGAACAAAAAATTGGAAAGATGAGTGCATACCATGCAGTACCATCACCTGGCAAACAGGATGAAAACAAAGTACACAATGACTCAAGGCAAGGGAATAAATGAAGGTCTGGGTCTGTAAAATTATATAGCTAAACAGACAAAATAAAAATAAAGATTCCATGAATTAGACCTGGTGATCGAAGGAGAAAAGTCGTCATACTCATAGGAAGGAGAGAGATCAGAGCGACTGCCACTACTCTGTGAGAAGGGAATGTCCGAAGGACTAATTCCAAATTCCTTTACTCTGCAGCAGCAAGATATAGCAGCAAATTAAAAGAAAGTGTTCTTGTAAAGACATTAAAAATGACAACTTTTCATTTAGCATTGTCCTTTATAATTTTGAAAAGAATGAAACAAATGAAGCAGTTTGTTTTTAAGATAAAATATGATTAGAGACACTGGTGAGATATTTAGGCCTCCCTCAATTTTGAGTTTCAAGCATATTTGAGAAAACTGAACTGCCCAAATTCTGTTAATTTACTGCAGTGTAAATATGTAATAAATCCAGAGTCTTCAGTGCAGTTATTCTGGGCATACACTGGTATAATGCACAGAAATTACACCAAATTTGATATTTCATGGAATTGCGCCTTTGAAAATATCAAAGTGACTACAGTTACTTCAAACGACATACTACACTGTTTCATAATTATTGTTAAACTGCGCACACATTGCCATTTAACGTGTGTAGAGTTTATATAACATTCACAGAAGTCACTTCTTTATAAATTCATATGAAAATGACACATTGCTAAAAGAATGAGAACTAAGGCAAATGTAAGATTTAAATGTATGGACAAAGTCTACAAAAGTTAGCTATGCATTAGATTTTGGCATACAAAGACAAATATAATTAATATTTCTGCCCAGTATACCGGTCTCTCTGAAACAAACCAGGATTTCTAAGAAACTTGTTACAGACATGTTAAATATGCATACAGACTTGCAATGCATTATTTGTACATAACATAATAGCATCACAAGCACAGGAACAGTTTTACATGCTTGAAATAGGAAACAAATAAACTGCCTCCCTCAAGTATGAAAAAGTAAAGATCTTCAAAGATCTCATATGTTTACTGCTGAGCAATTATTTCACAGTGCTTGCTCCAACAGTGTACTCAAATATACAGTAACTTTAAAACATTTCTTAGATCTATAAAGAATTTCTCTGGCAACCTCTGGAAAACATTATGCAGTATAGAAGTCCCTGAACCGATTTCTCATCATAAACCCAATTCTTCCTCAAAGGAGGAATACAAAATAAGACAAATTTTACATCACAATTCTTGATAGTTAAGAATTATCTATGCATTTACAAATCAAGTTTCCAATTTTAAAAAACTTAAAGGTATAGGTGCCAAAAATTCCTGCTTCTATACCTGTGTCAAAAAATTGACATGAGGAAATTAAAACAAGCCATACTAAAACCAAAAACATGTAGAAAGCATTCTTGTTTCTTTAAGGGAAGAAAATTTAAAAAACAGAAATAATGGAGAAAAGAAAGAATCTAGAAGGACTGGTCTACACTTAAAAGTTTGAGTGGTATTGGTGATGTGTGTGATTTTTTGCTGATATAGGGCTCATTTACACCTGCAATATGTTGATACACAGGGCAATAAAAGACACACGCAGTGGAGAGTCAGTGGGGAAAGGCTCCAACAGCTGGAAGCTGCAGATCTTCAGTGGAGACTGAACCTAACCTCTTACTCCAAGAGATGACACCTCCGGAACAAGATTGATGCATATTGATCAGTGTGATGGTGTTTACACACTGTTATAGTCCTGTCTACCAATGAACACTAGCATTCAGTTTCCAGGACAGGTTGCACCTCTAAAATCTGTGATTCTCTGGTCCAGCAACATCCATGGTCCAACATGACCATAGGTGTTCCAGGCTCAGAGTCCTGGTGCTGTGGGGGGTGGCGGGTGGGGGAAGGGTTTGAGGGCCTGCTCATCTGGGCTTCAGGGTAAGCCAGGAAGCCTGTGGGAAAAGGCGGGGGGGGGGGGGGAGGAGGACAGGGGAGAGAAAAGGACAGCAGCAGGGGACCTGAAATGACCTCTCTGGTCTGAAAAACATCCCTCATCTGGGACCAATCACTTCCTGAGGGTGCCAGACCAGAGAGGTCCTACCTTTACTTTTAACTTATCATCTTTTGCAAGCATGAAATTAACTTCAAATAAAATAAATGCTTGGATCAATCTGTATTTTAGAAAGAAATGCAAATATACTAAAAACTATTAGAAAGTTCTAAAAATAATTGTGTCAAATAATAACAGAACATCTCAGTTCAAAGATAGAAAACAATAGCTAAATTAGCTATAAATAAAATATTTCACATACCTATTTGCATATCTCAATGTATTTAAAGTGTTTTCACAGGATGCCATCCCTGGAGAGATAGTAGCAATCTGGGGAAAATAAACCACAAGTCAACAAACTTTGTGTAAAAAGAGCTAACGCTGCAAAACCCAATAAATTTACCTTGCACTTCAGATTTTATATGGATTAAAAGATTTTGAGGCCAAAAGGAACCATAATAATAATTAAATCTGACATCCTGCATAACGCAAGCCAAAGAAATGCCTCAATTTCTGCATTGAGCCCATAATTTCTGACTGAGCTAGAGCACATCTTTTAAAGCAATACTCAATCTTGATTTCAAGACTTTAAAGTGATGGAGAATCTACTACAATCCCAGTGTCAATTATTCATTTTCACTGCTAAAAATTCCCATGTTATTTTAGTCTGATTTTGTCTATTTTTAGCTTCTCACCATCAGATCCAATTATACCTTTCTCTGCTAGATGAAGGAGCTGTCTACTACCTGAGATCTCTCCCTGTACATATGTGTAGACCAATCAAGTCACTTTTTAACTTTCTTTGTATAAACCAAATTGAATGACCATCTATCATCTCTCCTTATAAGGTATATTTTCCAAACCTTAAATGGTCACACTACTAGCCAGGTTGAGGCTCTGATAGGGCCGAGAGGAGGGGAGACACCTTCAGTGGGTGTGAGGGGTATGAGATGTCAATTCAGAGCAGCTAGGGCAGTGCTCCAAGTGTTCCCTCCACTTCCCCCTTCTGCTTGCCTTTAAAATTTGTATTGGGGAATACTTCTTTTTCTTCCTTCCCTTCCTCTCACTCCTATTCTTCATGGTACAGGGCATGGGAAGAGAGTATCACATTCTGAATCCAGTGCTGACCACCCACCATTGCTGCCATATTGTAGTGAAGTGGTGGTAATAGGGCTTAGTGACCAGCTTAG
Source organism: Pelodiscus sinensis (assembly GCF_052426305.1). Taxonomy (NCBI): domain Eukaryota; kingdom Metazoa; phylum Chordata; order Testudines; family Trionychidae; genus Pelodiscus; species Pelodiscus sinensis. The sequence continues at coordinate 93,486,892 of NC_143057.1, forward strand.
TTTGCTACCCTGACAAACAGCCTTTTGGGGCCCCCTGTTTGGTTCCCTAAATTAGTACGAAGGATCTCTTTTGATCCCAGGGGCTAAACTGAACACCAGTTTGGGGATCTGGAAGAGATTTTCCCCATATGACAAACTGGCAGTCATATGGGTTTTCACCTCCTGTCTGCTCTGAAAACTACTGTTAAGGATACCAGATATGCTAATAGCAAATGTAACTACTGAAGGTACTGTATGTCACTATTTATATAAACATCCTATATAAACCACTAATATTTATTAAACCTATGGTGCTTCTCTAATGTGGCACAGAACCTTATACAATGTGTGGGGTCTAATCCAAAAGCCCACTGACATCAGTCTTTCTGCAGCCTTTAATAAATGATGAATCAGACTGTGGGAAAAGGGAAAACTACAACGAGCTTCATTTTTAGGAAACTGACAAAACAGTATTAATACACTCCATTACATTTCCACTAAGTCAATATGATTGACCTTCTTTCATTATGCCAGCACCAGAGCCATGCAATGCATAAAGCAACTTTAAAAAAAAAAATCACAAAGTAGCACGACCACAGTGTTTGAGCTGCTCCCATTAACTGTCTGATTCTCTTTTCATTGAGAATCCTTTCCTATGCTCACACTTCCAGCATTCACAAATATAACATTTGGTTTTAGGTGAGAATCTGAGAAAGAGATGGTTGTGACTTCCACTCATAACCCATATCATCCTAGCATTCTACTTTTCCTCTCACTAAAGAACTCTAGCCAACAGATACAATAAAACCTAAATGTTACATGGATAGGTTCTCTCATACACTGGCTACTCCTGGATTAATTCTGTGCCCCTGTGCATGTGCAGAATTCACATCGCCTGCAAATTTCTGTCTCCACTGAAAATACATTCTGCTGGAGAGGCACTGAAGTTAAGCATCTTGCTCACCAGGGACTGCTGTGGCACCAAAACAGAGGGCAGACGCTCACTAGCAATAGCAGTCAACAGTGAATAGGGAGGAGGAGAGGCTGTGTTCCTCACAGCATACTGTCTATAGAGCTAGTTGAGGAGGCACAGGATTAGAGACAGCAGTGGTGGGGGAGGGGAAGAGGGCAGGCAGAAGCCAGTGCGTGCAAGGAGCCGGGTTTTAAGCCAGCATATACCAGCTCCTGCGGAGCTGCATGGCCTTTCCGCACTACTGTCTCTGTATCAGAGGCAGCAGCATGGGGGAGGAGGGAGAGGCTCCCTACAAGCACAGCTCCCACCTGCCTCTCCTCCTCCACATGCTGCTGCTTCTGTATTTGATGCAACAGTGCCGGGGGAGGGAAGGAAGGAAAAAAGCCAGCTCCCCACATGTACTGGCTCCTGCGGAGCTGCTGCTCCACCCCCAGCATGTAAACATTGAAAAATTACATGTTTAGCAAAAAACATTTTAACATCCCTAGTCCACATGGTGAAGAGGATGTGAGGACACCTAGAAATGGGGGCAGATACACCTAACTAAATGGGAGAAGCTAGGGGTCAGAGAGTCTGCATGGGAGGTGGGGCTCTCCTATTCCTTAATAATCTCCCCTCCCAAGAAAAGAAAATTTATTCCATACTTCTCACACTCATACCCAACAACCCTTGAAGTTCACTCCCAGGCTCCTTTTCCAGCAATTGCATACCATTCCCTCAGCTCTTTCATTACTCCTGACTCCCCCGAGCTTCTGCATTGTTTCTGAAAAGTGCTGTAAATAGGGTTCTGTATTGTAGTTTAATGAATTATTACCCAAAGTTTTTTATTAATATGCCTACTTAAAATATATTTGTCAAAAAGCCACATTTCCTCAATCTCTTCTGTTATCTGTGTTGCTACAGTCATACTTGTTGACAGGTATTTTGAAATAAATGACCAAATTAACTAAAATTTGCATAATTATATCATGTTATTTTGGCAAATAATATTTACAATTTTGTGCACAGAATTTTTTTGAGTGAGATGGAGGGGCATAGAATTCGCCCAGAAGTAATTGACGAAGTATAAAGTGAAGAGTTACTGTCAACACTTTGATTTAAAGTAGGCCTGATCCCCATCACATAGAGGGATTTTACTTGGCTGTCTCAGACATCACAGAATTTGCTTTTAAAAGCAAAGCAACAAAAAGGAAGTAGAAAGCCCACTCTACTGAATCCTGGTGTAAATTATCAGATTTCTTTTCCCCTCTTTCAGATTTGATAAGCAGCAGCAGAAGAAACAGTTACCTACTATAACTAGTTCTTCAACATGAGATGCACACTTGGGCGTGTGCGCACCCAGGACAAAAGCAGAGAATTTAACCTAGCAGGACCTGAAGAAGGGGGCATTCATGCCTCATGACCATAGCATCTCTCCTGACTATCAGGTGTCTCCCAGGCCCCTCTCAGCTCCTCTATACCGAATGGAGGGTTGTGGAATGAACATCTGCATCACAACTGTAGTTTTTTTGAGATAAGTAACTAATTCTTCTTTGAGTATAGAGCCGTGTATTCCACTTAGGTGACTCTCAAAATGTATCCTCTGGGAATGGGGATCAGTGGCTATTTAAACAAGGACTGCAAGACAGCCTTCCCAAAGTTTGCATCTGCTCTGGATGCTGCTGTAGTGGCATAATGTTTTGTAAACAAATGCATCAATGACCACCCTGCAAAGGTTAAATACTGAGATATTTAAGAATGCTATGGGCTTGCACTTGTATGCAATCTTAACTTCCTGCATCATCCATTTAGACATGTATGTGAGGAGACTACCTGTCCCTTCACAGAGTCTGCATATAACATAAAACAAAAGAGGCAAAGCCAAGCCCAAAAGGATTTAGTCCTATGCAAATAAAAGGCCAGAGGACATCTGGCATGTGAAGGTATTGCTCCTCCAGCAATGAATATGGCTGCAGGGGTGGAGAGAGAGGCAGTTATAGAGTTTGGCTTAAATGAAACTGACAGACCACTTTATACACAAATTTCAGATGCAGTCACATCATCACTTTGTTTTTGGAGAAGTCCACATAAGGTGGGTTGGTCATCACAGCCTGCAATTCTCATACTTGCCACAAAGAAAGCAGGGGTTTTTTTTACATAAAGAGGAAAGGGGCAGGATACCAAAGGTTGAATAGAGATCCTACGAGAGCTGCTAAGGCCATATTAAGGTCCAACGAGGGAACTAATTCCTCTACTCCTAGATGGAGATGAATTCCTTTAAAATCTCTCACCACTATGGCATTTGAAAACACCAATCTTATGTGAATGGACAGGTGAAAAGCTAAGATCACCACTAAATATACTTAGATCATTGAGGGAGTAAGTCTCAACAATTGAAAATACAGCAAACAGTCCAGGACATCTTCAATAATAGACAAAGTTGGCTGAATTCTGCAGGCTGGAGACCTCACTGAAAGACACTTCCACACTATCAAACAGGTCATCCTGGTAAAGAGTTTTCTACTAAGTAGAACCTTGAAACATCATTCTTCCTGCTTATTCAATCACAGAAAAGCCAAGCTGCGAGATGCAGAGAACTGAGCACAAGATGCAAAGTGCAACTGTGATTCTGCATGAGCAGGTTGGGATGGAGAAGAAGAGATATAAGAGGCTAAATCAACCACACAAGAGAGCTGAAAAGCCAGCACTGCCTTTGCCATATTTAGACAATGATGATGAACTTGGCCCAATCAGTGTTCAGTTTGAGGATGACCTGTTGAATGACTGGGAGCACAGAAAAAAGCATACAGAAGAGCCAACTGCCTCCTGAGGTAGAAGGCTTCAGTTAGGAAGCCTGGAGAAATGGCATTTCCTGTTGTTCCTTGTTGCAAACAGGTCTGTTAGAATGCCCCAAACTGCAAACATGACTCTCAGAATGTTAGGCTTCAGAGACTATATCTGTGGCTCAGGGAAAAATTCTTACTGAGATGCTCCATGAGAAGATTCTTGATGCTTGATAAGCTATCAGAGTGATAACTGTTATAGACACAAATCTGCCACAACTTGATCACCTCTTGGCACAGCACCTCCTGGAGCCGGCTTTCCCTTATCTGTTCACATAATACATTGCAGTGATGCTGTATGTAGGTAAGTGATGTTATCTAGAAAAGTGATCTCGGGCACTACAGATGGCCCCGATTTCCAGGACATTCATATGAAGAGGAGCTTTCTGCGCTGACCAACAGCCCTGAACATTCTGCCACCGCCGTACCATCCTTACCCTATCAGAAACACTAGCAACAACAACCCTGACTGGTAGAAGCTGGTCTAAAAGAATGCCTTGGTATACATTCATTCCCCTGAACCATCCATCATTGCAAACAATCCAGGATCAATGGAAGTGGACCAACTCGCCCAGGGGATGCAGGGGTCGGCACTTAGCAGTCCTGAGCAACATCTGCAGAGGGCAAAGGCACAACCACCTGTGGACATGCAGCCTAAGAGATTCAGGCACATGTAAAGTGTCATGGAAGGTTGAGACTGCAGACTAAGATAAAGATGACAAATTGTCTGGAAACAATCAGCAGGAGTATTCTCAAACTCAAGCCTATTAGAGCGCCAGTTCATTCAATTTTCTGAGAAGGGACCAATGTTTGCTTTCCTCTGTTGAGGATAAGACTCAGATAGTTGAGTAAGTGCAGAGTTATCCATAAAATAAGAAGGGTAAGACATTGGAAGCAAGCAGACACCAAGCCAGGGGCCCCCATTCTGACAGCCAAACCTTGTGTCAGTAGCACTCCACCATGAACAGTCCCCAATGTGGGAGAAGTAATGAAGAGCAAGAGAAGAAAAATCCAGAAAATCCTCTACTGTACACATTCCATTCTTAAAAGACATCAATAATATTGCATACAGCAAAACTTTCTAATCTTAATTGCACTCATTACAATCAATCTTCAGATGTTATGTGACAAAGGATTAGATCAACTGCAATATACAAATATAACTGTGAAAGTTTCCACTAGATAGGAAGGGCAAGTGAAGACCAATTTCTGTTGAGGAAAGACAAGCTACCCACACTTACGCTCAGCTGTCTTTGTAATATCTTGGTACCACCACTACAAAAAAAGTCCCCACTAGTACTTTCTCGGTAAAAGTTAGCAGATTTCTTAAAAACATTAGCCACATTTCCTCACTCCACTAGGTTGCAGTTTGGAGCCTTTGTTTTTGAGCTACACTTCTTCACTCTCCTCTTGGGCAGAGGTGTGTTTTTTTCCTACCAATCATTTTGGAATGGCTAAATTTGGAGAATAAATACTTTCTATAGTTCCTTTAGAAAAATAAACTTGAAATAATTACCAAAAGCCACATATTTCTCAATTCACATACCACAAATGAACAATATATACAGGCACAGGAGAGACGAGACAAAGACATTCAATTACAAAGTAACATGCATAGTACATAGACCAGTGGTGTGCAACCTGCAGCCCATTGGAGTTCTACATGCAATCCGCCCTACCCCTCCCCTCGCCCTGCATCTCTTGTGTATTGGGGGCCTTGCACTTAACCTACTCCCTTACCTCCTTCCCAGAGCCTGAACGTGGCAAATCAACAGATTCGCAATGCTCAAGCTTTGGAAAGGAGGAAGACAAGCAGGGACAGGGGACAAATAAGTCGATTCAGAATGGTCCAGAAATGTTGGGAAGGAAGGGGAAAGAGAAGGGATGGTTCATGCTTGGGGGAGGAGGCAGGGAAGAGACTGGGGAGGAGGGGGAGTAAAGGAAGGGGTGGAGTGGAGGAGGGGCCTGCAGCAGATTGGGGGTGGAGGGGTTAAACATCCCCTTACAAAATGAGAAGTGACACACATTTAAAGCAAGTGCACATGTGAGGTGCGTGCTGATTGCACCCAGCATTGTGACCCACCAAGATGGAAGGCTATTCATGCAGCGCACTCACTAGCCTTAGTTGCTCATCACTGACAGACAAAACCAACAGGTTCTCTGAGTAACACAATGTCAAAGAAAATGATTTGTAAATACTTATAATGTATTCAAGTCTCAAGAGGAATGATTCACTATTGTTGCATTGTTTTAGCAAACAGTAATTTGACACTAATTACCAGCTATATACGGACAACCAAATTTGCACATTGATTTGGAAGCAGGATGACATTATGGAGAAAGTCATTATGGAGATCATAATTGGGAAAGACCTTTTTGTTCCTTAAGGTTTTATGTTCCTAAATTGTTACCCTTAGCTTATATTTCTCAAACTTGGTCTTACTCAGAACAGGACTGAAAACCAAAATCTAATTTAATCTGTTCAGTCTTTTCTGGGCTATTCAAGTGTGAAAAGAATGGTTACATAACCTTATAGTAACACCACATGGTCTGGTAGCACTTTATAGACTAACAAAACATGTTCAGCCCATGAAAGCTCATGATACCATCTACATGTTTTGTTAGTCTATAAAGTGCTACCAGACCATGTGTTGTTTTTTTCCTGTAACAGACTAACTCGGCTACCCCCTGAAGCTTATAGTGGTTCATTGAGATGTTTCCCATGCAGATCCTCCTCTAGGGGCTCAGATGCCCCATGAGTGCAAAATCAGAATCTTGTGAAAACCAGTGAGTGTTGGGCCCTATCCATACTGCACTTGTCCTTGAGCCTCCCGCCCCCCTGAATATGAAACACCCTCAGCAATCCCTGAGATCCCCCACTACTCCAGAATCCCAGATTAGAAAAACTGTGTGAAAGCAGAAATGGGTGGCACATTATGGGATCCACACCAAAAAAATCTCAAGAAGCACAGCTACTATAAAAGAAGCATTTTTTTCTTTGACTATGTGTGCGGGTGGATCCCAGTCTAGGTGGGATTGAAGAGTTCTGTCACTTAACTGAACAACTGTGACACTGCTCTACCAAATTTGATATCTGATTTTGAAACCAGCATTTAATGAAATTAAGAGGATTAATTCTATATAGTAATCTTGCATATTTCAGTGACAGAAATATGCCCTGCCCCACTGCCCTAATGGTCCCCTCCCCAACCCTGACCCTGGAGCAGGCAGCCCCAATGCAGCACACCAGGCGGCCCAGCTGCAGGCAGTTTGTCTCCCAGCCCTGCTAGCAGTTCCCTACCAGTCTGCAGGGTCCCAACTGCCAGCCCTCCACCAGACTCCTTGTCCTGGAACATCCATGGTCCTACAGGACCACAGATGTTTCTGGACCAGAGTGTCCCGGTTTACAGAGGTGCAACCTGTATTCAAAGAAAATCATATAAGTGTCATACAGTCATATAACAATAGATATGAACTGCATAATCCACTTTGACATTCCCATGATCAGAAATGGCAAAAAAGAAAGGTGAGGGAACGACTGCTTAGCAGGTTTGTCCTGTCAAGGGAGGAATGGATAAATTAAGTCAAATGAAAGTCTAAGAACTTTAGAAATAAACTTGGAATGAAGTTTTTATGCCATCATATATCGGCGAATGTATGTGTAAGGAGGTTTAGCCATGAGAACTTTGAGTTCAGTGATTAAAATGACCACCTCGAGTACAAAAGTAAAAATCATTCACAAAGACGCTCAAAGGGGAGCGCCTTCAGGTTTGTAAAGATAATTCTGAGATTTCTATGCTGGATTGATTCTCTCACTGGTGAGTAAGGGCTGATCTACACTGAAAAGTTACGTTATCATAGCTACATCTCTCAGGGGTATGAAAAATCCACAACCTGAAAGTTGCTGTCAACCTAGCTATCACCTCTCAGATAGATTACCAACAGCAATTGGAGAACCTAGTAAGTGCCTTCAAAGAAGTGCTACAACTCGGAACATGCCTTTTTTTTTTCCAGATATAAGAGATAAAGCGCTAATAGATCGTTAAAATTTTAAACACAGAAGTCAGTCGATTCAAATATTTCAGCAACTAACTTTGCATCCATACACAAAAATAGCTTTTTTGGTACTTCATATATTGTTAATTTGCCTTAGTGTAATATTTTTGCAATGTGACATAATTAGAACCATACATCTTTTCATTTTACTGACTTCCGCTATGTTTAATTATCAACCATAATGTTGCTTCAAAATTTTTAAGTAGAAGATTTAAAAAAAACCCAAACTCTCTCTATTCTGGCTTTATTTAAATATAAAACTGCAATATGAGATTTTTATATCAGATTTTTTTATGCTTTTATTAGACAGAGCCATGCGTTACCATTTGGTTTTTGACTCGCTGCCCAATACATCTTATTTCAGAAACATCATATTTAGCCCTTAACATTTGTAATTAATAAGTAACCCAGTTTTAGTGGAAATATTGTTCTGCAACCACAATGTTGTGCTAATATACACATTTATAAAGGCTATCACAGTGAAAGCATACTCCTTTCACATGTATTAACTAGTTAAACTACAGTGGTGGCTTTACTTTGAACAGAACTTAGTACATGTTAAAGGCAGTGAGCCTTATATACAATGGTCTTTTCAAACATGATCGCATGCATTAGTTAAAACATACCAAAATTGCACCTTCACATCTTAATCTAGACAAGTTCCATAGGCAAATCTTTGTTTCTTCAGAAGGCCAAAGAGTCTGGTAGAATCAGTACAACTTCTAAAGCAGTCAAAAGTCTAGGAAAAATTGCTTTACATTCCAGTGCTCTCTTATATACTACAATTAACAACAACATAATCATGTATCCTTATGTTATACATACGCATCCCGTAAAATACCATTTAGATTAGCAGCAATATAGTATTTACAAACTCAAAGAGGATGCCCTTACTAAAAGTCTGGAGCTATTCTGATGCTCCTTTGAAGCTGAAGATTTTGTTGGAGGTCTCCTACTTCCAAATACTCAAGGTACTGTAAGAAAACTAGGAACACTGTGTCAGCAAACCAGAGTTCTGCTTCTCAGAGGGTCGCAAGGTAAGATTGCAACATCTCCTTCTGAGCTCTGATAGCTCAAAACAACATCTTTAAGCAGATCTTACATCTGTGGCTTTCTTTATAGCGAAACAGGTCCCAATCATAATTGTCCACATTGAACATCTCTTTTTCAACTCTTGAAGCTTCTGGATCACAGTCTGATTTCCTACATACAGTAGAGAACATTTTAACACTAGGTCCACTATGCTTTAATACTAAAAAGTATACCATAAAACCTAATAAGCTATAAAAAGTTTATTCAGATAAAACAATCTATAAATTATTCATAAAGAGCTTTTAAGGCACAAAGACCAGGCCCCAACGGTGAATTTTGCAAGAGAAAATGTACTGGTGGGTATATAGCACTAGCACATTTCAAGAATGTGACTGTCATGAATTCACATGCATGGCAACATGTTCCTTCAGATGGAAGTTTATGGAAAATATATGTACAACCCATACTTGCAAAAAATGTTTTCAACTCTAATGACAAATAAGAACATTTGAGACAGATTTATTTCTCCTGTAAATGAATCTCCTAACAAGAAAAGATTCTCTCATTGGCCACCAACTGGATGATTTAAAAAAATGTAAAATGTTGGTACAGTATTTTACATGATCAATAAAATGAGACTATTTTCTTTATCATATTCACTTTTTGTAAAAAAAAAAAAAAAAAATAATCCACATTTTAAGGCTAACACCACTTGAAAAAATAATGAGCAGTCCTGTGGCACCTTAGAGACTAATAAACATATTACATCATAAGCTTTTGTGGGAAAACCCACTTCATCAGAGGAGTTGGAGTGGAAATTACAGAATCCAGAGTACATATAACAGCAAAAGCAGTTACTGGTCAATTGCAGAACTAGTGTTAATTCCGCTAATTGAGTCAGGCTGGATGCATCCCATTCGTAGCTTTTGATGTGTACATGCAAAATCAAACGCAGGGGAAATTGCCTTTTAAGTGCATGAAGTTAATACCTTTATTCAAGCCCAAGCTGATAATGCCAAATTTGTAAATGAATTCCAACATAGGGATGTAAGCGACTAGTCAAGTGGTCAACTACCCAACTACTCGCATCCACGCCTCTTGGTGCCTCTGTATCGGGAGCTGGTGCTGGAGGGAGCCAGCTTAAAAGCCGGGTCCCCCCTGTCAGCACCTTCTCCATGGTGCCCCATCTCCTCCCCTGTGCTGCTGCCTCTATCAGAGGCTGCAGCAAACAGAGGTTGCTTTGCGGCAGCAGCCCCTGTCTGTGGGTGTCCCAGCACTGCACTGTGATCCCCACAAACAGGGGGTGCTGGACCTAATGTGAGCCAGGACTGAGCGAGCCCGGCTCAGTCCCACTCGCACTGGGTCTGAAAGCTACTCCCGTTACGGCTCTGTATTTATGTAGTAATGGCCGGGCAACAGCGTTCCCTCTAAGCTTCGAGGCACTACGGCTTTACCGGTGTGAATGGGGGGAGGGAGGTTTCTGATTAACCACCTGTGAAGCTGTGCTGCCACACAGCTTAGAGGGAACACAGACAGGCAGCTATTGCTACATTTAAAATGCAGAACTACTGCAGTCCCGAACCTGGCACAAGCTGAGACTGTATTTAAAATACAGAGCTGCAGTGGGGATAGATCTCTTATTGACTAATCATATAGTTGATACAAACTGTATTGACTATACGATTAGCCAATTACCCGCCTCTTAACATATTTAAGTTCAACCATCATCCTCTGTAACTGAGTGATAGAATTCCTTTGTACAAAAATGGCTACTTGTAAATCAATTATTGAATGTCCAGGTAGGGGAACATTTTAACCTCCAGGTTTGTGTGTGTTACCATTCCTTATGTGTGACTTGTGTCCATTAATCCTTTCAGCCAATCGAAGTTAGACCTTATTAGCGGACAACCCATATGTTGTAGCTTTAAGTGTTAAGTTTGCGCCAATACTAAGGTTTTCATCAGAGGTTTTGGTTATTATGAGAAGCATAGCTTATGTAAGATCCTGACTTCTGTGTGTATGTTAAGCAATCACAAATTTGCTCTAGTAGTTTATAGAAGTTCCTTAAAAAAGAGAGAGAGAGAGAGAGAGAGAGAGAGAGAGAGAGAGAGAGAGAGAGAGAGACACACACACACACACACAGGCTATGTCTAGACTGCAAGCCTCTTTCGAAAGAGAGCGTCTAGACTGCACGCGGAACTTTCGAAAGAGCAAGCCGCTTTTTCGAAAGAAAGCACCCAGTGAGTCTGGATGCTCTCTTTCGAAGAAGCCCTATTTACATTCAAGAACGCCTTCTTTTGAAAGAAGCACTTTCGAAAGAAGGCGTTCTTCCTCGTGAAATGAGGTTTACCGCCGTCGAAAGAAAAGCCGCGTTCTTTCGATTTAATTTCGAAAGAACGCGGCTGCAGTCTAGACGCAGGTGAAGTTTTTTCGGAAAAAGGCTACTTTTCCTGAAAAAACCCCTGAGTCTGGACACAGCCACAGATATGCTATTATAAAGTCAAATAGAGTCCTACCAAATTCATGGCTGTGGAAAAACAGGTCACAGACTGTGAAATCTGATTGCCTCTGTACTTTTACTCTGTACTAGCAGATCCCAAACGCTGGTCCATGATCCTTTGGCTGCCAGGCCACAGCATACTACTAGGTCATGCCCATGCCTTGATTGGCTCAGCAGGATTTTGGAGCAAGGTCCAATCTGCCCAGAAACCCCCCTTCTCCTCTCCACTGGATTGTCACTTCTCCCTGTGCCCAGTGCTGCGCTGGCTTCTCTGCATGGCTCTGCCTTGATGTGCAGGATGCTGTTTAAGACCAGGGGCAGGAGGGCCCCCAGGGGCAGGGGCTACAGGTTGGTCGCTAGGACCCAGCAACAGCAGGCAGGGCTCTGGGAGCCAGGGCAGGGCTTGGCCCCCGCAGCAGGAAGCGACTCATAGTAGCTACTCACGCTGACTCTGGGGCCAGGCTCCAGGCCAGATGCATGAGTCCTGGTGGAGGCTGCTGCTGGGCCCTCCAAGCCCAGGCTGCTGCTGGGAGGGGCAATCTCCAGCAGGACCAGTCCCATTGCACCGCAAGTGCCTCTCCAAAGACAGTGCCTCAAGCCTGGCCAGCCCCTACCCCAGGGTGCTTGGGAGGCAGGTAAGAGAGACTCTTTCCCTCACCCCCGGAAGTAGCGTTCCCGGTGCCCTGGGGCTGCAGAGGGAGGGTTTGGCCACAGGCTGCTCCCAGCGGAGCTGACTGTGATCCCTGCCCAGGGAAGCTAGTGGTAGCCACCCTGGAGAGCTCAGGAGAGGGCTGAAGAGGGGCAGGAGCAAAAAGGGGATGTAAGAGGTGCTGAAGAGAGATTGGGAAAACTGAGTGGAGACTTGTGGGGTGGATGGGAGCAGGGGTAGAGTGAAGGGAAACTCTGAGGGGGGGTCACAGGGAAGGAAAGGGGGGATGCAGGGAGGGGAGGCTGGGGGGAAACTGTGGGAGCAAGCACAGCCTGGCTGGAGAAGGGAGACACAAAGGGCAGGGGATGTACAGAAGAAGATGGGAGATACAATTGCAGCTCCCTCACCTCTGGGGTCGGGGGGAGGGCAGAGGTGACTTGTGATATTACTTGGGAACACCAGCTCCTATACCCATGACAAAATTTCAGTTGCTAAACAGGGTGCCCCCCTGTCCCTGTGGATGCCCCTTCCTGCGCCCCTCCCTCTGCAGGCACCAGTCTTCCCTATGGGAGGGGATGCCCCACCCAGCAGCCGGAGGGGAATTCTTTCTGTGAATTTTTTTAGTGTTGTATATATCTGCAAACTCTGATCCGTTACGACATGTATTGTGTGCATACAGATGTGTAAGATAACACATGACCTCTTAAAATTAATTACCAGAATGAATATGCAAATAAAATGTTCCCAATCCTCCAAAAGTTTGTGAATGGATTTGCTGGTCCATCATATTAAAAAAAAGGTTGGGAAGCACTGCCCTACGCTATTCAGACTTCATGGAGGAGAGCAATGTTTCTCCAAATGGAGACCCAAACCCAAAAAGGGGTTTTGGAGGGGGATGGAGGTCACAGTACTGCCACCCTTACTTCTGCACTGTCTCCAGAGCTGGGTGTGCTGGGTAGTCATCCTGATCTGAAAGCAGTATGACACCACCCACATTGCAGAAGGAAGGGTGGCAATACCATGCCATGCTGTCCTTCTGTACTGCTGCCTTCAGACCTAGGCACAGAGCCAAGCCAACAGCTGCCGCTTTCCAGCCATCCAGCTCTGAAGGCAGCACAAAAGCATGGGTGGTAATACCACAATCCCCCTACAATAACTTTGCAGGGGGCAAACCTTCTTTTGGAACAGAGCCCATACAGTTACAATACCTGAAATCATGAAATTCACTATTTTTAAAATCCTATCACTGTGAAATTGACCAAAATGGACCATAAATTTGGTAGGGTCTTACAAATAAATGTAGTCATTACATTGCATACTGATGTTTTTCACACACTAGCACTTTGCATTCTTTACACAGACCACATCATGCTTGAAATTGTAAATTTTGAAAAATAGCAGTATGGACAGTCTTAGCAGAAGAGTCTTCCAGTTTGTTGCATCCTTTAGAATGCCATTTCACAATATAGGGGTACAAAGAAAAATGCCACCCATTGTAGTTTCTCAAGACTGGCAGCCCTTCTATTAGACTCTCTGCATCAGTTTCAGTTATGCACTTTCAATAGCGCATAGTACAATAAATTATCCTCAAGCATGTGAACTCTGAACCCGTGTGTGTCACCAGTGACATAATCTAACTCATAACGTATCAGTGGCTGGGGAATATGAGTGGTCAAAAGAAACAAAAGGTGGTTTCCAGGATAGGAGAGGCTGATTAGGGTTTATGGAGAATCTGAACAGCTGACTGGTCTGTCTTAACAATCTTACACTATTTTTAATATTCACAAGCGGTGAATTTGCATATATTTGGAATTTTCGTACTTCTTGGCCTTGTTAAAAATTAGTAATTTTCCAACAGCTTATAAACCTTGTTTCTATAAACACTTCCATAAATGCATCATACAAAGTTTTTAAAATAAATTTTAAAAATAATCTGAATGCAAAAACAGCATACAAAAATAATTACTGCAAATCAATTTTTCACAGTCCTAAAAAACCCCAAAGTCAAAAACATATGATCAAACTTACATTTACAAAAAAAAAATGTAACTAACAAAAATCTGACATCTTATCCCTAAGCTGAAAAGCATGATAAAATTCAGAATAAAATGTCCATTAAGTCCCTGAAATATGTGTGGTTTATAATGAAAGAGTCTTCAAATTCCTGATTATGGAAAGACTGTAGTTATGTGGGTGGAAAACATATCAAAAAAATTATGACATCAGATTTCTACACACCCTACATTCAGGGGCTCATTTTACAGTGAACATAGTTCCAAAATAAAAAATGATTGTTTCATCCATCATAATTAAATCACAAATTACTGACCAAAAAGTCACTAAGAACCACCGCAACATTCTCAGCACTATTTAAAAAAATTAAGTTCTTCTCACAGGTGTCACAAAATTGTAAAATGAAGTAAATTCAACCTGGGAGATCAGGAAAATAATACACATCTGTGTAGTACTTTAAAAAAATGTTATTATTTTGGTCAGATCTGCACTCTGATTCAACAGCTCTAATTACTGCATGTATTCAGATTCATATCTGTTTACTTTGCTGATTTAAACAAGTTTTCACCGCTGTTATCACTGCAGATCTGATACTGCTATGGCAAAGTGAGCTTGGTCTAATCAGACTTATGCAGAAGTAGTAAAACATGTTAAACAATCTAACTGTAGGGTCAGTTTCTCCTTATGGAAAACAAGCACAACGACAAACTGAAGACAAACTTTCAGAATCTTTATTACTAGTGCAGATGCACAAGCCAGAAAGAACATGGCTCAGCTTTCTGTTCTGGGTGAAATTAGTTGAGATGGCTGTTTGAGAGAGAGGAGAGCATCACATTTCTACTTGTAAATTTAACATTTGATCCAGAAGTTACTGAGAAAGATCAGTTCTGGAAGACCAAAATGTCATTTTTACTAAGTCAATATTGCAGTAGAATTTCAGTTTAAAATTAAAGAGAACCTTTGGTTCTCCTAATAAGCCCATTCTGCCATTGGGCAGTATAAATTCTGCTTTCCAAAATGTATGCTGAGTAATAATATTGAACATTGGTATAAGTATGTCTCTATTCCCTTTTTCAATTCTCCTACCGTAACTTCTCTAGTTTCTTTCACCTCCAAGCAGACTATCCTACAGCTACCAGTTCTGTCAGGTCAGGAACTCTCATGCATTTCCCCCATCTTAAACAGTCTTTTCCAAAGTTCATGATACTACTGGCAAACATATACACAATGAAGATATCTGGCTGGAGAGAAAGAAGAGAGGGAGGATTTTCCTGTTGAAAGATGATCTTTAGGTGTCATGCTATTTGCGGGATACAATCAAGCTTAATAGCCATCAGATCATTAATGGGCAGTTCCTGTTCTCTGTATAAATATATTACTTAAACAAACAAACTTACCATACAGGTACGGGAGTTTTCTCCTATGAATGAATCTCTTAGCACCTGAGTAAGTTTGCTTGCTCTGAATGGAGTATGAGGTTTATTTCGGCCTAAGGCTCTAATGCACTCCTGAAAGAACAAGTTTATATTCTTCTCAGAATCCAAGCCAAAAAAAAAAGTCAATACAAATGTAATCCACATACAGAAAATATAAACACTGGATGATATCTTGTGATACTTTAAATTAACACTAAATTAATGTTAGGAGTCCACCTTCCATGAATGCAATGATTGAAGTTCTGAATTCATACTAAGGGTATGTATACAATCAAAGCTGGAGCTGTAATTTTTATCTGGGGTAGACATATGCATACTAGCTTTGATTAAGCTAACACACCAAAAATAGCATTGCAGCACTAACAGCAGGAGCAGCATGACAGGCTAGTCAACCTGATCAAAGATAGTGCACACAAGTCAAACCTTAGCTGGAAATTACACCTCCAGGTCAAGAGCAGACAAACCTTAAATCTCCAACCTCACAATCATTAGTACTGTTGTTATTCATTTCAAAACAAGCATATAATCATATTTTGTTGAGGAAGTGAGGTCTAGCAAGAAAATGTTAGGATTGAATCTTGACTTCTAGGTTCTATTCTCGGCTCTGCCACTAACTTTCAGAACAGCTTAGGATACAACACATGAGCCTACATTTTAGGGGCCACAAATTTATCATCATCTCTATTTTATATTTATTATATATATAAATAAAAGTTTTTCCTGCTGCACGACAGAATGATGTCATCAGGCTCTCTGGCCGCAAAAGCAAGCCAGGGGTTTTCACGGCAAGAGAGCGAGGGGGTGGCAGCGGTACCTCCCTAGTCTTTAAAAAGAATGGAATAAAAAAAAATAGCCACATGGTGAGACACCCAAAATTTGTAGGTGTCTGTTAATGTAAGCCATTCTCCATACTTCAGTGTTCCTCGTATGAAAAATAAGGATAACTCTACCTCCCTCCCTCACAGAGATGCCACGAAGCCAACAGCTCATCTACACAGCCTGAAGTATGAACTGTGGAAGTGAGACCTGCAGTACTATCTTTTGTAGACTTTGATGATGTGAACTATTTTGCTAATAACATCCAGAAAAGCAGATAAGAAAATGACAATCTACTTCTACTAAGAGCCATTAGAGAAACAGTTGATTCACAGAAAAAGTTTATCTGTAGGGATTTAACATTTTTAATAAACACCTTGATTTTATCATCATTTAGTTAAGGTTCTATATACACAATACTTTGTCTTTTTCTTGTCTTGTCTTTTTCTGTGTCCACCACTTAGCAGGGAAGGAGAGCTAACAACTGCTGACACCCAGAAAGCTAAGTTGTTTATGACTAAAAGATACCTAGTTCACATCAATACAGTCCTGATTAAAACAGTACTATGCTAACATGACCTGGGTATCATTCATCCAGAAGCTGGTAATGTCCCCCCCAAAACCGCTTTTTCAAAAATAAACAAAACTTGAATAAATGCGATGGGGTGGATTTCAGAGCTTGAGCTCGAGCCCTGGCAAAAATATGTACAGGCTGAACCTCTGTGGTCCGGGACTCTCTGGTCTGGCAACTTATCTGGTCCAGGAAGACCACAAATGTTGCTAGACTAGAAAGCCCCAGCACGAAGGAGCAGAGCCAGCCCCTTGGCTGGCAGGGGCAGCAGAGTCCATGGGGCACCAAATCCCACAGCCAGCTGGGCTGGAAGCTAGTGGGGGCACCAGAGCCTGTGGCGAGGTGGAGACTACAAACTCCCAGGACCAGCAGTTCCACTAGGGCTGCTGGAGGTCGCGTGACTGCTGGAGCCACAGGGCTGTGGGTAGTAGTGCCAGGTAGCTGGGGAGAGGAGCCCAACAGAGAGGCCCTGCCTGGTACAGAAAACAACCTTGTCCAGGACCAGTCAGGTCCCAAAGGAGCCAGACCACGGAGGTTCACCTTGTTCAATATTATTTTTAGACCAGTAGCTCAATCAGCTGATCCAGGATCTGAGACTCACTACTTTGCGGTTTTGTTCATTTTGCAGTATACTGACCCTGTGGACCCAAAGGCAACATTGTTCCATATTAATGTACTCTAATATGGAACAAGATCTAAGTGCATTACAAAAATATAAATGTGCATAGCAGGGTCCATTTGGACACAGTCAACAGCAGGGTTGCTTGCTGCGAATTCATGTATGCAAGTCCTCAATCTGGTTGCCCCAACTATCTTCTGTGCAAGGCCTGTTCCAGCAGATAGAAAGCCTACCATATTGAGCCCTAAGAGCACGAGGGCAAAACAAGCAAAAAACCCACCTATTTTGTAAATTACATCAGGGCTTAAGCATGAATTAGGGTACCAAGCAATTTGGTGGCATTAGGATTTAAGACAGTTTGCACACCTACCAATAGAAACTAAGGCACTGGATTGGACTGGCAGAAGCTTAAGTGACTAGGGAATTCAGGTGCATACAGGGTTAGGTAGCAGCTAAACAAGAGTTTTGCCAATCTCAATTGAGACCCAAATGGTAGACTTCGGCATGAAATCTCTTTGCAGATCTAGCCCCCAAATGTTACTTGTTAATATTTAGAGCCCTATCAAATTCACAAACATAAAAAACCATGTCCCTGACTATGAAATCTGATCTCACCCATGAAATCTGGTCTTACCTATGAAATCTGGTTTATGTAGGGATATGAAAGGGCTGAGTCTCTTACCATGCCCTGGCCTCCAGGTGCTAATCCCTGCAGGCTGAAATTTCCTCTTACTCTACAGGGGCCAGACCTACCTTCAAGAACCTACTCCATCTGCAGCAAGCCCAGCTCAGAAGCCAGCACTACCAGCAGCAGCATAGTGTAAGTGTGGCAATATTGCGACAGCCCCCATCCACAAAAATCTTGTGATCCCTTCCCATGGTCCCCAGTTAAATCTGAAATTTCATGATGTAAGTATCTGAAACCGTGAAGTTTACTATTTTTAAAATCTTATGATTAATAAATTGACCAAAATGGACCAAGAATTTGGTAGGAACCTAATAATGTTGCCATCCCATGCTTATGCCAATACATTTTTTTCCATATTAGAAAGTACTTATGTCCTATATGATGCGTGTTAGAAAACAGAAATACTGTGCAAGTGTTCTCTAAAGCATTTAGAAGAAACACATTGATAAATTACTTTAAATTTAGTGGACAAGCCCTGTATGTACAAACACTCAACTTATTAGATACATTGCAGGGAAAGGTTGTTTGTTTTGGTTTTTGGGGTTATTGGGGGGGGCAGTGTTTTGGTTTTTGGTTCTATGAATTAATGAGAAGTTTTCCACCTGCTCAAACAGAACTGAATTAATTCTATTTACCTTGAGTGCTAAAAGGCTCTTGTTAATTTCCGCACCTTCCAGTCGTGTTTGCCTATCTGCACTGGAAGTATCTGCTCCTCTTTCATTTCCAGCCAAATCAATCAGAGAAAATTTACCATGAAGTTTCCCTTTCCTTCTGAGAATAATCTGAAAAACTGCATGGCTCCGAGATGAGTGTGCATTTGCAGATGTCTGACCAGATGTTCTTTAAAAAAAAAAAAAAGCAGCAAGGGGTTAGGGAATATATTGTTTAAAGCATATGAAAGACCACACACACTGAAGCATCCTGTAAGTTCGCTCTCTTGGGCAGAGAAATGTTTTCGTATAAATGTATTGATAGTGCCTACCATGTTGTGAACACTACAAAATACAATTACATACATTGCTCAATCTACTCTACCAGGGTAAAGGAGAGAGAGAGAAAGAGAGAGCATGACAAAGATCAGTATACCCTCCCCACCCATAAAATGTAGAAAATCAGTCTCAGGGCATTTTAAAACTGGATCCTAGAAAGAACATTGTTATCTATTGAGAGCAATAAGAATGGCAAAAGACTATTTTAAAAATACATTTTAAGTTAAGAATCTCCATCACAAAATAAATGCACACTGTCTTTTAAAACCTAAAAATCTGGCAGTATTCCAGAGTATTAACAATGTGACATTAAGACAGTAAGCTGGTTACATAAATACACACAGTTCACAGCACACAGAAAATTCATCTCAACTCCTTTTGGCAGATGTAGATAACAAATCTTTATCCAAAAGGTAGGCAACACCACAACTCTAATCAATCAGCTCAAGAAAAGCTGTATTGTACAGTGTAAGAAGCTAACGCTCCGCAAGGACAAACACACACTCTTATTACAGTAGTTTCAGGGGGTAACCAAGTTAGTCTGTACAGGATAAACGTAAACAACAAATGGTCTGGTAGCACTCTACAGACTAACAAAACATGCAGATGGTATCATGAGCTTTCGTGGGCACAGCCCACTTCTTCAGATGACCGGTCATCTGAAAGCTCATGATACCATCTGCATGTTTTGTTAAGTCTATAAAGTGCTACCAGACCATTTGTTGTTTTTTAAGTTTATCTTATTATTGTGAAATTGTTCTGATTCACTGTAGTTTACACTGAAAAACTAAAAATATAATACATACCTGCAGCTGTTGCCTATTTCAATAAGCTTGAGTACATCTTCAACACATTTAACTTCCCGTTCCTGTAGTCCCACCACTTGGACCTGCTGTTTACCATCCTCAAGCACCCTTAATTTGGTCTTCCTGTTCAACAAGTCAAAAACCTTAAAAGAAATTGATTAGAACAAGAGGTCTTTAGGATACACTTAATTCCAAATAATAACAAAACTCAGAAAATTTCAACAAAGCAAACTTAGAAGAATGCTCTAAAGCAGTGGTCCCCAACACGGTGCCCGTGGGTTCTATGGCGCCCGCGGGGGCATTCGTGTGCGCCCGCCAAGTGCTTGGGGCTGGCCTGGCCCTGAGCACGTGGCGCACGCATGGTGCCGGAGCCGGCCCCGGGCGCGCGACGCTTGGGGGGGGCCCCGCCCCCGGGCGTGCGACGCTTGGGGGGGGCCCCTGCCCCCGGGCGCGCGGCAGGCGAACAGCCACACCCCCTGGCGCCCGGCAACCTCCAAAGGTTGGGGACCACTGCTCTAAAGAGCCACTTGAAAATATAATGAGAAAACCTCATGTAGTCAGTTCACAACCTGCATGTGTTCTCCGAAGATATTTTCCCAAACCAAGAACTTGCACTTACCTTTCCACTGTAAATCTCAAAAAATGTTGCATATACTTGAAGTTCTAACTTCTTATAGTTTGGCTTCTTTAGCATTAAAAAGACATCTCGAGCTGTGAACAAACAACATACAAAAATCTAGTTATGCATTTCAATCTAATCAAGAATATTTAATGCACAACTGTCTGTCCTATTGACATGTATCTCTTGCGTATTACAACTATAATTGGAAGAACCAGTCTCACTCACGTTTTCCATTCTATAGTGAGGTGTTGCTGCCCTCAAAGATTGACAGGGAGTTGACAGCCACATGCCCCCAGTGGGCAGAACCTGGAATGCCACACCAGCTCACTGAAAGCAGAGGGGTGGGCCAGGAATAGGAAGTATGAATGGGGGCCCTACAGCTCAGCTGAGCTGGAGCTATTTGGTAAGACGATCTTCCAACTCACTGCTGGAGAAGCAGCATGCAGAAGACCATCACTGTACCAAACACTCAAAGCTACCAGACACTGAAAAGCTGCTGGGATTGCCACTGGCAGTGTGCCCAGGGAGATGGAGAACCCAAGGATTCGGGTACACTCCAAAGGGAGGGTAGGAAGTAGCCCCAGGGACAGCCAACAATAGTCCGGCTGCTTTGCTGCCTGAAGCTGGGTCAGCATGTTGCAGTCAGATCCCTGCCGACCAAGTGGTGGAATAATCTGCCATGGTTAGGGGCCCGCAACTGGCCCACCCTACTCCACTGGGTCCAGGTCCCTTTACCGCTCTGAACCAACTGAAGTCCAGAAGATTTTATATGATTTGGGTGCATCATCATACTTGAAGGCTTGAGCCAAGATGACGAAACATTGCACACCCCAGAGGGCCTGAGCTCCCCTTTTACTGTTTACCATTCTAAGCGAATGACAGCTAGGAGGAATGCATGCATCTGACGAAGTGGGTCTTCGCCCAAGCAAGCTTATGCTCCAATACATCTGTTAGTCTATAAGGTGCCACAGGACTCCTTGTTGCTTTAGGAGGAATGGTCTCCCTTGGAGACTGACAGGGAGGGATGGCCATGCACTCCTAAATATTCTAAGGCCTTCTTTTCAAGAGTTGATTCTCTTTGGAGTGAAAATTTAAAAAATATTTTGGAGAGCTTTGTGGGATCTCCTGTAACTCAATTCCTCATCCATTTATACTCCTCAAACTTTCTTAATTACACTGATACATACATATTTTGGTGCCTCCTCTCTAATATAGCACAGAATATACAGGCACTAAAATTAAAATGGGCATAACACAAAGTAGAATAATCTAGTCATCTCCAGCAACTGGCAAGAAAACAACATGCATCTACATGATTACTTACCTGCAAGTGCATAAATTCCTTTAGAACAATCTTGATTCTTTCCTGAAAAATCACCGCCCATAGTCTTAAAAAAAAAAAAAAAAAAGCGGGGGGGAGAAAGAGGGGAGGCAGAATATGTTTATTGTTTATTATCAGACACACAAATGGTGTGATGTAATATCTTTTTATTGTACCAACTTCTGTTGGTGAGCGGGACAAGTTTTTGAGCTACATAGAGCTATTCTCAGACTCATAGACTTTAAGGTCAGAAGGGACCATTATGATCATCTAGTCTGGCCCCCCCTGCATAGTGCAGGCCACAGAATCTCACTCACCCCTCCCAGAATAATCCTCTCACTTATATCTCAGATATTGAAGCCTTCAAATACTTTGAAGACCCCAAGATGCAGAGAATCTTCTAGCTGTGATCTGTACCCTATGCTACAGAGGAAGACGAAAAACCTCCAGGGCCTCTGCCAATCTACCCTGGAGGAAAATTCCTTCCCTACCCCAAATATGGCGATCAGCTAAACCCTGAGCATGTGGGCAAGACTCATCAGCCAGACACCCAGAAAGTTCTCTATAGTAACTCCTATCATCCCGCCATTGACCTATTCCCACTGATAATGAATGGACAATTAGTTACCAAGATCATGTTATCTCATCAAACCATCCCCTTCATAAACCCATCTAGTTTAATCTTGAAACCAGATAGATCTTTTGCCCCCACTACTTCCCTTGGAAGGCCGTTCCAGAACCTCACTCCTCTAATGGTTAGAAACCTTGGTCTAATCTCAAGTCTAAACTTCCTACTAGCCAGCTTATATCCATTTGTTCTTGTGTCCACATTAGTATTAAGCTTAAATAATTCCTCTCCCTCCCTGGTATTTATCCCTCTAATATATTTTAAAAGTGCAATCATGTCCCCCCTCAGCCTTCTTTTGGTTAAGGTAAACAAGCCAAGCTCCTTGAGTCTCCTTTCATAAGACAGGTTTTCCATTCCTCGGATCATCCTAGTGGCCCTTCTTTGTACCTGTTCCAGTTTGAATTCATCCTTCTTAAACATGGGAGACCAGAACTGCACACAGTATTCCAAAAGGGGTCTCACCAATGCCTTATATAATGGCACTAACACCTCCTTATCCCTACTGGAAATACCTCGCCTAATACATCCCAAGATCGTATTAGCTTTTTTCATGGCCATGTCACAATGGCGGCTCATAGTCATTTTATAATCAACCAGGACTCCGAGGTCCTTCTCCTCCTCCGTTACTTCCAACTGATGTGTCCCCAGCTTATAACTAAAATTCTTGTTATTAATCTCTAAATGCATAACCTTACACTTCTCACTATTAAATTTCAGCCTATTGCTATCACTCCAATTTACAAGATCATCCAGATCTTCCTGTATGATATCCCGATCCTTTTCTGAATTGGCAATAGCTCCCAACTTTGTGTCATTCTACAGGCTGGTTATTAAATTAGTGAATAACTTAAGAGAAAGTGTGACAAAGAAAATTGTATTGTTGATGCATGTCTTAGTGAGCTTACAAGAATTGCTTACATGGGTTTTTCCACTGCCTGTTTGCCCATATGCAAAACATGTAGCCATTCCCCTTTCAAATATGGTCTCCACTAATGGTCGAGCTGTGAACCTTAAATCAAAAAGCAGAGCATTAGAGGTTTTCCATTGAAGTTTAGCGAAGTGAAATGTAAATCCAACATTTTCTCCCAATTTTAAGAATTCAACATTTTTCCCTAAACATTTTCATATTTGTTCAAAATTTACTGTTGGAAAGTTAAACTAAGAAAGACTGTCAAACACACAGGATTAAAACACTATTTTAAACAGTTTAATTTAGTTACATATACTGACAGTGGATTTGCATTAATAGAGTAATTCCTGCATAAGTTACTGTATTCGTCGTCAAACGTTAACTGTCACATCATGTTTTCTGCCTACCAACCTTTACTTACGCAGGAGCACCAAAAGGGAGAAGATTTTTTGCAAGCTCCCCAAATCCCTAAATTCTTTGTAGTTAAATTCCCTAGCAGATACATAGCCAAAAGACAAGGCAAAACAAACTCTTCTATAACAACCAAATCAGAAATGACTAGATCACAGCCATTCTCCCATCATTATGTAAGGGGACTGTTAGCCCCTTACTAAAACTCTGTGGGAGTTTTTGGTTCTCCAGCTCCCAGTGTCAAAAGGGGAAGGGTCCATGAGAAATCAGGGCCCTGAGACTGACAGACCCAAGAGACAATGGAAAGCAGCCAACACGCCAGCTCGGCCTGACTGACAGGTTGGACAGGCCAGTGAGGAAAGTGAGAGGCCAGGCCCCGTCCTCCCCGTGAGCTGGGATTGTTCTGGGTCTCTCTGAGCAAAGAGAAAGCTGAGAGACAACTAAGAGGAGCAAGCTGTGTGGAGAAGCAGTCCTGCAGCAACAGAGCCAGGCACATACAGCCCAAGGAGTGCAAGCTGTGCTGAGGGGCAGTTTTGCAGCAACAGAGCCAGGCACACACAGCCCAAGGAGTGCAGACCCTGTGTTGAGCAGCAGACTGGCAGTGCTCAGAGAGCCAAAAGGGACAGAGAACCAATGCAAGGACCTGGAGACTGGCAAAGCAGCACAGCCTGCAGCTGGGTGTGGTGAGCAGCTGGGACCAGCAAAGTGCGGGGAGAGGCTCTGGGCAGGGAGATATCACCAGCCAAGAGGCCCAGCAGGCCAGACTGGGAGAGGGGTCTGGCCACTTAGAGCTTGAGGCTGTGTGGTCACTGCCAGAGCAAGCGTGTCCAGCCTGCAGCCCCCCTGAAGCACATCCAGGGCTTCTAAGGGGCCTATAAGGAAGAGACTGTGGACTGTCCTTACACTCTGCAGACTGCTGTTTTGATGTCCCCATGCTACAGTGCAGGACGGTGTGTTCTCATTTAACCATTCTCATTTTTCCTTATTCTTTTCTCTTTAATCAGTTGATGTTTAATAAATTGTATTTGCTTTGAACCTTATGAAATGATCACTGGGCCAAGAAAGCATGCAGTGTGAAGAGAGCACCTCGGAGTGGGGACACCCTAACTCCTACCCCTAGTGACTACAAGGTCAGGGATTAAGCCCCAGGAAACCTGGACCCAGCCTTGTTGGGGTTTCGAGGACTCTGCTACTCAGGAGAGTGGAGGGGGAGCCCTCAGGATCAGGGAAGCCGTGGGGTAAAGAAAGTGGGAGCGGGGACTCAGATCCTTTCGCTGGTCCATTTCACCAGGGTGGTATAGAAGCCAGGAAAGTTCCCCACCATAGCGGGACCATTCCCCCGCTTACAATTAGAAGAAATACAGGTGTCACTACAAATGAAAGTTGTGTTTAGAATGGAATTAATTTGCACTACTTTTGATGAGAGTGAAATATGTGTATATTAAGTGACTATAAGATATGCACATGCTTGTTTGTCCAGACAAATACCTAAGTACACAGGTTTCCTAAGTTTAAGGGAAGGCCATTGTAAATTTCCTGTTTGAGGCTGGTTTGTTTAAATCTTCCATGGGTAAAAGACAACAAACCAGACAGACAGACAGAAAGAGAATAAGCATTTTAAGTTTAGATTTTTGAGAATTACATAATTTGCTATATTTAGGAGACAAATTCTTTGCTAGTAATAGGATACTGAGCCCTTTTGAAAAGATGATTTTCAGAACTCCAATTATTGTCAACCTAATTTACCATAAAAAACCCTATATTAACAAAACAAGAATGAACCCTTATTTATGAAGAAATTTGGGTACAGGATAAACTCAATGGAAAAGTGCACAATAATTATGCAGTTTATTTCAATTGTGTAATTAGCACTGGAACCGTTAAAGTTTAAAGTAACTAAAACTTTTTATCTCATACCTGCATTGAGCAGTAACACTAAATTCTGGAAATAGATATGTATACAGACTCTCTCCACCCACCTTCTATTTCAGGATTTTACAAAAACACCAATAAAATACCATTCTATATTGCTAAAAAGTTGTACTACTTAAGAACACTTGCTAAATTTAGAAAAACTCTAATTTCCCCAAATACAGTAGACTTCCAATAATCTGGAACCTTTGGGACCTAGGTGGTACCGGATTATCGGATATGCTGGACTATCAGGAGGTACTATAAAATGGTTTTTATATATATATATATATATATATATCACACACACACACACAATATACTGTATATAAAGTGTTTTTAACTTTTTTTATTATAGCACAAGCACTGTCCAGCATCACACAATGCCAGTGGCAGACTGACTCGGTCCTGTCCAGTTTCCCTCGGTTCAACTAATTCCCCTGCTGCCTTGTGACTCGTTTTTTGCCGAAGCTCACTCACTAGGCTCTTGCCACTTTGATGCTGGACTATCGGGAGTGCCATACAGTTGGATGCCGGACTATTTGGATTTTTACTGTAATATGACTTAGGAGGTTTTTTAGCTGATGCTTTCTGTGTTACAAGCACATGATTCATGCACCATTCACATCACTACTATTATTCATAATAATTCTGCCCAAGTGTTTTTTTAAAAGGGACATTCTGAAAAATCCAGGTCCCTCTCTACGTTCTGTACAAGGATAAAACTAGAATGCAAGTGTTCTGATGTAAGCCCAAGACTCCCAGAGCACGTGAGTAATTGCTGTCCACCATTCTATGCATCGACTATAAAAGCTTATCTTGCTTCTTTCAGAAGAATGGTTTCTAACTAGAATCTTAATAAACAAACCCCTACATTAATTCATGGAAAATTTTCTGTGACTCAGCACTTAGATTCTTCTATAAGGAAGGCAACAGGGAAATAAAAATAGACTAGATAAAAAGTGGACATAGGACAACTTTGTCCATAGTCCAACATATTCATACACTGTAAAGCCAAAATGGACCATCGTGACCATCTAGCCTCATCTCTTACATAAAAAAAGGCCATAAAACTTCGCTGAATTAATTCTTGTACCCAACAGATCAGCCTAGATCATTAAATTATATTAGCCAAAACCAAAGAAATGAGATCTCTCCATCACATTACTTAAGAAAAATTGGTAATCAGCTAGCCTAGGACAAGAGGAGCAGATGATCATATTAATGATGTAATATTGCGCAATGGGTTAGGTGCATTATAGAAGTCATAAATATTCTTCCCAAGGAGGTAGCATTGGCAAGTGCCAGAAGCAGGATGCTGGAGCACATGAACTCATTCAATGTACTAATTCCTCTACTTATACAGGCAGTCCCCTGGTTACGTACAAGATAGGGACTGTAGGTTTGTTCTTAAGTTGAATCTGTATGTAAGTCGGAACTGGTGTCCAGATTCAGCCGCTGCTGAAACTGACCAGCGGCTGATTCCAGGAAGCCCGGGGCAGAGCAATTCTGCCTCGGGCTTCCTGTAGTCAGTGCTGGTCAGTTTCAGCAGCGGCTGATTTGGGGACACCTGGGGCAGAGCAGCTGGGGTGCTGCTGGATTGCTTTAGTAGCGCCGCTCGTCTGCGCTACTGGACCAACCCACCAGCACCCCAGCTGCTCTGCCCCAGGCGTCCTGATTCAGCCGCTGCTGAAACTGATCAGCGGCTGATTCCAGGAAGCCCGGGGCAGAACAACTCTGCCTCGGGCTTCCTGTAGTCAGTGCTGGTCAGTTTCAGCAGCAGCTGACTTGGGGATGCCTGGGGCAGAGCAGCTGGGGTGCTGCCGGATTGCTTTAGTAGCGCCGCTCGTCGGCGCTAGTGGACCAACCCACCAGCACCCCAGCTGCTCTGCCCCAGGCGTCCTGATTCAGCTGCTGCTGAAACTGACCAGCAGCGGCTGAATCAGGACGCCTGGGGCAGAACAGCTGGGGTGCTGCTGGGTTGGTCCAGTAGCGCCCAGAGCAGCTCTGCGGGAGCAACCGGCAGCACCCCAGCTGCTCTACCACAGGCGTCCAGAGAAAAGCCTGGTCTGCTGCGTGTCCCCCCCCTCCCCACCCCAAGCAGACCAGGGAGATGCGGGCGGCGGACCGAGATGCGCCGCGGTCCCGCCACCCGGGTCCTCCGCGGCTTTGCTCTGCGTCTCCCTGGTCTGCTGGTCTCCAGCAGACCAGGGAGACGCGGAGCAAAGCCACGGAGCACGCGGGCAGCGGGACAGCCCAGACGTGCCGCAGCTGTCTCGCTGCCGGCGTCCTCCGAGGGGGGGCAGACCAGGGAGACGGGGAGCAAAGCCTCGGAGGACGCCGGCAGCGGGACAGCGGCTTTGCTCTGTGTCTCCTTGGTCTGCTGGGGGGGACTCCCCCTCGCCCCCCAGCAGACCAGGAAGACGCGGAGCAGCTTCTCTCACCCCGGAGGATGCGGGTGGCTGGACCGCGGCGCATCTGGGCGCCCCGCCACTCCCGACCTCCGGGGTGAGAAAAACCCCGTTCGTAACTGCGGATCCGACATAAGTCGGATCCGCGTAACTCGGGGACTGCCTGTATATGCTTTTCCCAAATTAAAAATTTCCTTCACTCTTTCCTCAGAAGAAAGTACTATATCTCTAGAAGGTTTGAAGAGGTCACAAATGCCAGAAAGTGCTTTAAAAAAGCAAACTCTAAATAGGAAATCCTAATAAAAAAAGCCTGAAAGATTCCTGGAATATACTTAATTTATTAGGGGACATCAATTATGCAGAAGTGGGGTCACAAACTTTCCTTCTAGTGATAATTTTATTTGTCCTCTTCCAACTACTTGAGAGAATTTGTTACAGTGAATATTACGTCATAAAACCCCTCAGGCACAGAAAAGCCTGAAGGAAGACACTGCAGAGTCCATTTTCTTCCAAGACTGTTTACATCTGACAGTGTACATGAAGTGTCTTTTTTCTTCTGGTATGCTGACTTCAGCCTGTTTTCTCATCTGAAGTGGGGGATATTATTATTATGGGGGAATATTGCCATAGGTTGCAAGTTATATCATCTTTTATACTTATTACAAAAAATATGGTCCGTCTATCCTGAGACTATGCACACAACTCTCTATATAGGATTTGACATTATAGTACATTTCTATTATAGTAGAAATGTATGTTGCCTAAACTGTATGTGCTTTAACTCAAGTCAGAAACACAAATATATCTAAGAAATGTTTAATAAAACAAAGAATTGACAGTTCAAAAGCTAGAATGTAACCAAGCACAAAAATGCTTTAAGTTTACTCATAGTATGCTTCTTAGGTACAATCTTAGGCTTTAAGAAAGATTAGTCCTTCCTGAAAATCCAGAAGAAAAGTCAAGATTTCCAAGTAAGATGTGATATCACTTTTCTTATATATTTAAAAAGATGACATTGGCAGACTGCCATGAAATACTGCAACAACACTAGGTCATCCAGAAAAGAAATGACAGACACGTGATCAGGCAGCACAGCTGCACATTCCTGATTGCCAAATTTAAGAACTTTCAGTATGCAAAGTTGAAAATTTAAAATCTTGAATTAAACTGGAAGAAATGATCACACTAAATCTTCTTTTCTTTATGACAAAATTCAATGGTGGGAACGCATCAACACACATATAACTTGGTTTCAAATACTTCTTTAGTGAGAGGTCTAAATTTGATGATCCTCCTAATGAGAAAAAAAATGGAAGAGAAGACGGTAGATCTTATATGAAGGAACGAGAGAAATCTATATTAACATAAAAGAGAGCCAAGATTTACTGTTTCAGTATATGTGAAAGAGATTATGTATAAAAAATATGCATGCAAGAAGCTTTTATTAAGTTTTATGAAGGGAACTGTGCACAATGATCTAAATACATAAACTTAAAAACCCCTTTCGGAGTTAAATAGTAAAAAGATAAGAGAAATAACAGCAAAGGAAAAATAAAAGTAAAGAAGTATAGCGATTGGAGAAAGGTAGGTTACTAAGTAGCAGGCAAGATGTTTGAGAGAGCATGCAAAACTGCTAACCGTTTCCTCAGGACAGAGACTAGCACTGAATGGGTGGAGGGATTAGTGGGGGGGAAAACAAAACAGAAAAAGAAACATGCAAAGACATAGATATGCTCCAGTTTGCATCAAGAAAGGGCTTTTAAAGTAAGGAAGGTGATTTTTATCTGGATCCTAACATGATCAGAAGATAGTAGGGTGGTCAGAGGAAAAGGTTAATGAGATCATACACTACATGCATGAGAAGTAAAGAAGCAACATTCTCCACGTTAGTCTAGAAAACAGAGAATCGGTGAAAAGCAGAAAAGTACAAGAGACAAAGCAAATGGAAGTGAAGGGACAGATGAATTCAGCATAAATTGAGTTAAGAAATACATGGCAGTGGCCAACTGAAGACCAATTGGAGGAGAAGGAGTAAAGTGTAGGGTCAAAGTGAAGAGAATAGGAAAATAATCACAAAAACTGAACACACATACCTGTAAACCATTTCATTAGGAGCACTGTCATCAAAGGCATAGTCAAACCGAAAAGTTTGGTTTTCTAGGTACCTTGTTAAATCCACCTTTTGTTTTGGTTCATGTACCATCACAACATCTTTACTAGGAATTGTGATTACATCAAGGTCTTTCATTACAGTTTCTATAAAATAAATGATTAATATATAAATATATATCTATAAAAGCTATTGATGCATATTAATTTTTACACCATTTTGTCAACTACATTCTTACACTATCCAAGGTAATGCAGCTGGTCCTCATAAATGGGATGCCAAGGAACCCTGCTTCTGATAGCTACATTTTTTTTAAAAACCTCAGGTATATTATGATTTGTAAGTATAATTCCATCTTGGGAGTCCTCGTGATTACACAAATTTAGTAAAGTTCTGAAAGTGCAGTTTCTGGGCTCCTTTCTAATATCACTTGAAAGAATGATAGTTTCATAATTCACAATTGTCTGTTTGTTCTATGATTAGTTTTGCAAAAAATGCTTTAGTTTTTTTTAGAAGTTTTATTTATCACCTATAAAACAGTTACCTACCTTTCATAACGGTTGTTCTTCAAGATGTATTGCTCCTATCCATTCCATTTAGGTGTATGTGCATACATGCACGATTAATGGAAGGTTTTTCTCTCAGCAATACCCATTGGACTAGCAGGGGAGCCCCCTGGAGTGGCACCTCCATATCAGGGCCCTTGCCAGCTCTCCGCCCTCAGTTCCTTCTTGACGAAACTTTCCGACAAAGGGTAGGCATGCAGGATTTGGAATGGACATGAGCAACACATCTAGAAGAACAGCTACAAAAGGAAGGTAACTATTTTTTCTTCTAGTGATTGCTCATGTCCATTCCATTTAGTTGACCCCCAAGCTAGAATATTGGAGATGATGTCTAGTGTTCACAGGTGATTAATGAGCCCCGCTCAGTCAGGCAGCTCAAGGCAGGAGCCCTGAGCCTCTGACTAAGCGGGGCTGATTACTCACCTGTGAACCTGTGCTGCCCCACAGCTTACAGGGAAGACTGGTGGGGTCAGAGACTAACTGGAAACCGACTGCAAAACAGCACTGCCAAACACTGCATCATCCCTGGCTGGCTGAGCTATTGCATAATGATTTGTGAACAGGTGTACCAAAGAACAAATGGCTGCCATGCAGATATCGAAGATGGGCACCTGCGCCAAAGGCAGCCAATGAAACCTGGGCTCAAGTGAAGTGCGCAGTGAGAGCAAAAGCTGGTATTTGGACCAGGTCATAACATGCTCTAATACAGGATGTAATCCAGGAAGAAATACGCTGGGCTGAAACAAGAAAACCCCTCATCCTTTGTGTTATTGAAATGAATAGTTGGAGTAACCTACGGAATATCTTTATTCTCTCTAAATAAAAAGCCAAAGCACGTCTCAAATTCAAGGTATGTAGACGTTATTCTTTATTGCTAGTGTGTGGTTTCGGATAGACAAACACTGGTAGAAAAATGTCCTGGTTAACATGGAATTGTGATACCACCTTAGGCAAAAAGACCAGGGCTATGTCTACACTGGCACGATCTTGCGCCTTAGCTATGCAAATGAGGCTAAACGTGGAATATCGCCAAGCCTCATTTGCATAGATAATGAGCCGCCATTTTTGCAGAAGAGGCTCCTGCGCAAGAAGCAGCGGTCTACCCTGCCCCTTCTTGCACAATGCCGCTTCACTGATTATTTTCAGGAATGACGGCATTGCACAAGAGGGTTTTTCTTGCACAAGAAGGGGTCGTGTAGACAGCTCCTTGCGCAAGAGCCTCTTCCGCAAAATGACGGCTCGTTATATATGCAAATGAGGCTCGGCGATATTCCACGCTTAGCCTCATTTGCATAGTTCTGGCACAAGATCGCGCCAGTGTAGACATAGCCCAGATGTGGGCATAGTCTGTCTTCATCCTTGAAGAAAACAGTGTAAGGGGGCTCCGAGGTTAAAACCTAGAGCTCTGATACCTATCTGGTAGATGTGATGACTCTCAGAAGTGATTTTTTCCATTAACCGTGCAATAATGAGCACATTGCCAGTGGCTCAAAGGGAGGTCCCATCAGTCTTGTGAGGATCAGATTAAGGTCCCAGGGTGGCAGAGGCTGACACACATGCAGATAAAGCCTATATAATCCTTTCAAAAAACAGTATATACACCATGGGATTTGCAAATACAGGCTTGCTCTGACTACTCAGGTGGAAAGTGGAGATAGCCGCAAGGTGAACCCTAAGTGAATAAAATGGATAGGTCCTGTATCTTAAGATCTAATGGGTAGTCCAGAATAGCTGGACCAGAGCTTCCATTAGGGGTATACTCCTCTAAGAAGAGCAGATTGAGAAATGCTTCCACTTCAGATACGTGGCTTTAGTGGAGGGTTTCCCACTACCGAACAGCACTCTCTGAACAGATTCAGGGCACTGCTGTTCCAGCCCCATCAACCACAGAGCTTCCAAGCCATGAGATGGAGGGACCAAGTGACAGAGCCAGCCGTGGTCCTAACTTCTGAGTTAAGTCTGGGAGTAAGTGGAGGGTTATGGAATCCTCTACTGAGAGATCTAGGAACGCTATGAACCAATGCTGGCGGGACCACTCTAGATGCCAGGATCAGAGAGATGACTTGAATTCTTGCACCCTGAGGAGCACTCTGTGAATCAATGGGAAGAGGGAAGGCATAGGAGAGGTGGATGGCCAGGGTACCTGGAAGACATTTCCCAGGCAACCCGGGACTGTAATTCAAGGAAGAGCAGAAGACACTTCCTGCTGCTGTGAGTTACAAATAGGTTGAGGTGGGGAAATCCCCACCTGTGGAAAATGTTTAAGGCTATATCCACTCAGAGACCACTCATGTCAGAAAGGACCTGCTGAGGCAATTTGTGAGGGTATTTTGGGTCCCTGGGAGGTATGCAGCCCCCAATTGGATGGCATGTGTTGTACAGAATTCCCAGAGAGGTAGGGCTAAATCCTGCTGGAAAGGGATAACAAGTGGAGTTCCGCAAGGGTCTGTTTTGGGACCCGTACTGTTCAATATCTTCATCAATGATGTACATATTGGGATAGAGAGTACGCTTATTAAGTTTGCAGATGATACCAAACTGGGTGGGGTTGCAACTTCTTTGGAGGATAGGGACATAATTCAAAATGACTTTAGCAAGTTAGAGAAATGGTCAGAGGTAAACAGGATGAAGTTTAATAAAGAGAAATGCAAAGTGCTCCACTTAGGAAGGAAAAATCAGTTCCATACATACAAGATGGGAAACGACTGTCTAGGAAGGAGCATGGCAGAAAGGGATCTAGGGGTCATAGTGGACCACAAGTTGAATATGAGTCAACAGTGTGATGCTGTTGCAAAAAAAGCAAATATGATTCTAGGTTGTATCAACAGATGTGTTGTAAGCAAAACTCGTGAAGTCATTCTGCCGCTCTACTCTGCACTAGTTAGGCCTCAGCTGGAGTACTGTGTCCAGTTCTGGGCGCCACATTTCAAGAAAGATGTGGAGAAATTGGAAAGGGTACAGAGAAGAGCGACAAGAATGATTAAAGGTCTAGAGAACATGACCTATGAAGCCAGGCTTCATGAACTGGCCTTGTTTAGTTTGGAAAAAAGAAGATTAAGGGGGGACATGATAGCGGTTTTCAAATATCTAAAAGGGTGTCACGAGGAGGAAGGAGAAAATTTGTTCCTCTTGGTTTCTGAGGACAGGACAAGGAGTAATGGGCTTAAAGTGCAGCAAGGGAGGTTTAGATTGGACATTAGGAAAAAAATTCCTAACTGTCAGGGTGGTCAAATATTGGAATAAATTGCCAAGGGAGGTGGTGGAATCTCCCTCTCTGGAGATATTTAAGAACAGGTTAGATAGACATCTGTCAGGGATGGTGTAGACGGAGCTAGGTCCTGCCTTGAGGGCGGGGGGCTGGACTCGATGACCTCTCGAGGTCCCTTCCAGTCCTATGATTCTATGACAAAAGGGGAAAGGAATGAGCTCCACCCTTTCTGGTGATCTAGAATAGAGGTCCACAACCATAAGCGGGTGGGGACAAAAATGAGGGGTTCAGTGTGCAGGACAGAGCTGCCAGTGAGTGAGATAGGAATGGGTTGCAGGAGGTGGGGTGCAGGAGGGCAGGGTCTGGAAGGGAGTTTGGTGAGAGGAGAGGGTGTGGGCTGGGGGTACAAGAGGAAGTTTGGATGTGGGAGGGAGTTTCGAGGGGAGAAATGCAGAGATCGTGGTAGCGATAGTGATGGTACGACGGTGATCGCTGCGGTGATCTATGATATCGGTCTCTAGTGGAGACATAATGAGAAGCACGATGGTTTTCAGAGCAAATTGAAGCTGGTGACCAAGGTCCCGGAAAGAACCGTGAAGGGGTCCGCACGCGCCTTGATTTGAAGGGCACCTCATTCGGCACCGAACAATCTGCAGGAGAAGACGGTGCCGTTTGAAGTGGTGTGGTCCCGGTCGCATGGCTGCTCTGGGGTTGAATCAGTGGTGCTGCGGGAGTTAACAGCTGTGCCGGTGCCGGAGGAGGCTGCGGTGCAGAGTGCTGTACGGTGCCGCTGGCCACCTGCGGTGCCTGAGTCGGCGCCGTTGCTTGCAGCACCGCAGGGAGCAAGGTCTCATCAGCTGGCACCATGGGCATGGGTGCCGGCGGAATTGTCATTGACTGCGCATGCGCAGTATCAGCCGGTGCCGGAGCCGCCATTGCTGCTTGTGGCCCGACCGTTGGAGCCTTTGCCGGTGCCGAGTCTGCCCACGGTCCCTTACCGGGAGCCCGCATCGGGTCTTTTGATCCGACCAAAGTCGGAGCTGAGGCACTGCGGCTCTTGCCCGGCGCCTCGGCAAAGAGCCAGAGGTACCCGGTCTGTCCCATACGTTCCTGGGCTGTGGCTCGGCATTGTGGAGGTCCTTCTCAGGTGAACAGGACAAGTGAACTCCCGAGGTAGCGGGAGAAGATGTGGTCGCATCGGACTGGAGGGCTTTATTGAATAAAATTACCCTCAGCCTCATTTCTCTATCGCGCCAAGCGCGGGCTGTCAGTTTCATGAAGTGAGGGCACTTCATAGGGATGTGCCCGTCCCCTAGGCATTTAACGCAGCGCGAATGCCCGTCTGAGTCTGGCATGGCCTCCTGGCACTGGGAACATTTCTTGAAACCAGGCATTTTGTCTTTTCTTTCCTTTTCTCTCTCTCTCTCTCTTTTTTTTTTTTTTTTTAAAGGCTACTACAAAAAGTAAAGTAGGACGGAAACAAGGAACTTGAGACTAACTAACTAAGAACTATTAACACTATCCTAACTATAAACTGCCAAGTGGCAAACAAATTTCTAAATGAAACTCCCTTTTTTTTCCCCCCTCAGGCCAGAGAGGGAGCACGTCCTAGGTCCGTCTGTGGCCGCGGATGGTTGAAGGAAACTGATGAGCCGTCCTGCACTCAGCTGTAACGGCGCGAGGCAACAGGAGCGCATGCGCGGGCCAGCAGAGCTACTGCTGTGGAAGTTTCTCCGTTTTGCGGTGCCGGGACGGACCCAGCACCTTGAGTGGAGCACCCTCGGGGACACTACTCGACGAAGAAGCAATAGTTCTGGCTGGGACCATATACTTCGAGTTCTCAGGTCTCTGATGTGGGCTCTCCATCTTGTGTTGGAAGCATGTCACCAACTGGACTAATAAGAGTGGTGTGAGACATAGGACACCAGCACAGACAACTTTCTCCTAGAGGCACCAGGCTAGGGAGCGTAGGACCTCTCGGAGAATGATTACCACCATGTCCAGGGGAGCAAGCCAATTTGCAGGGGGTGCAGCCTCAGTCTGGCATGTGGTACTAAGTATGTGCATGCTGCCATGTAGCCCTGCAGTCTCAAGCAATTTCTGGCTGTAGTGATGGGTGAGAGATGGAGGCCTAGTACGATATCTCTTATGGCAAGGAAGCGAGCCCTGAAAAAAGGAAGCTGTGGCCATAGTAGCACCTAGAAGAGCCCAAACAAACTCTATCTTCTATGTGGGGACGAGGATGGATTTGGCCTCATTCAACAGGAGGCCTACCCAGAGGAATGTGTCCCGTACAATGATGTAATACCTGAGCCTGGGAAGCACCTCTTATAAGCCAATCGTCCAGGTATGGAAAGACTTGGACCCTGCACTCTCTCAGGCAAGTGGGCACCACTGCCATATATTTGGAGAAAACCCTGGGGGTCGTAGAAAGGCCAATGGGAAGCACCATAATCTAGTAATAGTCCTGGATCAAAAAGTCCATCAGGATGAAAGACCAGGCAGGTTGGAAGCTGGATAGAAAATTGATGAAGGATCAGTCTGTTGTGTGAACTGCTATGCTATCCCCAGGTGCTCCTTCAAAATCCCAATTTGGAGCATTAGTCCTTGTTAGAGGGACCTGCTGTTTGATGCCTATTATTTCTCCCATTCGCATTCCTGCCTCTGCTCCTCGTAAAGTCTATCCTAGGGCCCAGCTGGAATGACTGGGGTGGAGGCCTAGGATTGAAGGTCTGGGTATGAAAGCCCAGAGACTTCAGCATAGCCCTTAAGTTCTTTAAGCTATGGAGCCTGCTATCAGTTTGGTCGGAGAAGAGGCCAGAGCCTTCAAATGGCAAATTCTAAATGGTTGTCTGGACCTCCAGGCAACGCCAGGGACCTGCAACCAGGAATTTTGCCTCATTACAACCATGGTGGCCATCGTGTGGGTGGTGGAATTGGTCTGGTCAAGTCAAGTGATTGCAGAGCTTAGAGACACACGATCTTTTCTTAGTCTGTCATCATCCCAAACTCTTGGTGGGAATCCTTTCAAGCACCCATCAGAAGTTATAGGCATACCTGCTCAGTATTACTTGCTGATTCATAGACTCATAGAACACTAGAACTGGAAGGGCCCTCAAAAGGTCATAGAGTCCAGTTCCCTGCCATCATAGCAGGACCCAGTACCCTCTAGACCATGGGTTCCCAAACTGGGGGGCGTGAAGAAATTCCGGGGGGGGGGGGGGGGCGCGGAGGTGACCCAGCTCCCCCCCATCAATCCTCCCCCGCTAAGTTTTGCTGCTATTTTTGTTTTTCGGCCCCGGTCAATCCTTTTTTTTTTTTTGCTCAACAAGTTTTGCTGCTGTTGGGGAATGGGGGAGAGAGGAGAAGAGCATGAGGGTTTCTCAAAAATCAAAAAGGTGGCATAATGCCGAAAAGTTTGGGAACCACTGATCTAGACCATCCTGAGCTGGATACCATTGATGATGTAGACCTTGCAGCCCAGTAAATCCAATTTTTGGGCTCTTTGCTCTTAGGGGAAGAGCCCAGCTAACTCTGATTCTCTATGGTTAGCATCTTGGACAACTAACCAGGGTGCTCAGCAGATGGTGGGTGAAAAGGTGCTCATCACCCACTTGAGGGACATATTACCTGTGCTCCACTCCTCTGGCAATGAGAGGAATGGAAGCTGGGGTCTGCCAAAGGGCCTTGGTTATCTTGCCGACTGTCTTATTTAGATGAAGTGCCACCCTAAGTGGACCCTCAGTCCTAGTATATTATCTGGCTCAGCCGATGCATCACCCCCTAGAAGTGTTCTGGGTGACTCCTTACATGGGCTAGGTCGAGAGTCCAACGTAGGGGGCTCTGGCAGTGGTGTTGCAGACTGGGGTGCTCAGAGCACTGAGTAGATGGAACCTGATGAAAAGGTGCTAGTGCCCTGGTCTGACTGAAGGTCCATGGGATCCAAAAAGGTCACTACACTGGAGGCTGCCACTGGGGTGGCCAACTAGGCTGGTTGCACAGAGGCACTTTGGGGCCCAGAGTGGTGCCAGGAGTAAGATTGGCCCCCAGAGTGAAACTGATGGATGGTCACTCTAGAAACAACCAATTCTGTCTCCACTTCTGAGGTGTGGTGGAGGTCCAGTAATCGGTGCTACGAAATATGTTTCACTATGGCTGTGGACTTCCCTTGGTGCCAGACAACAGGAGGGGGAAGCATATGGCCGGGTGCCAGTACTGCGACCGGTGCTACCACCAGTGCTGGTGCAGTAAGCAAAGACGAAGATGGTGCTAGTGCAGCCATAGTCAAGGCCAATGGCATTTTACAGTAGCGTGACTAGGGACATATTCTTGGCGCATGCCATGAGATTTTTCTCCTATCGTATCTTCTCTTCAGTTGCAGCACCAAAGACTGGGAGCAGTGCCAAGCACTGGTGCTTTGTCTCAGTGCTGGGGAGAATTGAGACATGCTTGCAGCCTCCTGTAATGCTGGTGGATTATGACTACCTGGTAGAGTCTGAGACGTAAGTGGGAAAGAGTTCACACTCCATGAGGAGGATTTTCAACTGCATATCCCTCTCTGTCTTGGTTTGTGGTTTAAAAATTTGACAGATCATGCTGCTTTCTGAGGCTATGTCTACACTGCATTCCTCTTTTGAGAGAGGAATGCAAATGCAGCCAAGTGAAATTGCAAATGAAGCGTGGATTTGAATTTCCCGTGCTTCATTTGCATAATGGCGTCTGGGTGTTTTTTCAAAATACCCAGACGAGGTTGTTTCAGAAAAAAATCTTATTTCGAAATAATCCTTACTCCTTAAAAAATAAGGTTTAGGGGTTATTTCGAAAGGGTTTTTTCCCCCGAAATAACCCCATCTAGATGGCAGGTTGTTTTCTGAAATAGGGTATTTCAAAAAAATGCCCAGACACCATTATGCAAATGAAGCACGGAAAATTCAAATCCACTCTTCATTTGCAATTTTGCTCGGCTGCATTTGCATTACTCTCATGAAAGAGCAATGCAGTGTAAACATAGCCTGAAAGATGAGGTACACTAAGACAATTGAGATACGCATTGTGCACATCACCACAAGGTATAGGCTTTAGGCACTTTGAACAGGGCTGGAAGCCCTGAGGCCCGGTATGCTCCAGGGTGGGGGAGAAGCATGAGGTGAGAAACCCCACAACTAACCAACTAATTATAATAAGTAGAAACAACTTAAGAACTCTAAAACTATTACTAGAAACAACTGCTAACTAACTGGTGAACGAAGGAACCAATGAGGTTGTACTTGCAAAGAGCAAGAGAAGTGCATTCCAATAGCCAGGGCTCGCCGAACCAAGGCGAGCCCTGCTCGCCAGCTGTGCTGTCCAGCGATCTGCGCATGCACAGATCGTTCTGCGCATGCGCAGATCGCCCGAACCTGGCTCTTCCGGGTTACAATCTACTCGCCACAGGCGAGTAGATTGTATTATTTGTCGAGCCCTGCCAATACCCATCACGGGCCGTAAGCAGGACCTGAGGAGGTGGAAAGATGGCATGGGTATATATGCACTGATATGGAGGCATCACTCCAAGGAGCTCCCCTGCCAACTAACAGGCACTGCTGAGGGAAAAACCTTCGATTTAGGTGTGAGTGTGTTGCGTGCACGCCTAAATAAAACTGATATGAGCAATTAGTTGAAGAATATGGCAAAGATTATTGCCTTATTTTTTGCTTTTTAAAATAAATTACTCATTACATCCCTTCTGAGCTGGACAACTACAATCCAACATTAGTTCAACTACAGGTTGGATCTCGCTGGTCTGACACCCTCGGGACCTGATTGGTCCCGAATGAGGGGTTTTGCCAGACTAGGGGAGGTCCCTCCTCTCCTGACCCAGGCTGCCACTGAGTTAGGGCCTCAACCCCCGAGGGCTCTCTAGATGCTGTTGCACCCGCTGCTGCCAGAGCTGGAACCCCACAGCCGGAGCTCTGCAGCTGGAGTAGAGATTCACAGCTGCCTGGCTCCACGGCCTCCGCTGGAGCCCAAGCCCCACGGCCGGGATAGAGCTCTGCAGCTGCCTGGCTCCACTGCCACTGAGGCGGAGGCTGGGGCAGGAGCCCCATGGCCACTGCTGGGGCTAGGACCAGAGCTCCCCGCTGTGCTGCCCGTTTCCTCCACACATACACGGCTCCTGGCTGAGTCCACGGTGCCCCCTTGAGTGCTCCTGCCCCATCACCAGACCTCCTTATCTCTGGGTTCTGTGGTCCAGAAACATCTGTGATCAGTGCCAGACCATGGATGTTGCTGGACCAGGAAGTCCCAGTTAAGAGAGGTACAACCTATATTAGTCTTAAATTCATAAGTATAATTATCTATATGGCTGGAAATGTTTACAAATTGTACCATTTATTTTCCACATATGCTCCTTAACTTTTTATAGCTATACCCTTATCATATGAAGATTTTTCAACCGTGGAACCACTCTCCCCACATTTTACACAATATATCCATTCGCAATCATTCCAGGAGAAGTTTCTTTAGTCAGCAAAACATAAAAACTGATCTTTACAATTTTGTTCAGATGAAGTGAAACTCCGTTTTAAGTGATTTTGTTAGAAGAAAAGGCTGCAAATTTTTAAAAGGATGTTGCTTATCTTCTCAAACAAACAAAAGAAATGAATTTTTAAGTTCATTAAACTATAATTACTACACATCACTAGAGTTTTTTAATTGGATGAGATGTATTAATCAGGAAAGCACCACAGAGAACCCAATCATCTACAAGATGCACAAAAATAAAGATCCTTTGTATGCACAGTCAAGACCAATGATATTCCCTGCTTCTTTCTGTATATAAAATCTTTGTAGTATACTATTTAACAATATGATGAACTTTTTCACAATGAGATGGAAAGCTTTGACTTCAGTAATTAAGTTTTGATTCTTGCATCATCTTTTGTAACTTCTTATGATCTGTGCAATTAAAAGTATAAATCCAAATTACCAAGCAAATGAAACAGTTTTCAAGTGCAGTACTGCAAATTTAGAATATGCGTTGTTCTGCAGAAAATGCAGAACTGAAACAGAAGAATATGGATCAAAGGAGAATATAATACGTTTTCTTTTAATCAAATCTGTATATTATCTCTAAGTAATCAGTGTACATATAGGATAGTCAAATATTGTTAATGGTGCCTGCTATAATCATCTGATCACAGCCTATGCTATTTGAAAGCCAATCCAAATTTATTTTACTTTATGTTAATTACTGAACTTTACAGTTTAACATTAAGGTATGAATAAGTCTTGCTGTATTGTATGACCTAGGATGATCTCATTATACTAATCTTTACTTGAATCAATATTTTTAAAAACTGAACATTTTTCAATCTCAGAATCTACCCTTTTCCTAAGAAACTATCAATAGGTCACTCAAACAACATCTTCTGATCATTTGAATCTTATTAGCAGGCCTAGTTTTTGCAAGTCCTCAATGCATGGAATTCCCACGGACTTCAGTGAGTTTGGTGTGTGTATGACTGGTAGAAACTGAGTCTTATGTCCAAATGAGGAACATTAACAGGTAAAAACTACGTTTTTTGAATAGATAGGTTATTCCTTTGTTAATATAGTATGCTCCCTCTTCACCTTCTCTCCCTTCAAGCTACCAGAAATAAGTCTTTCTTCTCTTAGAACTAGAACAGCGGTGCGCAACTCAAGCGGCTCACGGTTCCCTTCCTAGGGACTCGCAGCATTTGGATCTGGCTGGCCGCTTTTCCTGACTTCCCGGCACAGCTTCCACAATTAAAAAAAAAAGTGTGCATATTTTTCAGAACATTATTAAATATATTAAGTGTACACCTGACTTTTTTGTTATGGTTCTTCCATAATGAATTATTTTAGTTTCTAATGCAAATGCAAAACATCAATTTTATATCCCATTTCCAATCAACTGCTCATCTTCCTAGCATCCTCCATAGAATCAGTTCCTCCACTGATGTTAATCAATACAGAGGATTGGAACAGAACCCGATGATTCTGCATGACAAGACACCTGCAAGTCATGACTTACGATCACAGGCTGCCATTTTCTGTTTCCTCTCTAATTAGCTTTGTCAAATTAGTTATCATCTATGGTATTCTCCACAAGTATATTATATTCATAGGTCGTACTTTAATGGAAATGAATTGACATGCTAAAAGGAAAACTGAACTGCTACCAAATTCATATGCTGAATGTTTAACCAACCAGGTTGTTGGAAGCAGTTTTAAATAACCTGCAACTGTTTTATCGGTATGAAAACAATCAAGAAATAATGAAAGAAGAAACCTGGCAAAGAGGCAAGAGAGAAAAGCTCTCACTGTGTATAAATAGTGTACCTTTCTCTACCTCCCCTTTTCCAAAATTCTCCTGTCACTTCCTGTCTTGCTGAAGATACTCCAAAATGTGTCATTGTGGGATAATTCCAAAAGATTCACTGCAGCCTGTTGGTATTTTGAAGGTATGAAAAAAGGCTCTGAAAACTTCAGCCAACCAAGATATCACTGAAAATGTTAACAGAAGTGAAAAACAATTGACCACCTTTTTAAACTGTTCTTCTTCAAGATGTACTGCTCACATCCGTTCCATTCAGAGTGCACATATCCACATGCATAGTTGGAGACCTCCACCTTAGCAGTATCCGTAAAATCAGATGTGGTGCTCATATTGTGGTATATCAGGGACCACTGGTCCTGCACCCTCTTGGTTCCTTCATACCAACAATTCCAACAGAGGGACAGGAGAGCATGGAATGGAATGGACATGTGCAACACATCTCAAACAACAGTTATGAAAAGATGGATAATAATTTATTTTTCGACTGCTTACTCATGTCAATTCCATTCTAGGTGACTCACAATCAGTACCCTCAGAAGCAGGCTTAAGGTTCGTGGCACTTCATCTTGCAGCATCAATCCCATTCTTATTAGGTAAGCATGTAATGAGATACAGATATGCGTACTGAGGGCCAGGTAGCAGCCTGACAGAT
This sequence comes from Pelodiscus sinensis, assembly GCF_052426305.1. Lineage (NCBI taxonomy): Eukaryota > Metazoa > Chordata > Testudines > Trionychidae > Pelodiscus > Pelodiscus sinensis. The sequence goes on from NC_143057.1 coordinate 93,529,932, forward strand.
CTATTGGATCAGCACCTGCACCACAAGGCCATCAGTGATGCCTGCAGCTTAGTTGAGTGGGCCATCACGAACATTGGCAGGGGCACCTTCACCAGTCTATTACAGTAATGGATACAGGCCATGAACCAAGACGTAATTCTCTGGTTGGACATAATACGAACCTTCATCCTGTCTGCAACAGCACCAAGGTATATGGCAGGCCCAGGCTGTGTAAGCAAGCATTATGAAGAGGGATGGTGTCACCTGAAGCTAGTATCCCTTCTTGCAGAACCCTGGCAAGGCTTTGGCAACAGGGCTGGTCCAGAAGCACTTCTGAGCAGACTATGACGTACACATACCCAATGAGTGAAAAAATGGCCTGGGCATCACTTACCCAATGCAGTCCAGCATCCATCTGCTTGGAAAAAAGACCCAATCCATCAAAAAGCAATTACTGAATTGAAGTCTGCATCCTCTCTGAAAACCATCATTTGGAGCCACAAGGTCATCTCATGATGCAAGTTCCCCTTGAGCCCCATTCAGGGGATCAGGGCTGCAGCAGAGAGAGATCTCTCCTCCAACCCAAAGCTTTAACGGTCAGCATGAAGGAGCCCCTCCCTACCAGCCCTAGCACTGTGCTGCCAGCCAGTGGAAGGGAACCCCTCCTCACCAGCCCCAGCAGGAAGATGCCAAAGAAATCCCATACCCTCAGGATCCCAGGCCCCTACACTCAGGATACTGGATATGTTGAGCAGTGGCAGGTGGAATCCAGTGCCAGTGGTTTACTATGTACCAATGCAGAGGTGTTTGCTGATTCTTGGCAGGAGGGCTCAGGCAACAGGCAAAGGCTGACTGCATTAGGAGGGCTTGGAGGCAGACATCCTTCTTCTTCTGAGTTCATGGCTGAAAGCTCTTACAAATGCAGTACTACTTCTTGACATGTGATTTGCCCAAGCATTAAAGACAGCTGCCATGGGGATCACTAATAGGCATAGGCCTCTTGCAGCCTGTGCAAGACTTGAACCCATGAGACAGAGTCATGCTCTGCCTGGGGCAAAGTCCAACTGGGACTTTATTATCTATCTCCATTTATAACTATTAACAATAATTAAAACTATCTACAAAGCTCTATGGCTGAATAGCTCTTAATGAGGTGAGACTAGCCACTTGTGAAGCAAGGGAGAGAGGTACTCCAACTAACCCCCCACAGATGGTAAGCAGGCACTAGCAAAGGTGCCCCAACCAGCAATCATGACTCTCCACTCAACTAAGGCACAAGCATAATCAGCAGTCTTCCTGGAACAGGTGCCGATCCAAGAGATCTACTGGCCGCTACCTAGTCCTCAGTCCACATCTCAATACATGCTTACCCAGCAACCCCAAGATGAGTGCCTTTGGCAGACCAGGGCTGTAAGACCATGAACTCCAAGCCTGCCTCCAAAGGCACTGCTTATGAGTCACCTAGAATGGAATCAACAGGAACAAGGACTTGAAGGGGGGGGGGAATCACTTTTTCAAAAAGCACATCAACTTAACTTAGTGCCAACTGAACTCCAGTCTGTAAGTAGTGAGTAGTTAAAGAGATGCTGGCAATATATGAATATAGGACTCTGTGGTATCTTTGCCAGATAATACTCAAATATTTCTTTCTGGAGTTCCAACTGATACAAGAAATTTGTTGGCATACTGCCCCCATGTCTTCCACGGCACAAGTGGGAACCATTTTGACCACACCATAAACCATTATCTAGTCTGTTCAAACTCTGTTCACAACTGTCCTTCTTATTATCTTGACACAATACCACTTTTTCTTCTAAAAAACATATGAACATTTCCATCAGTTTTCATCTTTGTTAACATCATGTTTATTTTTTAGAAAGTATGCATTATTAAACCCACCACACACTGGAGTTAGATTGTAAATATAATTATAGTTTAAAGACTCATGATTTTAATTTTTAACTGTAGGTTATAAAGATTCATGTTTTCTATTACACAAATGTATATACTATGGAAGAAGTTTCATTAGGTGCTTATATAATAATTCAAGTTAATTGATTATTGGTAATTTAAAAGTGACCATCTGAGTGAATTAGAGCAAAAGGACTTTGTGGTCAAGGCACTGGAATGGGATTTGAGATATTACAGTACAATTCTCAGATCAAATATATCCTATGTGCAAATAACTTAGGAAATGGAGGCACAGAAATTATCTGCAAAACAGAGATACTACTACTAATTTTCTATCACCTTTTGTTCATTTTGTCTATTTAGATTGCAAGTTCTTTGGGGGAGGAACTCTCTTACTATGTGTATGCAGTGTGCCTAGTTCAATGGGGCCTCATTTTGGTTGGTCCCTGTAGGTGATTTCAAATTACAAAAACAGGTTCCACTTCTATAAACTGGGACTCTCTGGTCTGGCAACATATGTGGTCCAGCTTGAGAGCTGGGGGGAAGCCTGGCACACAGCCCAGCTGGGCAAGAGCGGGAGGGGATGGGAGTCCCCAGCACACACAGCCCAGCTGGGCTACAGGGGCAGCCATGAAGTCTGGCGCACAACCCAGCTGAACAGGGGAGCAGAGGTGGGCAGAAAGCCCGGCACACATCCAGCTGGGCTACCTGGGGAGCTGAGAAGCCCCGTGGGTGGCAGGGCAGGAGGTGGGGCCAGCAGCAGGAGTCCAGAAATGATCTCTTCTGATCCAACAAAATCTCTCATCTGGGACCAGCCAGGTCCTGAGGATACCGGACGAGGGACGTCCAACCCATACTATCAAACACCACTCACTACCAGAAGCTGCTGCTGCTTAGTGAAACTAATATCAGCTAAACATTAAATGGTCATACCTTTTTTATTGAGTGGCCGTTTTCGTACACAAACACATATCCTGTGCTCATCAATCTACCAAAAAAAAAAATTTCAGTGAATTCAGTACTTATTTTAGTGGAGAGTGTTTTAGAAATCTGATCCATTATACCAGTTGTTCTCCGTTAAGATTTTTACAAGGTAGCAAATCTGAACATTAAAAAAGTGAAAGTGCAGTATCCAAGAAGACACAGGCACAACTTAAGCCAGTATTTCTTAAACTTTTTAAGACTGAGGAACACCAAACAATTTTTTTTTATGAAGAACACCAAGGATTTTTTGTTGGGGGGAGGGAGAGGGGAAGATGTCGAGGGGGAAAAAAGGGCCAGAGGGAAGTTAGAGAAAAAAAAAGGAATCAGAAAGGGATTTAGTAGCCTAAATCACTTTTGAAAATGGGATTTAGACACTATAGTCTAGAAAAATGATATAAAGCTTTTAAAAAAAAATCTGAAGAAAATCCTGCCTTTTAAAAACTATTCCCAATGTAAACTTACAGGATCAGCTGTTGTCAATGGTCTATAATCCAAACTTCCCCTGAAATCTCTTATCATACACATAATTTCATAATTTGGGTTTGTAGCATCAACATCCTAGGAAAAAAAATAGAAGAGTTACAAAGTTTGTTAACATGACACTTGCAAATACTTTCTAGATACAATTACAGAAAAGCTATAGAAACTAAATAAGTGTATAATGCTTGCTGAAGTCTTAAGTTTCTTCAAAACAAGGCATGTTTTACATAAGCTAGACCACATTTTTTCACACATTAGTTTTGACAATGTAACTATTTTCTCAGAAAGAGGTTGGCTGGCTTTCTATTGTAAAAATAAAAATTTAAAAAAGCAAGCATTCTGTTCAATTTTAAAATAAACTTTCGATTAATAGGCAGCACAAAACATCCTCAATAAAAACTCAACATGAGAAACTTGTACGAGTGGGGAGCCTCTTATTAGGGATGTAAAAATGTGTTTAAACAAACATGTAACTACTGAAAATTTCAACGGTTAAATGCGGGAATAGCACAGGCGGCTCCCCATACATGCTTGGAGCCGGAATGTAACTGTGAAGGTTATCCAATGAGACCAGGTTCATCTGTTAACAGTGTACATAATTATACTTCCACATCCCTAACTTTTACCCTTTCCCAAAATCTCCATTAAAATACTTCTTATGGTAATAATAATGAATAAAATAGTCTACAAAAATAAGCATTACCCACTTATAAAAACTGAAAAAATCTCCTACATGACGTTGCATAAAATGTGTTAGTTTCATGCCTGCTTCTTTCTAAGACTTAAAAAGTTTACCTTGATCTCTACAAAAAGTCTTGGACTTACTACTATACTGAAAACTTAGCACTTGGGCTGCAAGAGCTGAGAAACTTTTACTACAATAGTACTTACTACTCCTGCATTTCAAAAAACAAACATTTGAAAATTAACTTAAACTTGGATTAAGACACTATTATTTGTTCTCATAGAAAGAACCAATATCTTTCAGATTCATATATAAATCGATGAAGTTAGAAAAAATTCCACATGTATCCTTGCAAATAATCTCAGGCCCATCATGAAGTCATGAAATCAAGTTGCTTGAATCATTTGCTTTCTGGTGGTACTTATGTCATTACCAGATGGCTAGAATCTCTTTAGAGACTAAAAATATCATACAGGACAGCCAACAAGGTTATGCTACTGGTCTTTCTAAATCTTTTACTTTACTGTGACAAAGTCACTAATATTAAAACCTCTCTCTTACCAGATTAGTAACTTCATATTTTAACAAATTTCTAACAGCTTGCACCATATTGCTTGTACATTACAAAACTAAAATGTTTGCAGAGGTATTAAAGGTGTTCTTCAAACCACAAGCTCTCACATGGGGCACTGATATAAGATAAGATTATCTCCAAAGATAAGAAGAAAGTAATTTGTCACAAATACGATGCACTATTTTGAGGCTAAGGCTTTTAATATTTCTGTCCATTTGTTTTATGTTGTAAAAGCAAGACTGCCAATCAGTATAAAATCATAGAGCTGCAAGAGACTCAGAAGGTCATCAAGTCCAGCCCCCTGCCCAAGGCAGGACCAATCCCAACTAAATCAACCCAGCCAGGGCTTTGTCAAGCTGAGACTTAAGAACTTCTAGGGATGGAGATTCCAACACCTCCCTAGGTAACCCATTCCAATACTTCACCATCCTCCTAGTGAAATAGTTTTTCCTAATGTCCAACCTAGACCTCCCGCACTGTAACTGGAGACTATTGCTCCTTGTTCTGCCACCCGTCACTACTGTGAACAGCCTTTCTCCATCCTCTTTGGAACCTCCCTTCAGGAAGCTGAAGGCTGCTATCAAATCCCCCCCCCCCCCCTTCTCTTTTGCAGACTAAACAAACCCAAATCCCTCAGTCTCTCCTCATAGGTCAAGAACTAATCATTTTGGTCGCCTTCTACGGACCCTCTCCAATGCGTCCACATCCTTTCTATAGTGGGGGGCCCAGAACTGGACACAATACTCCAGGTGTGGCCTCACCAGAGCCAAATAAAGTGGAATAATCACTTCTCTAGATCTGCTGGTAATGCTGTGCTTAATGCAACCTAATATGCCTTTAGCCTTCTTGGCTACAAGGGCACTGTTGACTCGTATCCAGCTTCTCATCCACTGTAATCCCCAGGTCCTCTTCTGCAGAACTGCTACTTAGCCATTCAGTCCCCAGCCTGTAACAATTCTTGGGATTCTTCCATCCCAAGTGCAGGACTCTACACTAGTTCTTGTTGAACCTCATCAGATTTCTTTTGGCCCAATCCTCTAAGTATGAAAGAAGCTATTTGCATATATATTTTCATATATATGCAACCACACTTAAGTTGCGACCCTCAGTATGTGCTGTGAATATCATTGTTGCCCCCAGGGATTCCAAAGCTGAGTAGCCCTGACCTAGACAGTGCTTGATCCTGCCGTGAGGGCAGGGGACTGGACTTAATGACCTCTCAAGGTCCCCTCCAGTTCTAGTGTTCTATGATTCTATAAACAGAGTTAAAAAAAAAAAAAAACTAAAGGAGTTCACAGAGCAAGGGGAGGCAAATACAGACCTATGGGCTGGATCTGGTATTCCAGGTTAGTCTCTCAGGAGTCCTCACAGCTCCGTATTTACCTATGCATCTGCAAGTACCAGGGATTACAGCTCCCATTGGCCACAGATCAGTGTTCTCAGACGATGGGAGCTGCGATGGCCCATTCCTGCAGATGTACAGGTAAATAGTGGAAGCAACCCACTAGATGCTAACTCTGGTGAACTGCCACCATTTTATTGCCCACCCCCATCACAGAGGATAGGTCCATTAATGGCTATTAACCAAGATGAGCAGGAATGATGTCCCTACCCTTTGTTTGCCAGAAGCTGGAAATAGGTGACAGGGGATGGATCACTTGATGGTTATCTATTCTATTAATTCCCTCCAGAGCACATGGCATTTTGAGTCTAAGGATACTGCCCAACTTTCAGAAGACAGGATACTGAACCAGAAAGACTTTTGGTCTGACCCAGTATAGATGTTCTTATGTTGTTCTTATGCAATAATTAACACTGAAGTTGCATTTGTAAATAGTTATGGCCAGACCAGCAGATGCAAACAAAAGAATAAAATAAAATGATATGCTGCATTATCACAACACTACAACCGCACCCTCTAAATGACTATGGATCCTGTAGACTAATCATTCAGTTTTGCACAAAAGAAAAACATTTAATTTCAAGCTGGTAATATTTTACAATAACTTGACATACATCTTTGACAGGTTTTCCATGAGGCATATTATCCAGCTCTGAGCTATCAATACAAACCTGAGCTCTTTTTTCTCTAAGTTCCTGCTGTTGTAGCCTTCTTTTTTCACGTTTTTCTTGCAATTTTTCAACCTCTTTCACACAATTAGATTTTCTACGTGCTTAATGAAAAACATATAAGTATTGAATATTCTTCAGCTTGTCACATGGATTGAATATTTACACAAGTTTTCATTTACATTATTTTCTCAATAAATGACAATGTATTTAAATCTTTACACTGATTAGTTCCTCAAACAGCTCAATACTACCCACACATAACTACTGCAACTTTATTTCTGAACTTTACTAGCTTCTGAATTTAAAAAATGCCTTCATGGGAACTGGACAAGAAATATTCAAATAAATATAAAACAGACAATGGCCCTCAAAAACATACTAACTGCTTTATGTGATCTCTTAGTTTGAACTAAAAAGACTGGACAATTTTTTAATTTTTTTAAATGAACAGTCAGAGTTTAAAAAAAATGTGAAGGAAAATTTTAAAACCCAATATCCAACAGGACAATGACAGAACTCAACCTTTTGTTTCCCACAGTAATCTGAAAATGCTTCTTACCAAGACCTACAGACACACCTGTGTGTTTAAACCATTCAACAATTATGGATTACACAGATGTGCAAGAGTGTACATGTAATGCCTAGAATGAATGAATCCTTGATACGTGGTTTACATACAAGGGGGTCCAAATTCCTTTTTTGCAGCTTGAACTGGAGATATATCTGAAACACTACCATTCTGTTGTGTAGAGGAAGACTGTTCAGGAAGTTGAGTAGGCCGTGCACGTGCAGAACCAACCGCTACAAAAGAAAAACATAAAATGGTCTAAAACTAATCTCAATATTACTATGAATTCTGAAATTATTTTATGATTAAAAACAACAAAAATTCTTTTAGTGACATCTGAGTAAAGGTGTAGTTTACTAAAAAAACTGAAGGTGTGTTTTTAGTTAAAACACTCTATACAGTGAATTATTAATCTTAATGTTACTATCAATATAGATTAGTAATTAAGGCCTCAATCCCACAAACATGTAAGCAAGCATTTAGCTTAATAAAAGTAGAACTATTCACGTGTGAAGTTAACCATATATTTATGTTTTTAGTACTGGGGCCTAATAGAGAGTTATTTATTTGCACTGTGGTTCAGCTAAAGACCTGAATTATAACCAGGGTCCCATTGTCTTAGAGGCTCTAACACATAACAACATAGTTCCTGTCTTGGAGACCTTGCAACATTTGATGGCATGGGAGAAATGCAGGTCACAAAAAGGAAGGAACGAATGGGATACAATCTACAAAGAAGAGGGGCCCAAGTGCTTATAAAAAAAATCTCTCATTCTTATTTTGGCACCAAGCACACGTGACATAAAGGGTAGCTTGTGTATGCAAATAGTGGCCTGATTTTCAGAGGTGCTGAGCTATGCTATCTTCTCACTTACGTCAATGTGAGTGGCAGGTATTAAATATCTCTGAAAAAAAATCAGGCCATAAATATGTAAAGCATTAAACTGTACCTATAACAGATGCTTAAAATTATCCCTTTTAAGATGGCCAGATTCCTGTAAACATCACAAAAATAATGGGTTATGAGAAGGGATTTGAAGGAGAAGAGAATAATGGTTTAAGCAGCAATTTGAGTAAGACAGTCCATGCATGAAAGGTAACATGGAATTAGAGCACCAAGGCAACTGTGAGAGCAGCAAACATATGGATGGTCAAGGACTTTTAAGACTCAAGACCTCCTCCAGCATAGCTGAGGGGGAAACATGGCAATATAGAGTTTCAATTCATCAACAGACAGGATCTAGTTTACAGTATGGAACAACTTACTGAACAATAGTATATTGACACAAAAGCTTAATTAAATGACCAAAAAAGGACAAATTGTTAGAGTTAAAGATAGAGGGTAAGAAGTGCAGCTTCCATCAGAGTGAATTAGTTACACTGCTCTCCTGCACCAACCTTTAAGTTACTACTGTACAAAGGCACCCACACAACAATGACAATATCAACATTTGTAGACCTAGATTTATAAATTGTTTAAAAAATAAAAAAGTGAATTAATAGCATGAAAGGCAGGGCACTACTTAAATGAAATGTTTCTAATTTAGGTCAAATTAGTGTAAAACAAGAAGTTCTCACTTCTCCCCAACAATACACACACAATCCCTCCCTCCCCTCCCCTTTTATTCCAAAGAGGCAGAAGAAGAGACAGTGAGAGTGCTCCCAGTTGCTCACCAGAAGATTCTGGAGCTTGTGATGTAGGTATCTTGATCTCACAAATAGAAATATGCACAGACCAAAGATTTTTAAGTTAAATCATTTAACAAAATTGTTCTAATGCAACAGTGGTAATGCTGACAAATCAGATATAGCATTGTCAGTAAAGCTTAAATAATTTTAACTCAATGGAAGGAACACACACTTCAGCTAGACTATAATGTTGGTATTTTAGGGGATTTTATGCATCAGATATTTACCTAATAAAAAGTACTTTTAAAAACCCTTTTGTCACATTTCATTCTGCATCAACCCCTCCATGATGGACAGAGGTGCTGGTAAATGCCCTAAACTAGCGAGACTGTGCCTATTCCTCTCTAGGTTGAGCATTTGCCACCGCCGCCCCCCCCCCCCCCAATGCTTGCATGAGTTCAGAAATACTGGCACAAAATCCAGTTACACAAGGCAAGGAAATGGACAGACTTATGGTCAGGAATAAAGCTGGGAAACTTAAGGGAATTCAACAGCAGCAAAATTCATTTCCCACTACCAGAGATGCCCAATACCTTTTGCTTCCCAGACTCATAGACTCCAGGGTCAGAAGGGACCATTATGATCATCTAGTCTGACCCCCTGCCTCTTAGTCACTGCCTCCCAAGATGCACATAAACCTAAGTATCCTAGACCCTTAACTCCATTAATCTGAAGAAGTGGGTTGTTGCCATGAAAGCTCATGATTCCATCTACAGTTTTGTTAGTCTCTACAGTGCTGCAGGACTATTTGATGTTTTTTAATTTTTTTCAGTTACAGACTAACATGGCTACCCCTCTGAAACATATGCCTAAGCGCTCATCACCAAACCCAGTCTATCACAGTCCCATTCCCCAGGTTTTCAAACCAGCTTGTAGAGCAAAACAGTCTTCCACAGAGGCTATCCATAGCACTACAACCAAGATTGCCTCTCCCTTCCCTGACTCTTTGCAGCCTTCCTGGAATCCTCTGGCTTTTTGCCCTTTAAGGCCATTGAGGCTCCAGGATGTGACTGCTCACATTTTGAGTGCCATCTGCTGCCTTACTAAATGCATTCCTTTGTGCTTTTGATTGTTGCTGAATCCAGTATTCAAGTAGTCTCTAAAATAGTGATACTCAAGCGTCAGTGGTTCAGGAGCCAAATTAGCAATCAATAATATTCAAAAGACTCAGTAGTGTGAATTCATGGTTTCATTTACAATGTTTACATATATATCTTATCAAATATTATTTGATCAGCTACAGTTTTTAATAATAGTAAAAATGTCCTGACTGATTATAAATTTAGGTTGGTTAATAATTAAATCACACAGTGTTTTATATCGTGTGCTGCAAGGAACTGCAGGAGACACAATAAAGAGCCACTTGCAGCTCCCAAGCCTCAGTCTGTGTATCACTGCTTTAAAGCCATGTCTACACAAGGACAATCAAGTACATTAAACCACTGTGTGGATGCTCCCAATTCAAAGGTAAAGCAACTTCAGTTAGCAACTAAAAAGTGAACTAAATTCACTGTACCTTAATTCACTCATAACTTTTTCCTGAATGTCCCATAGATATGCTTTTAGAAACTATTTAAATATTTAATTGAGGAATAAACAAAAGTAGTATCAAAAGCTCAAAGGAATGTCTGAAATGGCAAAATATGACAAGAGGCTATTTTAATTACTATATGTATTAGCTAAGTTATGCATAAAATGTAGACATGCACTAGATCTCTTATACTGAAATTAGGCCATATCTACACTCTAGCCAGTTTTTCTCAAAGTGTTCCACAGGCCTGCTTTGGAAACAGCCACTAGTTGAACACTGAGAAACACTGCTCTAGGGACTGTAACACCACAGTTAGAGCACCATGGCTATGCCAGCAAATCCTCACAGCACAGATGCAACCTACAGCAACTGATGTTATTCCCACTGCTGTAGGAACACCACCTCTCTAAGATGAAGTAGCTACATCAATAGAAGTTTTAATGTTATATCAGGCCTTTTATATAAAACTAATTACATATTTTTAAAAATACATTATCTTAATAGTATCAGAAAGATCTCCTCCAGCTATTAAATTTCACATGGTTATGTAATAAACCAGGGAGAACCTAGGCTACTGGAGAACTTTGAATAAGAAGTGTCAATTCATCATTTTCACACTTTCTTTCTACAATTGATCATTTACCTCTGTTGTCTCTGGCAGGAGTTTCATTCTTAATAGGAGCCACTGTCCGTCGATTCTATAAAAAGAGAAATCTCTATAATCTTCTCACTTTATTACCTTTTTGTAAGTTGTAGCCTGATCTCTGCTTACTTTCAGTGAACAGAAGCAATCACAGACATCAGCATGAGCAGTGTGAGCAGGTGATGCTGCAAGTCCCTCCCTGCAGCACATCTGACAAAGATGATGCAAGCTAAATGTATCATTTAATAACCTCCAAACCCTCTAAAACAAAGGTCCAAATATCATTTTCCTCCGATATACAAACATTTCATAATAAAGGACACCAGGTATATTTAACAAGTTTAAAGTCAGTTCCCAAACTAAGCAATTCACTCTGTCCCCTTTGTAAGATTATTAAAATTAAAATCACTGATTTTTGTTTCTTTTTCCAATTCTGCCTCTTAGAAATCTCTTAATTTTTCATGATGAATACAGATTTTAAAATATTTTTTAATTTATAATGCACAGAAATGAAAATTAAACAACGTTCTTAAATTCTGCAAGTAAAATACTAATATGAATGGCATAATAGTAATTTCAATTTAACATATTATATTAGACATCACAAACCTTCACAATTTTGTTTACTTTGGCTAAGGGAGTGGGAGGTGGTGGAGTCTCTGGGCTTGGTTCAATGTCTTCATCAGGTGCAAGATCTGGATTAAGTGAAAATATACTCTCCAGGTCAATCTGTTAACAAGAAAAAAAACAAACACACACACACTTGTCAATCTGCTTGAGTAAATTCATTTGCTCTCTTTTTTTACATTTACACACAGAAAAGTGGACACCTCTAGAGATTTTAGTCCATTATTAGTTTACTTTGCAAACTGAGATACCTTGTGTCAGTGTGTCTAATTTTTTCCATCCATGTGCAGAATAAATTATGTGCACCAAGTCACATGAAGATGTGTAGCATCAGTAAAAACACATGCTGCTAGTTGTGAGTGCTGTGGGCACTCTACTAATCAGTTGGGTGACATTTTAATCTCTCCTGTGTAGCTGACCAAACACTCAAAATGCAGAGCATACTGCTTTGTGCATCTTCAACTGAAGAAAATTTGAACAATTTTGGACCTCAAGTTGCCTGAAAAAAGGCCTTCCAGTACAAAATCATTTTTGTGATGCAGAAGTAGCATTTCTGACAGCTACAGGAACTTAATGTAAAATATCAATTACATAAAGTAGGAGAAATCTAGTTTGACTGAAAGCATATGAAATACAATTTCTCTAAGAAAGAAAGCATGGAAGAATGATTTAAAAACTATCTTCTACCTACTTTCTTATACAAGAAAGCAAGCTAAAAACCGTTAGTGAAAAAACATCTAAAATAAATAAGCAAACATCAATCATTTGGTTCTACTATATTGAAAAAGGAGATTTTTCTATTCCCAGTTCTGCCATTGGTCTGCTAGATGACCTTAGGCAAGTCAGTTATTTCTCTGTATGTCAGCTTCCCCATCTGTATAATGGAGATGAGAGTGACCACCTGTGTAAAGAACATGGAGAACTACAATAAAAAGTGCTATGTAGGAGCTTGGTATGATTATTATGGGAATGTATATGGAGGAAGTAAAATACAATGTCATTTGTTCTATGATATACATTTAACATTTGGAACCACACAATCAATTTTAAAAAGAAACTTATTTTCTAGTAGTTTTACTGTAGAACTGATTTGGGCTCAAGATAAAATATATGCAGTTTTAAAAATAACATTTTAATAGTATTTGAGTAAAAAAAATGTTCTAAAATATTTAGTGTACCTCTTTGCCTTTAGTGTCTCCATTTTCAATCCATTCAACAGTAACGCTTTCATTATCTTCATTGAGAGATGTTACCATAGCTTGATGTATTCGACCTAAAAGGAAAATAAACTCTCATTCACTATCAGTTATAGAATTTTCCCTGAAATTATTTTAGTCCCAGTCTGTACCCTAGAAGTTTTAGATCTGATCCTGCAACTTCAAAAAAAGATATGCAAGAAAAGGAAGTAGTTCTAATTTTCCCCAAACTCTTCCAAACAAAATGAATGTGAACAGTTTATTTTATTTCTATCATATAAGTGCATAGAGGCCTCACTGAATTAGGCACTATACAGATTTTTATAGGAAATAGACAATCTCTCCAAAAGCTCATAGTATAGACAGACAGGACATCAAGACCAAGACTGAGCTCACAAAACCAGCTCCTGATAAGACATTAGTATGCACAGAATTACAGGAGTCAAAAATTAAAAATGTGACTGCTAATTATGCAGGACAGAAGAGGTTACTCACTTGTGCAGTAATGGACATTATTTGAGATGAGTGTCCTCATGGGTGCTCCACATTAGGTCAGTGGCCCACCACTGAGCCAGTTATCTGGAGTCTTAAGAGTAGTGTCCCTGGGACTGCGCATGCAGGTGCCTCAAGCCGCACACTCCTACTATGCAGGCATTGCACATGCATGAGCTCCCCGCCCCCAGTTCCTTCTCTACCCTGGAAGCATATAGACCAATGTTTCCCAACCTTTTCCAGATGGGGACCCATGTTGACAATTCAGGAAGACTTGGTGACCCAAGGCAATTCAAAAATGGGGGAAGAGGGGAGGCAGAGCCACCTGGGAAGACACTTGGCAACCCTTTTGGAATGTAACGGTGACCCATATTTGGGTTGCGACCCATAGGTTGGGAAACCCTGATATAGACTGTAGAGGAGGCCAGCATTCAAAAGTAGAGGGGAGAAAGGGAGGGTAGTAGAGCATCCTCAGAGACACTTATCTCAAAGAACATCAGTTACTGCAGAGGTGAGTAATCTCCTCAGAGAGAGAGATGTCCTCAAGGGTGCTCCACATTCAGGTGACTACAAAGCTGTATCCATTTAAGGAGGTAGAGACTTTGGATCAAGCATGAATGCAGTGGATAGAACTATCTGAGAGAAGCTGAGGCTAGAGAAAGTTCCTTGGGAAAGTGCATAGTGCTTTGCAAATGTATGTTCTGATGACCAGGTAGTAGCTATGCAAATGTCTGCTATAGGGACCTTTTGCAGATAAGCCATGAAGTAGACATGGCTCTTGTTGAGCGTGTTCTTATGCTGTCAGGAGGGTTAGCGCTTGATAGAGTAACAAAGTCTTACAGTCCAAAATCCAATGAGTCACTGGGCTGAGATGGCTTGGCCCTTATTGTGATTAGCAATGAAAACACAGTCCAGGAGAGGCTCTAAATCGTTTGGTATGTTATAAATAAAAGGAAAATGCATAAATCTAGTGTGTGCATGATCGATTCAAATGCATTAGCATGAGGTTTGGGGAAGAAGGTAGGGAGGTATATAGTCTGATTCAGATGGAAAGAGGAGTGAACTTTTGGAAAAAACTTGGAATGAGTTTGTAAGGTAAACTTGTCCTTGAAAAAGGTAGCAAATGAGGGATCGCCATCAGTGCTGCCATCTCTCCCACCCATCTTGCAGAGGTAATTGCTACAAGAAAGTTTTGCTACAAATTGCTGTTTTGATCAAAAGGTGCAAAATGAAGCATATTGCCATAGGTTCAAATGGAAATCTGGTGAGTACAGGCAGTCCCCGGGTTACGTACAAGATAGGGACTGTAGGTTTGTTCTTAAGTTGAATCTGTATGTCAGTCGGAACTGGCGTCCAGATTCAGCCGCTGCTGAAACTGATCAGTTTCAACAGCGGCTGAATCTGGACGCCAGTTCTGACTTACATACAGATTCAACTTAAGAACCCCAGGCATCCCCAAGTCTGCTGAAACTGATCAGCGGCTGATTCCAGGAAGCCCGGGGCAGGGGCTTCCTGTAGTCAGCCACTGGTCAGTTTCAGCAGCAGCTGACTTGGGGACGCCTGGGGCAGAGCAGCTGGGGTGCTGCTGGGTTGGTCCAGTAGCGCCGCCGCCGCTCCTCGGCGCTACTGGACCAACCCAGCAGCACCCAAGCTGCTCTGCCCCAGGCATCCTGATTCAGCCGCTGCTGAAACTGACCAGCAGTGGCTGAATCAGGACGCCTGGGGCAGAGCAGCTGGGGTGCTGCCCGGTTGGTCCAGTAGCGCCCAGAGCGGCGCTACGGGACCAACTGGCAGCGCCCCAGCTGCTGTACCACAGGTGTCCGGAGCAAAGCCGCGGAGCACGGGGGAAGCGGGACAGCCTAGACGCGCCGTGGCTGTCCTGCTGCCCTCGGGCTCCGTGGCTTTGCTCTGCTTTGCTCCCCGTCCCCCTGGTCTACAGACCAGGGGGACGGGGAGCAAAGCGGCGGAACACGCGGGCAGCGGACAGCCCAGACGCATCTGGGCTGTCAGCTGACCGCGCGCTCCGCGGCTTGGCTCTGCTTTGCCCCCCCTTTCCCCCTGGTCTGCAGACCAGGGGGCAGGGGAGAGGGGGGGGCAAAGCAGAGCAAAGCAGAGCCAAGCCGCGGAGCGCGCGGTCAGCTGACAGCCCAGACGCATCTGGGCTGTCAGCTGACCGCGCGCTCCGCGGCTTGGCTCTGCTTTGCCCCCCCGTCCCCCTGGTCTGCAGACCAGGGGGACGGGGGGGGGGCAAAGCAGAGCCAAGCCGCGGAGCACGTGGGCAGCAGACAGCCCAGATGCGTCTGGGCTGTCAGCTGACCGCGCGCTCCGCGGCTTGGCTCTGCTTTGCCCCCCTCCTCCCCCCCGTCCCCCTGGTCTGCAGACCAGGGGGACGGGGGCAAAGCAGGGCAAAGCAGAGCAAAGCTGCGGAGCACGTGGGCTGCAGGACAGCCATGGCGCATCTAGGCTGTCCGTCCCCCTGGTCTGCAGACCAGGGGGACGGGGAGCAAAGCAGAGCAAAGCCACGGAGTCCGAGGGCTGCAGGACAGCCACGGCGCGTCTAGGCTTTCCCGCTGCCCCCGTGCTCCGCGGCTTTGCTCCGGACACCTGTGGTACAGCAGCTGGGGCTCTGCCAGTTGGTCCCGTAGCACCGCTCTGGGCGCTACTGGACCAACCGGGCAGCACCCCAGCTGCTCTGCCCCAGGCGTCCTGATTCCACTGCTGGTCAGTTTCAGCCGCTGCTGAAACTTGACCAGTGGCTGACTACAGGAAGCCCCTGCCCCGGGCTTCCTGGAATCAGCCGCTGATCAGTTTCAGCAGCAGCTGACTTGGGGATGCCTGGGGTTCTTAAGTTGAATCTGTATGTAAGTCAGAACTGGCGTCCAGATTCAGCCGCTGTTGAAACTGATCAGTTTTAGCAGCGGCTGAATCTGGACGCCAGTTCCGACTTACATACAGATTCAACTTAAGAACAAACCTACAGTCCCTATCTTGTACGTAACCCAGGGACTGCCTGTACAGGTAAAACCGGGGGGTGGGGGGTGGGGGAGGAGGGTGGACTGATCTACTGGTCTTAAAGACGGAATGAGATTGGGAACACTGTCAAGCTCCGTCTGTGACCGGAGGTGGTAGAGAAGAAACTAGGGGGGAGTCTCATGCATGTGTGATGCCTGCAGAGTAGAAGCATGTGGCTTGAAGCACACGCACACATGCACAGCCCCAGGGACACTGCACTGAAAACTCCGGAGAATGAGCTCTGCGGCAATACTGGCCTAATGTGAAGCACCCACGTGGACATCTGTCAAAGAACAGGAGATATGCAATTTGGCAAACTTCCTTGGCTGAGAGGGGTTTCATTTGCAGTTCCAGTTTTGTGATCCTTTCAGTGAAAGCACATTACCTGAGTGTACGATATATAGTCAAGCTAAACATATGTTTGAGAATCTTCTACAGAGTTCCTAAAATAGGCTCAGAACCCTCTGACCAGCTTGATACCTTCAGTTGACAGGGAATGAATAAAAGCTAGTTATCCAACTAAAATGGAGAAGATTTCCTCATTAGCACCACCACCGGATCTGAAATATCTACGTGCAAGCAACATGAATTGGAGAAGTGGAGGTTTTGTGGATATGATTTTGCAAACAGTGTATGTCTTCATGAAGTATAATGTCTTCATATAAAATGTTTCCTGTCTCAAGGATAGAAGAATTTTCATCATGAATAATTAGTGTACTACAAATGAGTCAGCCGAGCTTATAAGGCCATACACACTCAGCTTGATGGCATTTGTCTGTAATTAAATAACTTCTGAATGAAGAAGCAGATGAATTCCAAACTTTCAGGGACTGTTTAGATAGCAATTACTACAGCCCCATTGATTTTAGGGGGGAAACAGCAAGAGGAAAAATAGTAAGACACATGGGAGCCCTGCAATCTGTTTTGTGCAGCAACAATTTGAAGCACTTCTGCAAGTATCTTCAGATGAAACTGAGTAGTGGCACTCATTTTGCCATCCAGCATGATAATATACCCTCTCCACACGTTCTCTGCATTCTCCCAATAGAATTTAAAACCCTGAACAACTTATCGCCCAGAGAATCAACAATGGTGGGGATGGGAAATGTGTACACCGAATCCCTGGCAGGGGAAGGGATAGAGAATGAGGGACCCTGGTATACTGGTAGGCCTGAAGGTAGGGAGCATTTGGCAGACGTAGAAGAGAATAGGTAGCACACAGAGACCTTACCATGGGGGGGGGGGGGTAAAGAACATGGGAGGAAGGAATGGCAGGCACACACAACCTCTGATGAGAGATATTGAGGGATCCTGGTGTGGGAGCAGAGGAGAGAAGAGGCACACCAAGGCCCTAACATGGAGGAAACAATAGGAGGGAAGTAGGAATGGGGTTGCACAGAGCCATTAGCATGAGCAAGAGATGACAGATCCTGGTATAGGAGGAAGGAGAATAGGAACACACTGAAGTCCTAGCAGAAGGAAATGTAGGGAGTCCCTGAAATAGAGGGAGGGAAGGGGGAACAGAGTGTTTATGGGAAGAATGCACAGAGCCCCTGGTAGATGCAATGGATAGAGATCCACTTCTTCCATACACTCTCTACCTTCTGCTCCCCTATTTCTGAAAGAAATCCAAGAAAGATGCACTAAATGGTAAAGTAAACCAGGCCAAGCCTTATAACACATCCTGCAAGGGAGACTGAAGACAAAGATATCAGCACACAGGATCTTCCATGTTAGATCTTCTACATAAGAAAGTTTTTCAGAACAACATGTGTTTTTCCTGGCATAAATTCGCTTGCATACACACACAAGGTTTATTCCCCCTCCCCTATACCCTTACCCCTGATTTATCTGGCATCTTATCCTGCTTTAATTCATCTTTCTGGAAGCAACATATCTTTGTCCCTGAATAAGTTACACCAGTATAAGTTTTGCGTGAATACAGCCTTATTTCAGGATGACAACACCGCTCAATGGGTTGTCAGTAAGACAACTCCCTATTGTACTGATTTACCCATGGACCAACCTGTCTGTTTACCTGTGTGCCCTCCACTACTTGAGTCATTCTGACTATCACCTACCTATTTAAATGCTGGTACACACACTCCTACATGCACTTGCTTGCTATTTCAGTTTGTGACGAATACACATACCCACATTCCATCATAGCAGCCAGACCCTGTGCGGTCCAATATAGGGTGTAAGCGACTAGTTGAGTATCCAATAAGCAAAAGTTTATCGGATTGTTGATTAGTCCCTAGACTAGTCACTTCCCCTACCCCTTCCCCCACACGCCGTTGCTGCCTTTATCGGAGGAAGCAGGGGTGGGAAGCAGGAGCCAATGTTGGGGTGAGTTGGCTTAAAAGCCCTTGGGGACCAGCACTGTCTCCAAGGGATGTAGAGGAGGCAGGTGGGTAGCAGGGACCTGGCGCGAGCCAGGAATCAGTTGATTCCCAGCTCGTGCCCAGTCCCAGATGCTGTGCCTCTGCTTTTTAAATGCATTATGAGCATGCAAGCTCTTAATACAGTACATTTAAAAGGCTGATGCATAGCGGGGGACCCAGCGCAAGTTGGGAATCAGCTGGCCAAGCTTGCATTGGGTCGCCCTGCTGCGCTTCAACCTTTTAAATGTATTAGAGCTGGCAGGCTCTTAATACATTTAAAAGGCAAAGCTGCAGGGTGGGAACTAATCCCACTGCGGCTCCCCTACTTATCAACTAGTTGATAGAAAAATCCATCAAGTAGTCAATTAGTGGATTAAACGAAATTTAACATCCTTAGTCCAAGCCAGGGCTTCCTTACCCTCCTCGAGAACAAGAGCATGTCCAGTCCCATCTTTGGAGGAGCCATCAGAATGTGACAATATATGAGCAGCTATGCAGCAAGAACAGAAGAAGAGAAACGGCTCAGTGCAACACCCAAGCTAAGGAGCAGAATTATAAAAACACAAGTGACAAAAACAAGCACTGTAGTATCATGAGCACATGTCCTGACATATATATGCACAGTGCAAGGAGTTAGACATACTTTTGTGAGGAAGACCACCACAGAACCCTGCTGTGCTGTAGACAGTTTCAAAAACACCCACCTGATCAAGGAAATCTTATCACAGGAGTCTATGAACAGCCACAGTCTCTTCTTCACGTCTAATTTCAAGCCAAACACTTAGGCAGAGAGCACTGGAGATGACCCTTGAGAGTTAGGCAACAACTCAGCCTGACTACTGCAAAGGGGACTTCAGCCATAAATGTTATGCACTGTATTACACTAAACTGTCCAAATACTGACTCCATAGTGGGATTTAAACAACTTCGTTCCTGGTAATATGCGGAGTTGGGAGGATGAAAGCAGACACATGCCTCTTTCCACCTGCTCTCCATCCACTCACTAACCCAAATGGCATCAGTTCCAGAAGAGTTTCTTTCACTGTAACTATGGAATAAGTGTACCATCTTCTATCCCTCTTCCCATACTCTGTGATGCTCCCTCTTCCTCCTGGCCAATAGCAAGTTAGTCTACCTCTAATCCCAATACAGAGGCAGCAAGGTGGTAGGTGCATAGTCATAAGGATTAATCTATTAGACCAGGCTTTGTTCCTCCTCTGATCTAAAATGCCTAGATCAGACATATGGCACAAACAGACCAACTTACTGTAGAACATTGTTATATTTCACTCACATACAGTACCCAAACCTAGCTATGTCATGCAGTTTGCCAAGAACACAATATTTGAGACACCTCTTTCACTTCCCCAAGTACAAGAACATCTCCCCAAGACAAAAGAGCAACTACAAACCTGTACATTTTTACACATTGTGCCTCCCCTGCACCAAAGGACGTATGTATTCAGCACTTTAGGCATATCTGCCCCATTTCCAGTGGATTAAACTTCGCACTATGGTCTCTTTATAGTTTAATCAATTTAAAAAAATCATGGTTTGGAAGGGTTAATTTGTTGATGATTTTAAAAATTGTTAAATAATTTCAGTAAGGTACAATTCCCTGTAATAATATCCATTCCTAATTTTAAAAAAAGTCATACAAACCGTATCAATTTCCTTCTCTGACTGTGGCTACAAAGCTGACTGCCTGACTAGCGGGGGAAATTTGCAGAGGCAAAGTCAGAAAATCCTGGGAGTCTCTCCACCTTTTGCCTCCCAGTTCTCAGTGAGGCACTCCCCTTTGCTCTCAGAGATGTGCAAAATACAAAGAGCAGTTTACATGAGATGGATGTGTCTCAGAAGTATCCAGACTGGCTAGGAGACACCTTCACCTTCCCTTCAGTCTACCAAATGCATGTTCCGTTGTAATTCTCCATGTACTTACTATATAGTTAAACAGCTACTTTCTTCTATCCACTAAAAGGCTTCATAAGCCAAAGAATTAGAGTTTGATAAGCGAGATCTCCCAGGATGGCTGAAGGAACCACAACACTATTAATCGTCCACAGTAGTACTAAGAACAGAAGTACAATTTTTCATTGCCTTACCCTCATATGAGTTTCTAATAGGGATATAAAATACTGTTAATTAATTAATTGGTTAAATACTAAGTTTAACCAATTAACTGATTAAATAGGGCCAGGTGGAGGAGAGGGGGAATAGGCTCAGCAGGAGCCAATCCGGGAAGCCGATCCAGGAAGCCACCTTGATACAGAAGCAGCAGCTCAGGCAGACAGGCAGCTCCCCAGGAGCCAGTGCATGCTGGGAGCTGGCTTTTAAGCTGGCTGCCTGCATGAACCGAGAGCATGTGTGTAACTGTGCACATTAACCGTGAAGCTCATCAGTCAACAGTATACATGGTTATCCTTTCACATCCCTAGCACGTAGCTGGAGTTGCACACCTTACTTCAACATTGCTCAGGCAGCAGGAAATGATTCAAAGCTCCCAGACGTGGCACTACCCCCAACAGGGGCCAGAGCCACAAGCTCTTTAAATAGTCACAGAAAATCCAGGCGCTACCAGGCAACGTGGTTGTGGCAGGGCCCTTTGCTGTGTATTTAATTCAAAGCCTCCAGCCCCCAACAATTCTGGAGGGAAGGTACTCCCCAGCCCGCCCTTTCTGCCACAGGCGCCGCCCCTTCCCACAGTGGAGCCAACCTGTGATCAGCTACCAAATTTCATGAAGTGGCCCCCCCCAGAGAAAATTACCCACCCCATCTTAGACTACATAGTACCTATGTATAGCTCCACTCAATCACCAAGGAGAATCTGCAAACATGCTGTGCATTATCTCCTTAAACGAAAATTGGGCCAAGATATTGTGGCTTGTATTTTTGGACAGGGATTGGCGGATTTATTATTGTACAGTGGCTACCAAAATATTTCCACAGAGCAATAAATACTCAGTATGAAAAAAAAGTCAAGAGATTTTTAGTTACTACATAGTTAACCAATTTCTTCTATAGCACAATCTTCCCCTTTGATGTCTTTCATCCAAAGCACTGGCTATCCCTGTTTAATTTAGATGTGACCTTCTCATATCTAAAAATACAACTGCAAGCTTAAAGAATTGAGGGTAGGATGGTAAGGAGGGGCTGTGGGCAGGAGACTATGGGGGAGCAGAAAGGGTTGGGGGCTGAAGCTACTCCCACCCTGGAGATTCGTACCAGGGATGCTTGCTCTTCCCCATCCTATCCCTGTCAGGGAGTGACAGAAAACTGCAGAGCTTTTGATATGGTCACCCACAATATTGTTGCCAGCAAGTAAAGGGAATATGAATTGGATAAATGGATGGATAGAAAGCTGGCTAGACCAGTAAAAAGTCCCAAACTTTTTACTTTAGTTGGAACCTGGTTTTTTTCAGTACTGTTTTTTGCAGCCCAAAGAGATAAACGCATATAAAAAAAAGAATGAAAAATGAATAAATTTTCAGCGTTTCACCCAGCTGCATCCTCTGCCCAGCCTAGACCAGGGCTTGGGGGACCCGGTGCTGCACAGGCACGCCAGGAGGCAGGAGCAGGAACAGATTGGAGGTAGGGTATCTGGTTAGGAGGGAGGGTACAAGGAGGGGTAGGTTTGCCGGGTGTCTGATTTTGTACCAGACAGTCCAATATTTGAGGGTTCTGTCCAGGAAACAAACTGAGAAAATACCGGACATATAAAATGTCCACTATTTTCTAATTAGGTAAGTTTTATTATTATTAGGTGTATCAGTCCGTAGCTGGGAACTGCCTGGCTGGTAGATATGCTCACGCTGCATGAGTGTGTCTACTAGCCAGGGAGTTCGCAACTACTTGAGGGAGGGTAAGGGGCGGGGGGAGCAAAATGGAATCCCCAGGGCCAGACTCACTCATGTGCCTGGGTCTGCATGTGCCTGGGTCAGTCCCAATTCCCACCAGCCAATTCGCTCACACTCACCCCCTGCTTCTCCTCCCAATCTCCCCTCTCCAGTCCTGCTTCCAGCAGCCAGTTCCCCCCCCCCTTCCTCCCCACCGATCTCCCCCGGCCAGCCCCGCTCCCCCCTACGACCTTCCTGACCAGCCCCGCTCCCCCCACCCCCTCCCAGTCAGCCAATTCTTCCCCGCTTCTCTTCCCGATCTCCCCTGGCCAGTCCTGCTGCCCCCGTCCAGCCCTGCTTCCGGAGGCTGGTTCTCCCACCCTCACCCTCCCAACCTCCCCCAGCCAGCCCCCCTGCCCCATCCCCTTCCCCGCCCCCCGTCCAGCCCTACTTCTGCCACCCAGCCTCCCTTCCCCCGATTTCCGCCGGACAGCCCTGCTGCCCCCAACCCTGCTTCCCAGCAGCTGGTTTCCCCCACACACACACCTCCTCCCAGCCCACTCCACTCCCCTCCCCTCCCAGCAGCCACACTGAGGCCCGGTATTTTTTCCCACGGCTCAGTACCAGGCCGTGGACCATAGTTTGGGAAACGCTGCTCTATGTTAGAGGTAGAATCTAGAGAGCCAGCCAGAGAGCCAACCTCTATCAAAGATCACAGACACAAACAGTGCCTGGTGGGTTGAAGAGGCGCCTAAGAGGGGCATATGAACCATTTATTTTAACTTTAGTTACACCAGAAGGCAACTGAACTCATAGTGACCCAGAGGGCTGAACTATGGGAATCCTTGGGCAAGACAAAATACACTGCTGAAGGGAAAGTGATGTAGGAAGTGCTTGCAATGCCACATTTGACCACAGCATGGGCCACTAGGGGAAGGCACGCCCCTATGAGGACTCAACTTTAATAAGAAACAGTATTTTGTAAGCCAAAGGAAAAACAGTTCTCAAAACTGATTCAATGGATCATCCAAGAAGACATTATTAAACTAAGGAGTTGATTCCACATTAGGTCATCCAAGAGACAGCAGAAGTTTTACCTTTGACATAGCAAATGAAGGAAGATTAAAGCAGCTTAGTCCTAGAATGGAGAACACTGAATTTTCTCAAACAGAAGCCAGCAGACCACAATAAAAGATCTCAATACTCATTCCAACTCTATGCCAAACATGATCTGTATTGTGACAATAAATATTAACAGTACCAAAACCAAAAAAGTTATATCTAGCTTCTAAATATTTTCAGCTAACCTACCAAGGATACACTATAACATTCCATTTTCTGCTCAAAATTTATCTGCCTTACAACAAAAAAGTTTGTTACTCAATTGTCAAAGTAGTCTTATATTTTTACAATCACTTCTTGCTTTCTGCAAACACTATTCCATTATATTTTTCTAGCACACAGCTGAATATAGCAGCTGTGAGACTAAGAAATGCCAGTTACCAATTAGGCTGGCATAAACCTTGTCTTGCATATAAAGTGAGATTCAATTTCAAATGCTGAAGCACAATAGCCAAATGAATCTGCAGTGTGGCTGCAAGGCATCAGTCCTTAATTTGTAGTCCATTTTCTGAAGTAAGAGTATTTAAAATATCAAATAAGGATTTTTATTAAAATGTATTTGAAAGGATAAAGATAGAAAAAAAAAACAAAGAATATTTTTCTACAAGACATCTCAAAAAGAGGAAAAAAACTACAAAAATAAAGCATCTGTTCCTGATGCACTAGGAATTCAAACTCAGTGTTTCTTCAGTTTCTGTTCCCTATACAGGCAGTCCCCGAGTTACGCGGATCCGACTCACGTCAGATCCGCAGTTACGAACAGGGTTTGCTGCCCATCTCCCTGGTCTGCTGAAGACAAGCAGACCAGGGAGACGGGAAGCAAAGCCTCTGAGGACGCCGGCAGCGGGACAGCCACGGCGCGTCTGGGCTGTCCGCTGCCCGCGTGCTCCACGGCTTTGCTCCCCGTCTCCCTGGTCTGCTGGAGACCAACAGACCAGGGAGACGGAGAGCAAAGCAGAGCAAAGCCGCGGAGCACATGGGCAGCGGACAGCCCAGACGCGTCGCGGCTGTCCCGCTGCCAGCGTGCTCCATGGCTTTGCTCCGACGCCTGTGGTACAGCAGCTGGGGCACTGCCAGTTGGTCCCGTAGCACCACTCTGGGCGCTACTGGACCAACCCGGCAGCACCCCAGCTGCTCTGCCCCAGGCATCCTGATTCAGCCACTGCTGGTCAGTTTCAGCAGCAGCTGAATCAGGACGCCTGGGGCAGAGCAGCTTGGGTGCTGCTGGGTTGGTCCAGTAGCGCCGAGGAGCGGCGGCGGCGCTACTGGACCAACCCAGCAGCACCCCAGCTGCTCTGCCCCAGGCATTCCCAAGTCAGCTGCTGCTGAAACTGACTAGCGCTGACTACAGGAAGCCAGAGGCAGAGTTGTTCTGCCCCGGGGTTCCTGGAATCAGCCGCTGATCAGTTTCAGCAGCAGCTGACTTGGGGACACCTGGGGTTCTTAAGTTGAATCTGTATGTAAGAATTGGCGTCCAGATTCAGCCTGTTGTTACTTATCAGCGGCTGATTCCAGGAAGCCCGGGGCAGAGCAACTCTGCCTCGGGCTTCCTGTAGTCAGCCGCTGGTCAGTTTCAGCAGCGGCTGAATCTGTATGCCAGTTCCGACTTACATACAGATTCAACTTAAGAACAAACCTACAGTCCCTATCTTGTACGTAACCCGGGGACTGCCTGTATTCACAGAATTCAGATTCACATTACAGTATGTCTGTATTAACTGTATAAACTTGTGTTGCACACCATAAAGGATACCTATATTACTTCCCATAAAATGAAGTACTCTGAATTCACTATACCTCATATAAATTCACATGCAGTGTGTAGATGACTACAATACAGTTAGTTTATTTGTGTTGGAAGAATGTGGCCAAATGTTATTGTGTGTGCTAGTGACACTGAAAGTGTAAAATGAAAAATGTGAGCCACACTCCCTTCATTTTCCAGCCATAGTATAGAAAGCCTGAAGAAAGTGAGCAGGAAATGCAAAAGCAAACATTCAGAAAAATTTCATGAAAATCGATTCCACAACTGAATCTTACTGGAGACTATAACAGTACAGGAGAAAGTTTAGGAATAAAGAGAAATTTACAAAAAACAACTTTGGCCAAATTCAACATTCCAAATAGCCCCTAAATTAGTTAGTGATTCTGAATGTGTATACTGAATTATACACAGCTTTTTTACCCACATCTGGACTGGCTGATTTTACCCAAATACTCTTTGATTCTGCCCTAATTCTGATCTTTCTAACAGATTTCAGTGTGTTATGCAAGATACCCATCCGCATTGAGCTGGCAATGATAGAGAAGGAAAAAAAATCAAGATGGCTGGTTAAGAATAATTACCCTATGGTAAGGCATTTTTCCTCACAGGAGAATTTTAAGCCAAAAGCTTAAGCCAGGGAAAAGGGGTGCAACTCTGGGTTTTTGTTGTTTTGTTTTGGGAAAAGTTATAATGGTCTCCAAGGGATACTGTGTTTGCACTTTTCCATGTGCAATTTAAAATCTTAACTTAAGAGACACTGTGCTGTGGAGAAACTTCTAAAGCCCTAGGAACAATACAGGGTGTGTCCAATTAGTCACATGACCTTAATATCAGCTAACTGTTTATAATGGTTTCAGGTTAAGGTGGCATGAAAATGAGAATTCAATTTTCATGGGGGGGGAGGGTGCGGGAGAAGGAAACTAGAGTAATAGTCTGACCTTACAGCTGAATGAATATGGGAGATATTACACTAGATCAGACCAGTGGTTGAATTTTTCAGTATTCTGTCTTTGACAGTGGTCAACATTAGATGCTTCATAGGATGAGAAGCAGACACTTACCTATTACATTTATCTATACGTTTATCCTCATGGGCCTCATAAGTACAGTATCTGTCTGCCTCCCATACCTAAAAAGATGACAGGGTCTAATTGTGGAGTAGTTTCTCAATAGGCAAGAAGTATCCACACTTCATCAATCAAGGGGTTAACAAGATAATGTTCCTGTTAAACATATCTGGCCAAGTTATAATCCTCTGAAAATTCCCATTTGCATTTCACAGAAAGTGTAATTATACATTCAAAAACAGTCTCCTGAAAAATACTTTAGATACGTTATATAAAAATGTTAAGAAAATACAGAGGTGTAAAATCAAGCACACCAAGGTAGCAAATACCAGAATTATAGTGGGTCATGCAACCTTAATTCTGCCCCCATATGAGCATTATGATATTAGCTAATGAAAACAACATTTTCCTCAGGATCTCACCTTCCTTGAGTGCTAGGACAGATAATGCTCAGTGAGTAAATCAGCTTCATGTAGAGGATGAGGCTGTTACCAATGAAACAATCTCATTTGCTACTTAAGTTGTAAAGCATGTTGCTAATAAGGCAGGGGACTGAAGGAAGAAAAAGAACAGTATTGTGGTTAAAACACTTAACTACACAACAAAAGAACTGGGATCTATCCTTGCCTCTGCCACAGTTATGTGGAAAATGTTGGTCTTAAATATGGCCTCTACTATATTTTGCTCGTGGAGCCAATCTTCAAGTGCTCAGCAGCCACACTTTAGTCGGAGTGAGATTTATGGATCTTCAGCAACTCTGAGAAGTCAAACCCTAAGTGTCAAGTTGGGCACCCAATCACAGAAATATTCAGCCACTTTCACAAATGTTGGCCCTAAATCTGGATTCCCCCCCCGCAAATGATTTTGCTCCCTGTCTCATATGGGTATTGTGAGACTTTGTTGCTAATTGCCAGTGCTGAGAAAGCTTTTGTCCTTCATGGGCACTCAAATCCTCTCCTCTCCCCATGACAAAAGCTTTGCTACAGGACAATGCAAAACACTGCGGGGGGGGGGGGGGGGGGTGGATTTTGTTGGTAAAAGTGTCAACAATGTTTACACTGCCCTGCCAATAAAAGCTGGTAGTGTAGACATACCCTTACTTTCTTCCTTGTGAAAGACTTTGGCAACCCTTGATTCTGACATTTCCGCACAGTTTATTCCATAGGCAAGTACTGAGGTACCAAAATAGGCATCAAGCTCTGAAACAAACACATCTCAAGACTGACACTGAACTACTTTTTAAGTACAAGTGCTGCTGGACCACCAAAACAGACACTGAAGCATCAACAAAAGAGAGTCACCAGTGTCAAAATTGGGTGGAGCACCAAACATATATTGGTATACTGAGGCATCGGTAATACCAAAACACAGTTTCTAAAGTGCCAAGTTGAACACCAAAATATAAAATTGTCATAGCTGGAAATTAAACCTCAAAAGAAAAAAAAAAAACCAAGCTCTGCCTCATTTCTTGCACTCATGCTACCCTTTAGTTGAGATAGTGGATAAGAAGAAATCTCCACAGTTGCAGACAGACTATGTTCAAGCTTGCCATGTTGGTGCTACTCACCCATAAGGATTACCTAGAACTGTAATCCTTTTTTGCTATACATTTTTATTTGCTTTTCTACACTTTTAAATCTTCCCACAATTCAATCACAATAATAACCATACAACCAGAAAAAAGCGAATCAGAAAGATGACTTAACAAGCCTTTTTATCTCTAATTATGGAAGCTCTGCTTGCAATTCCATAGTTAAGGTTAAGCTGTCTTTTGCACTTAAAAGAAGGATTCCATTATTTAGTTATATATAGAATAAAGCAAGATATCAACCCAAAAATCACAGTTCTTATTCTTTGGCACAAAATTCATTGTCTAGGATCTGACAAATAAAGCTATTAATAGTTAAAACTTGTGTCCTTTAAGAAAATTGGCATCAAAAGTTAGAATGGGTTTTGCAAATGAACGAGCTCAGACCTTCAAATGTCTAACAAAGTTAATGCTTACTGAAATCTAATCTTATATTTAGAATCTTTTTGGTGTAGCTTTTTAGAATGGTCCTCTTTTGCTATTGTTGTTCATAATTGGAAGAGAGATTCTCCTTCAGCTAAAGCTCAACATATTCTTCTATATAGTGAATTTCATGAACTATCCTCTTCCAAAACTGTTACTATTGCACCCAAGCAAAAGGCTCAACATGAAGGGGTTTCTTTTAAATGAAATATTAACTCTGAATTTCCTGGGTTTGTAACACTTGCTTCTAGGATAGTTCCAAAAATCGTTTTTAACCTCTCATCACTGATGTACACTCCACATCTTGTCACTTACAGTTTTCATAATAAACCTGCTACAAGTAATCAACCACTTTTGGATTTGTGCCTACAGGGCCACTATCAACCTATTCAGAGATCTTAAAATTAAGACTGCACAAACTTAAAGGCCTATATTTTAACAGCTATTAGCTTGTAGCCTAGCCTATTTTGTCTTTGAGCAATTTTATACCTCTACTCATTCTTGTCACACCAACCTTAACAGGGTCTTTTTCCTCCTTGATGTTGACATCCGTCCACTATTTGTAGACATAGCTCTTATTCTTTCACTCTTAACCCCAAGCTATACCTATTTTATTACCTTAATCATTCTTCATAATTTTAATTGCTCCAAACCCCTTTTAGTTCTAGCTCTGTGTAACCTTATCTTTCTAATCCCAGCGGGTGAAATGTCAACAATAGAATATTAATCTAAAAAAACATACAAAACCATGACTACTTCAGGACTGTTATTCATCTTTAGTCATATTTTATGGTACAGAAAAAAAATAAAAACATTTTTTCAAAACGAAAGACATGGGAAGAACTAAAGGGATTTAATTTCACATTCCAGCCCCCTCTTTTTAGGTATATTTTCTCTTTCCCCACACACCTGTATCCTTTTCCCTCCTGTGTTTCTCTTATACCTCTCATCTGCTCACATGCTTTGAATAACATGTTTCTCAGCAATTGGAGAATAAGGTGCTTCAAAGGAAGACTAATGCTCCTGCAGCCACACCAACTCCATAAATATGAGAAGTGAAGATCTTATTTTTCTAAAATGAAGCTTCAGATCACGTCTTTAGCCAGTGTTTGGAGATCCAGGGAGTAGCTTTCTACCTGCTCCTTAACTAATAGTTTAATCTTGTAGGCGAATGGCCTACCACCATAACTAGCTATTATTGTGCCCAAGGCAAAATTTTAATTATGTGCCCTCTCTCTTTGGGTTAGCACATGTCGTATTCTTTACTTTTGCAGCTTATTTTTACTTATTACTGATTATGATGTGTCAGTGGCAAATGCTCCACTTGCCCCGCCCTAGTTACGGCCCTGGAATGACCAACGTAAAGAGTGGGGGGAGAGCCTTCTACTGGGCAGGGTTAGCTACAGCATGGGTTTCTCCAGCAGGAAAAGGGAGAGAGATCAGGACTGTGCAAGCCCAATGATCACACGGCAGCTTTAAATCCACCTTTAAAAGTCTCTTTACACTAAACAAGCCTGTGGTACAGAAGTACTAATGAAAACAAAATTCCTCTAAGGAAGAAGATTTCTATTTTTGACTTTCAAGAATTATTTAGAATCAAACAGTACAGAAAAGCAGCCTAAATACCATGAAAGGCTGCAAGTTCCATCTCTAATTTTAAAGGCAGCACAGTAAAACACTAATCCTTTTTAAAGTTTAAATTACATGTGATATGCCACTAACAAGTAACAACATCTCCTGTCGTGTTCCTCTGCAGGTACTGAACTCAGAATGGCTGGATCTAAGAACACAGCCTTTAACTACTCAAGCTTAAGTGTCATGTCCATTAGTTCAGATGCAGTAGCAAATGCAAAGCTCTTTATGTGGTATTCCTGGGGGAATTCCGCACACACACGCACACACACAGACACAGAATTGGCAATAACTGGCATTTTAAAAAAATAATATAATATAATCACACTGGTTTCAATTATTTTGATAATTTTATTTTTAGTACAATGGATGGAGAATGGGGTTGGGAGTACTGGAGGAAATCCCCACACTCCATCTAGCACAGATTGAACATCTCTGGTCCAGCATCATTGGGACTTGACTGGTCCCGAACAAGAGAATTTGCCAGACCAGGGGGATTCTCCTGCCATCAGCCCCCAACCCAACACCCACTCCTGGCAGGCTGCCCCAGCAGGAAACCTTGTCTTGCCATCCCCAGCAACCTGGTTAGACTGCTTGCCTAGCTACTGCTGGCTCCCTGGATGACACAAGCTCCAGCTCCTAACGCAGTGCTCTGTTCCTGTGTAGCAGGGAGCAGCCACAGGCTGGGGTTCCAGCCCCATATCCACACAGCCAGGGGAAGACGCAGGAGTCAGGTCCCATCCCCACACAGGTGGGGGGGAAGACGCAGGGTTCCAGACCCATTCTCACACAGCCCCAGCCTGGGCCCGCACAGCTGGAGGAAGCCACAGGTCTTCAGCCCCGGCACTGTGCTCCCAGGGGCTGCT
The DNA here is from genome assembly GCF_052426305.1 of Pelodiscus sinensis. NCBI lineage: Eukaryota > Metazoa > Chordata > Testudines > Trionychidae > Pelodiscus > Pelodiscus sinensis. Next base: position 93,561,059 of record NC_143057.1, read on the forward strand.
AGAGGGCTCCAGTCCCGGTCGCATGTTGCCCCCAACCGGGCTGCTGACTCTGATGCCTTGCACGGCTGGCCCTCCTGCCCTTCGGCTCCCTGGCCTCTGTTCCAGCAGCATTCATGGTCCAGCAGGACCACGGATGTTGCCAGACTAGAGAGTCTTGGATTTTGAAGGTACAAACTGTAGTAATATAGCCAGTATTGACCCTTTACTTCCAGTTATTAGCCAACAAATATATGCAGCTATATGCTTAGTGTTAAATCATAGGCAACTGAAAGTCAAATGAGGGCTGAGGACTCAAACTCACAATTTATATTGACTACCTGGCCATCTCCAGAAAGGTATGTACAGGCTGAATTTCTCTAAACAGGCACTTTTAGGACCTAACTAGTGTGGAACTAGAGTACCTCTACATTGCGGCGCTATTTCAGGATAACTGAAGTTATTCTGAAATAGTGTTCTGTGCATCTTAACAGCACACCCAGTATTTCCAAATACATTCGAAATAACAGGCTTCTTATTCTTGCTTTCTGTAAACCTGGTTGCATGAGGATTAAGGAAGAGGCTGGAATAGTGATTTATTTATTTATTTCAAAATTAGCACTGTGTAGACAGTGCCAAATTTCGAAATAAGCTATTTTGAAATAAGTTACGTAATTTGCATAGCTCAAACTGCATAGCTCATTTCAAGGTACGTGCTACTGTGTAGACATACCACTAGAGAATTTGCCGACGTCAATATTGTCCAGCAGCATTACTCACACTTCCACTGCTTTCTGGGCTTTTGGAAGACACTTAGAAGTAAATTAGAGCTAAACAGAAGCACAGAACATTGAGAGATAGGACTGGTGGCTGTAAACAAACTATGTGACTGCAGGAAACTTGGCCACCTCCACGATAAGTGGACATCTGGCTAACTAAAATCATGCTGGACCACAGATGTTGCCAGACCAGAGTGTGCTAGACTACAGAGGTTCAACCTATAGTCTAGCAAATAGTTCATGAATCACATTTTGATAGGAAATTTATTCAGTCTAAAAATTTAGAACAGTTCTAATCACTTTTGGATTTGTGAAACCCTGACTTTGTTTTAAGTTAGGAGAAGAGGAAGCTGCATACCAAGGTTGGTGGCCCTAACTCTTACCATTTAGAAGTTCTTGAACAAATGGACTTGCAGATACAAAGACAGATTCACTCTAAAATTATTTATTTATACATACATATATAGCTGATAACAGGAGAGCTTGATAAATTGAAGTCAGGGGGCACTTTCAAGGAGGAACAATATCAAATTCTGCAAAATCTATTATTTTATTTGAAAAAATTAAGTTTACAGCACTTACCATTAACCAAGATTACTCTCAGATTACAATTTTAAAGTTAACAGATGTAATAATGGCACTATAAGTCTAGGAACAGCCACACAAGATCAGATCAATAGTCCATCTAGTCTAGTACTCTCTCTCTAAAAAGGACTAGGACCAACTGCTTCAGAGAAAAGTACAAGAAACCATACAGTACGCAGTTGCAAAATGATATGCTCATAGGGAAAGTTTCTTCCTAAATTTCATCAGTTGGAATTGATATGAACTATTGACTGCAGCACAGAGTCTTCCAAGACTTACAGGGGTTTTCTATGTTTCATTAATTTTTTCCATCCATGTCAACATTTTTTTTTAAATCCTACAAAGCTCCTGACCTCAATGATATCTTGTGGCAATCAGTTCCACAAGCTAAATGCATGTTGCTTATTCTCTTATCTACTTTAAATGAGATGTCTTTAAATATCATGGAATGTCCATTTGTTCTTACATTATGAAAAAAGGTGAACAGAAGAGTTTGCTCTACCTTCTCCCTATCATTCATAGGTCCACATATTCCAAGGCCAGAATGAACTATCATCATCTTATCTGACCTTCTGAATAACATAGGCCATAACTCTCCCCAAAATAATTCCCAGAGAGAGTATCTGTTGGAAAAAAAAATCTAATCTTAATTTTTCAAGTTGTCAGCAATAGAAACTTCACCATAACCCTTGGTAATTTCTTCCAATGATATATTACCCCAGCAGTAAAATAAATATATATGTGAGCGAGAGAGAGAGGCTTTATTTCCTGACTGAACTTCAACCTCAAACCATTGTATCATGTTATTCTGAACATAACCAAGTCACCCCTTGCCCTTCTCTTTGTTAAGCTAAATAGATTCACAGAGTTCATTCTATCCCTGTAAGGCAAGTTTTCAAATCCTTTAGATATTCTCTTGACTCTTCTTTGAACGTTCTGAAGTTGATCACCTTTCTTGAACTATGAGCACCAGAACAGGAGACAGAGTATTCCAACAGTGGTAACACCAGTGCCAAATACTAAGGAAAAAAAACTCCTCTACTCCCCCAGATTTCCATTTATGTATACCAGGATCACGTTTGCTTATAAGAGCACAAGAACCACCATACCAGGTCAGACCAAAGGCCCATCTAGTCTAGCATCCTGTCTTCCAACAGTGGCCACAGCCAGGTGTCCCACAGGAAATGAACAGAACAGCTAATCATCCAGCGATCCATCCCCTGGTGTTTTGGTGAAAGCTTCACACTGGGAGCGCAAGTTCAGCTGATTATCCATCATGACACCTAGATCATTTTCAGATGCACTACTTCAGAGGATAGAATTGCTATCCTGTAAGGATGGCTTATGTTCTTGGTTCCTAGATGTATACATTTAGCCTTATTCAAACAAATACTGTTAAATTATGCCCAATTTACCAAGTGATCTAAGTCATTCTGAATTAGTCCTTTTTATTATTTACCACTTTCCAATTTGAAGGTCATCTGCAAACTTTGTAATTGATGATTTTATGTTTTCATCATGAATCAAAATGTTAAATAGCATAGGATCAAGAACCGATCCATGCATGATCATGCTGGAAACACCCACTTAATGACAGTTCCCTATCTACCATTATATTTTGAGACATATATGTTAGCCAGATTTTAATCTACCTATGTGTACTATATTAATTTTGTACTATTCAAGCTTTTTTAATCAAAATGTTGTATGATACCAACATCTTACACAAGTCTATCATGTCAACACTATTACCTTTTTCAAACTTGTAATCTCATTTAAAAAAATAAAATTAGCTTGATGAGATCTATTTGATATACATTCATTTTAGTTTATATTGATTACATTACCCTCCTTTCATATTTATTCATCTAGTCTTGTACCAGCCACTTCATTAGCTTGCTTGCCTGAGATAAATGTCAGGTTGACAAACCTACAATTACTGGATCACCCTGTTTACTCTGTTTATAAACTGGCATAATATTTGTATTCTTGAAGTTCCCTAATTCTCCAAGACTTATTGGAGATCACCATTAACGGTTCAGCCAGCTCATTATTCTGTCACCTCTTACTCATCCCCTCAAATACTTCCAATCTTTACACTCTCTCTTCACACTAAAGTTTTTCTATGCTTTTATTCATTCTTCCCACCCACTTGTGACCTCTCTCTATTTCTACTTAATCATTTCTGAGATAGCTAGCAGCACTTGAGAGTATTCCACATGGGAGGTCCATGGTACAGTTGGACCTCCCTGGTCCAGCACCCTCAGGACCTAACCAGTACTGAATGAGGGGGTTTGCCAGACCAGGGGAGCCACCAGCCTCCCAACCAGGCTCCTCTCCTGACAGCCAGCCTCAGCTCCCAAGGTCCCTTCCCAGCTTCTAACCCCGCTATTGGCCCCAGCCACTGGAGTCCACTCCCAACCAACTGGATTCCAAGCCAGCCTTCACTCCCAGCCACTGGTGCTCTCCGGTGTTGGTGGTAAATCAAAATCCGTGTTCCAGAAAGATTCAACTGTATTATAACAATTTAATAAATTCAATGTTCTTCCCCATATTATTCCAAGCCTGCACACAGACAGCACTAGTTCTGTTTGAGTGGTTAGGGAAAGAGATGAGTGAGGATTTGGAAGCTGTGTGAGGAGTAGGTACCATAAACAGGGCTGAACTGGGTAGGGAGCACATTGGGGAAAGAGAAAGGGATTCCAGCTCCCTTCTTACTTCCCCAGCAGAAGGTTGCAGTGCGTGGGATGAGCTCAGCCTCTCACCAAAAAATTGAACAAGTAGAAGGAAAGTCAATATAAGTTGATTTATTATGGAGAAGAGTTAGCATAAACTGGTTTACTGAGGGTGGCCAGCTGTATTACTGTGCGAGTGACATGGAAGCAGCATTAGGTGATGTGGTGTAGTGTGTGTGTATACATCTCACACACTACAACACACTAACTAATGCTGCTTCCATGTCACTCACACAGTAATGCATCTCACACACACACAAACATACACTATGGCTGTGACTACATTGGCAAGATTTTGCGCAAAAGCGACTGCTTTTGTGCAAAAATCTTACTACCTGTCTACACTGGCCGTGAGTACTTGCGCAAGAACACTGATGTTCTAATGTAGGAAATCAGTGCTTCTTGCACAAATACTCTAAAGCTCCCGCTCAGGGATAAGCTCTCTTGCGCAACTGTTCTTGCGCAAGAGGCCAGTGTAGACAGACAACGTTATTTTCTTGCGCAAGAAAGCCCGATGGCTATAATGGCCATCGGAGCTTTCTTGCGCAAGAGTGTCTACACTGGCACGGATGCTTTTGTGCAAAAGCACATCTCTTGCGCAAAGGCACATGCCAGTGTAGACACTCTCTTGCGCAAATACTTTAACGCAAAAACTCTTGCGTTAAAAGTATTTGCGCAAAATCATGCCAGTGTAGACGTAGCCTTTGTATGTGGACAACTATTACTCAGGTGTGCAAAAAGGCCCCAGCAACATGATTCATGCTGGAGACCAGGAAACATGGGCACAGCCTGTGACACCTACTATATTTTTGGTCTGGTAAGCAGGTTTAGTCCATAAGGTTAGCAGGTGATGAGAATTTTGTTCAGGCTGTACACAGAACATTCATATTATGTCAAGTTATTCGAGTGACTCAGATTTTGCTTCCACAGAGTTGTTACATGTCAATAGGGTTAACAGATGCTCTATTTACAGCTATATGTTCATTATTTTCAAACATGAGTATTACATTTAAATACACTAAAACCTTTCTAAATAATTGAATTAGTGGACTGGTTATTGCTGTTCGATCAATGAAGGGAACTATTTATTCACTACAATTATAACTGAAAATACCAAGATGACATTTCTACCATTGCTCATCTCAAGAAACCAACTCTTCCCAGTAAAAGCTACTATAAAATCTCTTCATGGAGGTATTGAGTTTCATCCAAAAGTTGTCATGATGTTTTGGCTACTGATTCCAAGAATGGATTTTATTTCTAGTATACTTATTTTCCATTTGCATCCTACAATATGCCAGTATTGGAACTTGAAATCCTAATCAAAATAATTCAACTTTCTAAAGTATTTCAAAGTCCTTGCTTTCAAGTGTACATATTGTAATGGTACACTTACAATATGTAAGACTATCAAATGCTGTATATGAATAAAAAAAAGTTATTTTATAGAAAGTTGCCATTCCTTAAAATAATTGTAAAATTGTAGACTTTCAAAAAAGCAGGGCTTAAAGTGTTACAATTCCAAGGCAGCTCTGTCCACAGAGAAACATTTAGAATACTTAGTGGATAGGCTGGAGACTCAGCCTGCCCTTTGGTGTTACCCTAGAATGGGGGTGGGAAATAATTTTTCATGGGGGGGGCCACGCCAAGGTTTTGGCAAGTGGGCAAGGGCCGCATAACTATGGAGGCAGTGTGGGGTCTGAGACAGATATTGAGTGCAGAAAGGAGCTTGTGGTAGAAGCCTGGGGTACAAGATGGGGTGTGAAGTCTGAGAGGGAATCAGGGTGTAGGAGGGGGTTGTGATTTGGGACAGGGGTTTGGGGTGCAGGGTCCAGGAGAAGGTATGGATTCTGGCCTGTGAGAAGGGATCTAGGAGGGAGTGCAGTATCAGAGGGGTAGCCGTGTTAGTCTGAATCTGCAAAAGCGATGAGGAGTCCTGTGGCACCTTATAGACTAACTGAAGTGTAGGAGCATAAGCTTTCGTGGGCAAAGACCCACTTCGTCAGATGCAGGTTGATAGATTTCCACTCCATACGGCTAAATGCAGTGCCTTGCATGGTGTCAAGTATCAGAGGGGTAGCCGTGTTAGTCTGAATCTGCAAAAGCGATGAGGAGTCCTGTGGCACCTTATAGACTAACTGAAGTGTAGGAGCATAAGCTTTCGTGGGCAAAGACCCACTTCGTCAGATGCAGGAGGGAGTGCAGGGTCTCAGATGGAGCTGTGACCTGGGAGAATGGGGTGCAGAGGGTATGGGTGATGACCTGGGGCAGGGGAATGGGGTATGGGTACAGGAGAGGATTCTAGCCTGTGAAAGGGTGTAAGAGGGGGTGCAGGGTCTGGGAGGGAGTTGTGTGACCTGGGGGAAAGAGGGAAAGGGGTACAGAGGGTTTGGGTAGTGGCCTGAGGCAGGCTCTGGCACTTAACCTAGGCAGCTCCCAGCCAGTAGCCCTGCAGGAAGCTCCATGTAGCTCTGCAACAGGCAGGGGAGAGGGAGGAAGGAAGCTTCACAAGATGCCCCCTCCCTCAGCAAAAAAATCTCTCAGCTCCTATTGGCTGGAAACTAGCCAATGGGAACGGAGAGATTTTGCTGGGGAGCAGGGCAGGGCGAGAGCATAGAGCAGACAGCCTCTAAAGAAGCTGCAGCCACTCTCTGCTTAAAGGCTCTGGCAAGGCAGCCGCAAGCTGGATCCCATGGCTTGACGGGCCAGATCCAGCCTGCTGGCCTCCTCTTGCCCACCCCTGCCCTAGAAGCTTATCAAAACTTTTGTTGACTTCTCGTCCTAAAGAACTGTCAGATAAACAAAACAGGTAAATAAATAGCTACTTGATTTTGAGATATTATACTTACCCCTTATAAACCAAAACATGAATTTGAGTTATACATGTTCACTCAGAGTTAGCCTAGACTATTACCTCAGTGTAGCCCTAACCTTTCACTCAAGCTGCTAATCTGTTCCTTTTGCAGCATAGGTATAGGTTAAATGACTCCGGAGCTGACAGTCCACTAGTACCTACCCACAGTGCCCCCATGTGCCTAGAAACAGTTTCTCCAATAATTCACTAAGAAATAATCGAAGTGGAAAGAAAAAATATGCATCCATCAGAGATGAGAATGTTTAACCGGTAAACATCACCCTTACCAAATGAGGTTAACCAGTGGGGGCTGGAGTGGCCCTCGCCCGCAATGGAGGAGCCGCTCCTGTCTGGCCAGAGCAGCCCCCACTCGGCCAAAGCAGGCAAGGGGGACTCTCCAGCTTAGCCAGGCTGGAATGTCCACTTCCGCCAAACCCTGCTTAAGCAGTTAACTGGTTAAACATAACATGTAACTTAACTAAATGGGATTTTACATTGTGTGTGCGTGCGTGTGTATGTAATCATTACACATTTTGCTGCATCACTTAAGCTAATTATTAATGTTTGTCATATACAAGACTTAACTGTTCTCATTTCTGGTGTCAAAAGTGACCAGAGATAATCAGGAAAACAATTATTGGTATGGAGGCAATTTTTTTCCCCAAACATAAGCAAGACATGCAATCCACAATTATATCTACTAAAAGCTCACAGAACTCTCAGTTAAAGAATTTCACAAGCACAATGAAGTATTTTAAAAAAAGCACTATCTATAAAGAAATCTGCAATACACTGAAATCAATCAATGAAAAGCCTATCCCGTTCTGTGCGTCACACACAAGTCAATATCACAAACTGAGATGTTATGTATACTAAGTGATGGCAGTCTTAATGACATAAAAATGCAGTGTTTAACATTTGATCTAGACAAGCAGGAAGAGAAGGTAGTTAAGCTGCATCAGGATGTGTTATCTGCTGCCTCATGCTCTAGCCATACTCTTAAGCTTCAGCACCATGAATCTCCAGGGTTATCCCTCAGCTGCTGCACAAGGATCTGAACGTCTCAAGACAGGTTCTAAATAGTCACACTACTGAACAATAATGGACTTCCCAGAAACAATCCCAATGTGATTCCATCCCCACAGAAGTTCAGATCTTGGAAAGGTGCTCACGTATTCAAAGTACAAAACTGCAAGTATGAAAAGCCTGTCCATTGATTCAACTACCAAAATCCTCATTCAACCTCTGACCTAACCCCTATTTAGACAACATACCCACTACACAAGTTTTATCACCCCAAAACGCAGTCACTGTCTCCTAACTTCATGTGCATCTCCAGAAATCAGTGCACATGCTACTGAGCAGGCAGGAAGGAAAAAAAATACTGGATCAACAACTGAGAGGTCTAAATACAGAGCAATGTATTACATTGCAAAGAGGTGCCCAATAGCCAAAATAGCATCAGGGTTTCTGTTAGATGATGGAGGGAGGGAGTGTCCATTGCCATGTACTGTAAGTGCAGCTAGCCACAGCTTGTGTTTCAGTGTGACTGCGAAGTTATCGCCGTACATTACAATAGCCATCATCGCCTCTTCTGCTCTTCCTCCCCACCCATCTCTCACCCTTCCCCAGCCCAAACTTCCCTCTTTGTGGTCTCCACCCCAAATCAGTGCGTCTCCCCTCCCTCCAGTTATCTACCGCCTCACCCCGGACCAGACCTTCCGCTTTTTCCTTTCTGCCTTCCCTTCCCCCCAGCCAGCCCATATCCTCCTTCCTCCCCTAACTCATCCCCGCTCCCCGAGCCACAGCCTCCATCCCCTTACCAGCCCCTCCCCTCCTCCCAGCATTGCAGCAGCCTCCCCGTCTCCAGCGGCGGCGGCTGCCGCCCGTGTCCCTCGCGCAGCTCCCCCCTCCCACCCGGCGCACCCGGGAAACGGCACCAACGCTCCCTAACAACCGCAGCAAACAGCAGGCCCAGGCCGGCCCCTCCTCGGGCCCCGCGCGCACAATGGGCCCCGCGCGCAGCCCCCTGCCTCGCAGAGGAGGCGGCGGCGGGGGCTGGGGGCTGCGGCCGCTCTGCCTCCTCCCCTTCGCTCACCATCGCTGCGCTTGATCTCCACATAGATCCCGATCTGGATCTTGCCGAAGTTGGCCGCTGCCATCGCTTCATGGGGCAGCCGGGGTCCGAGGCGCTGCCGGGCGGACGCGCAGGAGACGGGGAGGGCACAGGGCAGCAGCTCGGGGGAGGGGAGAAAAGGCGCCGGCCGGATACAACAGGCGCTGGGAGCCGCTGCGCCTGCGCACTTCTCGGAGGCGTCACTCTCGGCGGGACCGGCTTAAGGGGGGTGGTACCTCCGGCTTGGCCTGCGCCTGCTGCAGGAGAGGGCGCTGGGACCTCCCGCTTCCTCCGCCCCTCGGAAGCGCTTCCCGGGACCGTTCGCGGGGGTGCTGAGGTGACCGCGACCATGGCCCTGCTTACGGCAAAGCGGCGCTGACACCCGCCACTCCGGTTTGATTCCCCTTCCTCCCGTAACAGCTGCCCCCACACACGTGTCCCCCCACCACCCCGCCGATACCTCCGCCCCCTTCTAACCCGGCTCCCGCGCGGACCCACAGCCAGCCCCACTGTGCACCATGCACTGATCAGTCCTCCCACCGCAGTGTGGCACCCTTAAAACCAGCCGCTTGTCCTTGTTCTTCCCTCCCCCAGCTCGCGTTCCCCTGTTTAAACCCTTCCCCTCGCTCTAATACACCATCTGCAACTCAAGCCCATTAGTTATCTTCGCCAGTCCCCAGGCAAGGCCACTGTGAGAAGACCCATGCCCCAGCTTTCTGCCTCCACCTCCTCTTGTTCCCTGCTTCACAAAGTCATCATCTCATTTGTACCCACGCAGGAGGGTTCAGCCACCCTGGGCCATGATACCCTATGAAACCCCTCCTTTATTTTCTCAGGTGCTGTGCAAAGCCATCTCCTTACCAAATGCACCAACTCACATTGATTTACCATCAGTTGACAACAATTTCTCCTGTGAGGCCAAGGCCATCTTGTTAATAACATAGGTCCTACTAACTTCAGCTCACAATAAGTCCCCTAGAGTTAAAGGGAATATACAGAAGCCTGTTGGTGAGCATTTCAGCTTGCCTAGCCACAGTCTGACAAACCTGCAAGTAGCTGTCTTGTCACAAACCAGCTCTAGAAGCCAAATACACAGAGAAGCCCTGGAATCCCAGTTTATCCACAAATTCAGTTCACATACTAATGGACTCAATCGTGATAATGGGCTGATGGGGACTCTGCCTACTTAATAACCACTGAAGATGCTAACAGCTCCCTGCGTGGTATCCTTCCTGGTTTAGGAATCTATCTATCTATTGACTTGGATTTTTATCTGCTGAGGTTTAAGTACCCATTTCCAGATACTTAATGATACTCTGTCTCCCACCCACCCCTCCCTTTTTCTTTCTCTTCTTCTTCTTCCCCACTCCTATTTAGAGTTTTCATATCCCAAACTCATAACTCCAGTCATCTGAAGAAGTGGGCTGTGCCCACAAAAGCTCATGATGCCATCTACATGTTTCATTAGTCTATAAAGTGCTACGAGACCATTTGTTGTTGTTTTTTTACCATAGAATGTTATTTCTTTAAAAAGTGTTCATATTCGTCTCTTTCTCGTAATGATTCCACTGGTGCCTTAAAAATTGTACTTCAAGTTTATCCCTCTGTAAATATCTCATGCCAAAGCCCTCTTTTTAAAATTCACATTCACATCCCTCCTACCTGTCATTTCCTCCACCAGAACAAAGTATCCTATTAAAAATTGGCACCTCTGTAGTCTCTGTAAACAGACACAATAACTTCCTCTCCAGTAAAGCCAGTCCATTCAAAATTAGCACCCAGTATTCCCCAGTATCAGACACCTATCAACCCAGCAAAGTAACTGTTCAATATAAGTTTTACTTCCCCCACATACACTTGACAGTCCCCCCTCCCCTATTCTGACATAGCCAGTCCACTAGCAATCTATTCCACAGACTCCACCCTAGAAGTCTCCCCCACTGTCGAGACGTAATAACTGACATCACCAATTTATCCCCACCACACAACTCCCTAAGCCTAGCAGAATTTCTCACAAAAATGTGGTAGCTTGTTGTTCTTTCCATCAGTGAGTCAGCTCTAGCAGAACTTAGGCAAGATTAAGTGATTTGCTCAAGGTCTCACACTGAATCAGAAGCAGTGCTGGGCCAAAAACTCAGACTGGTATTGCCCCAACCTTTACTCTAAACACTAGACTATGCTGCTGACGGCCTTTATACATCACTGAGAAACTAAAGATAACAAACCAATTTTTTTCCTTTGACAGGGAGGAGTATTTATACAGGAATGTTCCACATTTGTATGTATGTAAATAGGTAACTTATAGGTAAGGTGCCAATAGATTAGGCCCAAGAGAGCAGGGAGCCAATGTAGCACAGTTCCTGAGCTTCATAGGATCAATAAAACTCACTGGCTGCGTCTAGACTGGCAAGTTTTTCCACAAAAGCAACTGCTTTTGCGGAAAAACTTGCCAGCTGTCTACACTGGCCGCTTGAATTTCCGCAAGAACACTGACATCCTACTGTCTGAAATCATTGCTTCTTGCGGAAATGCTATGCTGCTCACGTTCAGGCAAAAGTCCTCTTGCGCAAATGCTTTTGTGCAAGAGGGCCAGTGTAGACAACACAGTATTGTTTTGCGCAAAAAAGCCCCGATCGCGAAAATGGCGATTGGGGCTTTCTTGCTCAAAACAGCATCTACCCGTTTTGCGGAAAAGCGTCCATGCCAATCTAGACACTCTTTTCCGCAAATGCTTTTAACGGAAAACAAAATATAGTAAAATAAAATTGAAATACATGTCATTGTAGAGTCAACCCAGAAATATGTGAAGCAAAGTATCCCCTATCCAGCAAAACACTTAAGCATGGGCTTAACTGTAAGTATATGACTTAGCACCTTGGAAGTTCACTGTGTTACAAAATGGGATATTGCCAGATATGCTTAGGAAGATATAGGCAAATCAAAGTTCTTGTGTGTCTGGAGCCTATTCCCACGTATGTGTTGGGTTAGGAGATGAGAGTGAAGGACCATGTTTTTGTGAGAATGACAGAGAGACATACAGGCTGTGTCTACACTGACAAGTTATTCCGGAAAATCAGCCGCTTTTCCGGAAAAACTTTCCAGATGTCTACACTGGCCACTTGAATTTCCAGAATAGCACTGACGATCTCATGTAAAATCATCAGTGCTTTTCCGGAAAAACTATGCTGCTCCCGTTCAGGCAAAAGTCTTTTTCCGGAAAACTGTTCCGGAAAAGGGACAGTGTAGACAGCACAGTAGTGTTTTCCACAAAAAAGCCCCGATTGCGAAAATGACGATCGGGGCTTTTTTGCGGAAAAGTGCGTCTAGATTGGCCACGGACACTTTTCCGGAAAAAGTGCTTTTCCGGAAAAGCGTCCTGCCAATCTAGACGCGCTTTTCCGAAAATGCTTTTAACGGAAAACTTTTCCGTTAAAAGCATTTCCGGAAAATCATGCCAGTGTAGACGTAGCCACAGTGTGTGAGCATGACAGAGATTTGTATTGCCAAGCTCCCTCTGTCCCCCTTTCTCTATGTGGAGATAGGTTACAGGAGTGGGGGGGAGGGAGGGACACCATAACATCTGTACACACACCACTTCTCCCTCCCACACCCTGCACAGCAAGCAGGAGGCTCCAAGGGGAGCAGCGCTAAGGCAGAGAGCAGGAGCACCATAGAATCATAGAATCCTAGGACTGCAAGGGACCTCGAGAGGTCATCGAGTCCAATCCCCTGCCCTCATGGCAAGACCCAGTACTGTCTAGACTATCCCTGATAGACATTTATCTAACCTACTCTTAAATATCTCCAGAGATGTAGATTCCACAACCTCCTTAGGCAGTTTATTGCAGTGTTTAACCACCCTGACAGATAGGAAGTTTTTCCTAATCTCCAACCTAAACCTCCCTTTCTGCAATTTAAGCCCATTGCTTCTTGTTCTATCCTCTGAAGCCAAGAACATTTTTTCTCCCTCTTCCTTGTGACACCCTTTTAGATACCTGAAAACCAGTATCATGTCTCCTCTCAATCTTCTCTTTTCCACACTAAACTAGCCTAGTTCTTTCAGTCTTCCTTCATAGGTCATGTTCTCTAGACCTTTAATCATTCTTGTTGCTCTTCTCTGGACTTTCCAATTTCTCCACATTTTTCTTGAGATGTGGGGCCCAGAACTGGACACAGTACTCCAACTGAGGCCTAACCAGCACAGAGTAGAGCGGAAGAATGACTTCTCTTGTCTTGCTCACAACACACCTGTTAATGCATCCTAGAATCATGTCTGCTCTTTTTGCAACAGTGTTACACTTTTGACTCAGTTAGCTTGTAGTCCACTATAACCCCTAGATCTCTTTCTCTCGTACTCCTTCCTAGACAGTTGCTTCCCATTCTGTATATGTGAAACTGATTGTTCCTTCCTAAGTGGAGCTCTTTGCATTTGTCCTTATTAAACTTCATCCTGTTTATCTGAGACCATTTCTCCAATTTGTCCAGATCATTTTGAATTAAGACCCTATCCTCCGAAGCAGTTCCAACCCCTTCCAGCTTGGTATCATCTGCAAACTTAATAAGCATACTCTCTATGCCGATATCTAAATCATTGATGAAGATATTGAACAGAACTGGTCCCAAAACAGACCCCTGCAGAACCCCACTTGTTATACCTTTCCAGCAGGATTGAGAACCATTATAACTACTCTCTGAGAATGGTTATCCAGCCAGTTATGCACCCATCTTATAGCAGCCCCATGTAAGTTGTATTTGCCTAGTTTATTGATAGAATATAATGCGAGACCGTATCAAACGCCTTACTAAAGTCTAGGTATACCACGTCCACCGCTTCTCCCTTATCCACAAGACTCGTTATCCTATCAAAGAAAGCTATCAGATTGGTTTGACATGATTTATTCTTTACAAATCCATGCTGGCTGTTCCTTATCAACCTTATTATCATCCAGATAATTTCCTTAATTACTTGCTCCATTATCTTTCCTGGCACCAAAGTTAAACTGACTGATCTGTAGTTTCCTGGGTTGTTCTTATTTCCCTTTTTATAGATGGGCACTATATTTACTCTTTTCCAGTTTTCTGGAATCTCTCCTGTCTTCCATGATTTTCCAAAAATGATAGCTAAAAGCTCAGATACCTCCTCTGTCAGCTCCTTGAGTATTCTAGGATGCATTTTATCAGGCTCTAGTGACTTGCAGACATCTTTTCTACATGATTTTTAACTTATTTTTTTATTTCATCTTCTAAACCTACCCCCTTCCCACTAGCATTCACTATGTTAGGCATTCCTTCATCAGATTTCTCGGTGAAGACTGAAACAAAGTAGTTATTAAGCATCTCTGCCATTTCCAAGTTTCCTGTTACTGTTTCTCCCTCCTCACTGAGCAGTGGCCTACCCTGTCCTTGGTCTTCCTCTTGCCTCTAATATATTTATAAAATGTCCTCTTGTTTCCCTTTATGCCTGTAGCTAGTTTGAGCTCATTTTGTGCCTTTGTGTTTCTAATCTTGCCCCTGCATTCCTGTATTGTTTGCCTATATTCATCCTTTGTTATTTGTCTTAGTTTCCATTTTTTATATGACTCCTTTTTACTTTTAGATCATGCAGGATCTCCCGGTTAAGCCAAGGCGGTCTTTTGCCATATTTTCTATCTTTCCTACTCAGCGGAATAGCTTGCTTTTGGGCCCTTAATAATGTCCCTTTGAAAAACTGCCAACTCTCTTCAGTTGTTTTTCCCTTCAGTCTTGCTTCTCATGGGACCTTACCTACCAGCTTTCTGAACTTATCAGAATCTGCCTTTCTGAAATCCATTGTCTATATTTTACTGTTCTCCCTTCTACCATTCCTTAGAATCATGAATTCTATGATTTCATGATCACTTTCACCCAAGCTGCCTTCCACTTTCAAATTCTGAGCCAGTTCCTCCCTGTTTGTTAAAATCAAACTAAAACAGCTTCCCCCATAGTTGCTTTGTCAGCCTTCTGAAATAAAAAGTTGTCTTCAGTGCAGTCCAAGAACTTATTATATAGTCTGTGTACCACTCTGTTAGTTTCCCAGTATATATCTGGATAGTTGAATTCCCCCATCACCACCAAATCCTGCGCTTTAGATGATTTTGTTAGTTGTTTAAAAAAAGCCTCATTCACCTTTTCCGCCTGGATAGGTGGCCTGTAGTAGACCCCCCCTAGCATGACATCACCCTTGTTTTTTACCCCTTTTAGCCTAACCCAGAGACTCTTAACAACACATCCATCTTCTATGTCCATCTCCACCTCAGTCCAAGAGTGTACATTTTTAATATATAAGGCAACACCTCCTCCCTTTTTTCCCCGCCTGCCCTTCCTGAGTAAGCTGTACCCTTCTATACCATTATTCCAATCATGTGTATTATCCCACCAAGTCTCTGTGATGCCAACGATGTCATAGTTGTATTTATTTATTAGCACTTCCAGTTCTTCCTGCTTATTACCCATACATCTCGCATTTGTATATAGGCATCTAAGATACTGATTTGATCTTGCCTCCCAATTCTGCCTTGTCCCGCTTTTCTCTCTGCTATAGCCCACACTCCCTCCCATTTCTGACCATCTCCCAGGTTTCCATGTTCTTCACTTACCCATGGGCTTTGGTCACCTGTCCCTGTCAAACCTAGTTTAAAGCCCTTCTCACTAGGTTAGCCAGTCTATGTCCAAATAGGGTCTTCCCCCTCCTCGAAAAGTGAATACCATCCCTGTTTAGCAGTCCTTCCTGGAATAGCATCCTGTGGTCGAGGGAGCCAAAGCTCTCCTGCTGACACCATCTTCGCAGCCAGGCATTCACCTCAAGGATGCACCTGTCTCTGCCTTGGGCCCTACCTTTGACAGGAAGGACTGAAGAGAATACCACCTGCACTCCAAACTCCTTCACCCATACTACCAGAGCCCTGTAGTCACTCTTGATCCACTCAGTGTCACACGTTGCAGTATCATTAGTGCCCACATGGATGAGTAGCCTGGGGTAGTATTCAATAATGCCTCTGTAACGTCTCGGATACGGGCCTCTGGCAGGCAGCATACCTCCCAAGATGCATATCAGGGCGACAGATGGGCACCTCCGTCCCCGTCAGAAGAGAGTCTCCAACCACCACTACCCTACGTTTCCTCCTCACAGTGGTGGCAGCAGATCTCCCAGCCTTGAGGTACGAGGCTTCTCCTCCTCTGCTGTAGGGGGTGATTCCTTATCTCCTGCATCAAGAAGAGCATAACGGTTTCCTAGTACCACGGCGGGAGGGTTCGGAGCAGGGGTGGAGCAGTGTCTGCAACCAGAAGTAACCAGCTGCCAGTGACCACCCTGAGCCATATCCTCCTCCACCAGCGGTGTGCCCGCAGTCCTGTGTACTGGGACAGCTACCTCAGCTGTCTTCACATGAATACTGTCCAGGAATTGCTTGTGGATTCGGATGCTCCTCAACCTAGCCACCTCCTCCTGTAGCTCTCCCACCTGCTGTCTGAGAGATTCCACCAGCAGGCACCTTTCACATTGAATGGTCCCCCCAGCCTAAATATCAGTAAGTGGGAATTGCAAGCCACAGTCCCTGCAAAATCACAGCAGGATCTGGGTAGAAGCATCCATGCTCAGGTGCACTGTCTGACTACAGGCACAGGTGGAGGAGACAGAAGCAGTGCTGGCACAGGTGTTGCAGGTCTTCCTGACCATTGTAGGCCTTCCTCTGTCAAACTCCCTCTTAAACTCTCCTGTTTGCAGCCCCCTGTCCGCTTCACTCCCCTGGTCACTCTGCCTCTGGCTTTTAAAGCCTGCTCACCTAGGTCAGGCCAACCCCCCATTAGTCACACAGGGGAGGCTGATCAAAGGCAATCAAGGGAACAAAGGTCAGGCACTCAGTCCCAGCTGCCACAGTAACTGAAACTGAAATCACCTGAAATCAGAATCAAAATTCAAACAGCCGAGCAAAGTCACTCACACCAAAAGCATGACAGTGTCTGGAGGGGCAACAGAAGTGGCAGTGCTTGATAGCATCCTGGCCAAACCAGTCAGGATCCCCTGTCAGAGGCTCCAAGATCTATTAGTAGATCCCAATCTACTGATTGGTGACCACTGACTTAGGGTACATCTAGACTACATGCCTCTGTCATCAGAGGCATGTAGATTAGGCTACCAGGCATAGGAAAATGAAGCGGCAATTTAAATAATCGACACTTCATTTAAATTTACATGGCTGCCACGCTGAGCCGATCAGCTGTTTGTCGGCTCAGCGCGGTAGTCTGGACGCGCGGGTGTCGACATCAAAGGCATTTGTCGACCACCCAGGTATGCCTCCTGGGATGAGGTTTACCTGGGTGGTTGACAAATGCCTTTGATGTCGACACCCGCGCATCCAGACTACCGCGCTGAGCCGACAAACAGCTGATCGGCTCAGCGCGGCAGCCATGTAAATTTAAATGAAGCGGCGATTATTTAAATCGCTGCTTCATTTTCCTATGCCTGGTAGTCTAATCTACATGCCTCTGGCGAAAGAGGCATGTAGTCTAGACGTACCCTTAGACAAAAGGTCACAGCAAATACCTGCTATCTGCAGGCCCCTGTGCTAGGACCTGGAGTAATGGGTAGATCCAGGTCCTCCATGCACCCTATTAGACACTGCAAAAAGTGGTCTGGACAGTGAAGCACCTCAGAGGCCCATGTAGTCAATGCCTGTAGTGGGCCAGCTGGAGACCTGTAGCAAGGAATCCCCTAGAAGGTGTTGATATTTTCTCGAGGAAAGGATCCCTGGGCGACTGCTCTATTCTCAATCAGGAACAAATAGACAAGACATCACAGAGGGCACTCGGGCTCCTGTTGGACTTGTACCCCAAAAGGGGTTTGCTTTGCTTACACTTCACAGACAGACGTGGCTGGAAGGCAGGGTCAACAAAAACTCTCCCAAACAAGTGTGCAGGCACACATGCTAGGCTGGGGGTGCTCATGAGAGGTGAGCGCAACCTTGTTATAGAGCATTAAAGAGATTTGTCATGCAAATAAAGTTGTCTAGTAGTTTTAAGTGAGAGTTGATTTTTTTCCCTATTGGCTCACCACCTACCCAGATATATTGTAAAGGACACATTACCCTTTTTCCTATTGTGAAAACATGCCTTGCTTTCAACAATTTAACAAAAGATGTTCAAACCAATGTTAATAGCAGAGAAAAACTATATTACGCTTTTTTCATTAAAGTATAGGAAATACTAATTGTATGGAGCGTTGCATTTGGATGGCTGCTAATGTGGAAAATTCTCCTAATGTAGCATTTATGAATTCAGAGTTTGTATGATGTTTGCAAAACTTCCAGAATAGTACCGTATTTTCCGGCGTATAAGGCGGCTGGGCGTATAAGACGACCCCCTAATTTTCTAATTAAAAGATAGGTTTTCGTCTTATACTCGCCGTATAAGACTACCCATCCTTAAGAGGCCCCAGCGCCCCTCCGCCTCCCCAGCTTTGCTCCCGGTGTCCCTGGTCTGCTGGAGACGGTCCCCAGCAGACCAGGGGAGCAAAGCCGCAGCCGTGGCGGGGTGCCGCGCTTCTGAGGCTTTGCTCTGGCAAAGCCTCAGAGGCGCGGGATTCCGCCACGGCTGCGGCTTTGCTCCCGGTGCCTCTGGTCTGCTGGGGACCGTCTCCAGCAGACCAGGGACACCGGGAGCAAAGCCTCTGAGGACGATGGCAGCGGGACAGCCGCGGCGCGCCTGGGCTGCCCTGCTGCCGGCTTCCCCCGAGGCTTCGCAAAGCCGCGGAGGGGCTCGGGCAGCGGGGCCCCTCCGCGGCTTTGCTCCGCATCTTCCTGGTCTGCAGACCAGGGAGACGCGGAGCAGCTTTTCTCGCCCCGGAGTACACGGGTGGCGGGACCACAAGGGTATTTGTATTTAAGGCAAGTTTTAAAATATATGGGAGCATATAAAGCCAACAGGTCAGTTTAAATTATAGCTATGAAATTCTCATCTTTCAATAGGCCATAATGTTTTTGCCTACATGTAATAGGCATCCATCAACAAAAAATGTATTAACCTGCACAATTCATTTTTATAATGTTAAAGCCTGATTTTAACAAGCAATATGTATCTTTTAATGGTTACCAATCAGTTCCCATTAAATATTCAAAATATGTTTAGTCATTATTGTAAGTTTAGGTGAATCACTGTAGTTATGAACATTTTAACAACTGGCATTAAACATGTTTCCATGGCATTCAGAGAAGACGGAAAAAAATTTAAAATCTCCCTAATTATATTTTTTCTACATATCTTAAATTGTGACTCAAATTTATTACATAGGAACAATAAACCTTAACTTTTTCCTGTCATATGAGCACCCGTTAATTGTGTGTAAAGCTAATAGAAAATCAAATAAATAAAAGATGTTTACTTGCATTTAGGGATCAATACCAGACAGAAGGAGGTGGCGTAATTTTTATGACATTTAGAGAGTCTAGTTGTCCACTCAGGATGATGATCCTTTTGTTGCCTAGTATAATAGTCACTAAAGCAGTAACAGTTCAGCTCTCTTGTAACCCCTTTCCTCCTGCTCATTCTCCTTTTAAGTATTTCTTCTTTTTTAGTGTGTAGCTTTTTAAAAATGAGCATAACCCTGCATGAATACAGCAATACTAGAAAATAGTGCAAAGAGGAAGCTGCTTCACCTACATAGATGCGACATTTTAAAATATTTACTACTGATGTTTTGGCTGTCAAAAGATGGCTTTCATACAGCAAAATATAACAGTTCACTAGAGAAAATATCATATTTACAATCTTCCATCATCTCAGCAGAGAATCAAAATGCTTTAAGTGGTTTTATTATGATTCCTTTCGTCATATTTGTCACAATCTTAGCTTAGTCTCTCATCCTGTCTGTGTTTATATGTGTACCCATAGTGAGAAGGGAAGAAGATAAACATGAAGGAGAAATACAAATTGTATACTCCACTATGGTGGTGATTTTGTTAAGTACACAGATGATACCATAACAAGAGAGCTATAGATGCATAGACAGTTAAGAGAGATTTTAAATGTTCCTCACATTTCTTGTCAGTGTCTTATAAATATAACAGATCACAATTTATTATATATTATGTAAAGTAAGGCACACTGGAAAAAATAATCCCAACTATACATACAATATGATGGGACTAATTTAGCTACAACTACTCAAGAGAGAGATCTTGGAGTCATTGTGGATAGTTCTCTGAAAACATCCACTCAATGTGCAGCGGCAGTCAAAAAAGCAAATAGAATGTTAGGAATCATTAAAAAGGGATAGAGAATAAGACAGAGAATATCTTATTACCTCTATATAAAACCATGGTACACCCACATCTTGAATACTGCATACAGATGTAGTCACCTTATCCCAAAAAAGATATATTGGCATTGGAAAAGGTTCAGAAAAGGGCAAAAAATGATTAGGAGTTTGGAATGGGTCACCTATGAAGAGAGATTAACAAGACTTGACTTTTCAGCATAGAGTCTTGACTTTTACAACTTAAAGACTAAGAGGAAAATATGATAGAGGTCTATAAAATCATGACTAGTGTGGAAAAAGTGAATAAGGAAAAGTAATCTATTTGTTCCCATAAATAGGGGTCACCAAATGAAATTAATAGGCAGCAGGTTTAAAACAAACAAAAGGAAGTTTTTCTTCACTCAGCGCACAGTCAACCTGTGGAACTCCTTGCCAGAGGATGTTATGAAGACCAAGACTTTAACAGAGTTCAAAAAAGAGCTAGATAAATTAATGGAGGATTGGTCCATCAATGGCTGTTAGCCAGGATGGGTAGGAATGGTGTCCCTAGCCTCTGTTTGTCTCGAAATGGATGACAGGAGAGGAATCACGTGAGGATTACCTGTTCTGATACCTCCCACTGTGGGCAGACAGGATACTGGGCTAGATGGACCTTTGGTCTGACCCAGTATGGCCGTTTTTATGTTCTTATATTCCAAAACACCTCTTTTCAGTTTTAAAAACTTTGAAAATGTTTAACATGCAGTGTATTGGTTCAACTAAAAGTAGCAATTAAACTAACATTAAACTTTATTGTATAGAGAAATTGCCATTGTTGAATATGGCATAGGATAGGTAGTCTTTTTTTTAAATGTTATACATTTATTTGAAATCAGTCGGAGATGAGGGAGATTTGGCATTTCTCAGGAGGCACTCTTCTTTTTGCAGGATAGGGCCTTACAGTTTCCTTAATAGCCAATATTTTGGGGAATAATTTAAAAAGTTTTCCTATTTCTCTCAATGAAGAAAACAAAATTTTAATGCTCAGTATTAGACACATGAAAAGAAATCTCCTGTAGCTGAGGAAAAAACTGTCACTAGATGAAACTTAGTCTACATATTCTTGTGCCCTAGATTCTCTCTAAACAGCCAGTACATGTTTCAGGATTCAGTTTAATTTCCATTATGCTGAAAAAAAAATCTATAGGGTTATTTTAAATAGCTGTATCAATCTCTCTAAATGCATGAAACACAAAAATCTACATTTTAAAAAAAGTCAGGAAAAGATTATCTATAAAGAGTGTTTTCCCTCCCACGCCATTGAATTCTGCACATAAGGAATTAATTATGGGACCCCTTTGTTTGTTACTCTCCAAGCATAGTACAGGTATTTAGGTACTACCTGAGGCAGAAATAGTTATTTCACTATATCTACATTATAGCTACACTATATCTGTACATTTCTTTAAAATGCATCAAATTGTAATTGCTCATTACAAGTGGTAGCCTGGTTATGATGCTATAATAACACTGACTAGATAATTATGCTGCAGATGTTTTCATAACTCCCTTTTTAAATTATCACAGCAATGAAAATGTGTATTGAGGAAAAATCTGTCAGCCCCGATAGTATACCTCTGCTTATTTGAAAAGACTGAGGTGATAGCCAATGCATGTCACTAATTTATCAATCTTAATTTAGAAATCTTTAACACCAATTTTATCTTTAAGCTAATTTTATGTGAGTAATGTGATCTACAATTGTATCTTCCAAAACTTGAAGCCACAGTGTAACAGCATACTTGGAGACCAAGCTGGCTAGCAGCTAGCACACCTGACTTCCTCGCAGAAGTGCCTGTTTCCTCAGGTCAGGAACCTTCTAGCCTCCACTTGTATTTCTCTCATGTAGAGAGATGGCACTACCCAGGGGTGAAGCCTGGTGGTGGTGGGAGTGTGCACAAAGAGTCTCATGCCTCTCCTCAAGTGCCATGGGGCAGAGGGGCAAGGGCAACTGCCCAAGACTCTGCACTTTTGTGGGATCCACAGGGCTCAGGGCTGTCCTGGAGCAGGGTGCCTGGGGCCAGCAACAGGGGTCAGGGCCATCCCCGTACTCACCAGTGATGGTGCTAAGAGGAGCAAACTGGCCCAGTCTTGTCTGTTCCCTTGGCTCCCAAACGCACTGCTCAGGGGAAGCGTTTTGGGGAAAGAAGTGGAACCATTCCTCACACACATAGTGGTGGGGGAAAAAGAACAACCTGGTGGTGGGGGGGAGATTGGAGAAGACTGAGTCTGAGTCTCAGTGCTTCCTGCTGCCACTGGTAAGTGTGGGGGAGGGGACAGGGCCTTGACCTTGCTGCCTGCACCAACCCCCTCGCTACTACCCTGGGCTGCATTACTTGAAAAGATGGAGGGGTGGGCTAGGGATGCAGGCACAAGGGAAGGAGTGGAATGGGGGTGGGAAGAGGTGGGCCCTCTCCTGGACTAGGGGTGGTACAGGGAGGAGTCGTGGGGGAACAGTCAGTTGGCGGGTGCCCTCCTTGTGTTCCTACTCAGACATCGGCACTACTGCTACCTCATGCCTCTTTGTCAGTCAGTCCTGAACTGAACCAGGTTCTCACATTTTCTTCCTTCTTCTGGCCTGGCATTGGCTGCAGGTAAAATGGAACAGGAATTGCTGGGTCCAAAGTCTCTCTAACTCTTTCCCTGCTATTGTGCCATTTCTCTGCTCTATCACACACATAATAGTATCATATAAAATTAGCATAAAATATGCAACATGCATTTTTACTTGCTTAACATGGAATGCAGTGCTTTAATTTACATAGTGATCTGTTATCTGAAATATAATTAAACATGCAGCATTACAAATATGAAAAAGCTGGAAACACACAATGGGCATCCACAGTCAAGATCTCTTTCTATGGGGCTCTTCCATTTTAGAAGCCTTTTAAAATATATAGCCTGTTCACAATTTTAAAAATCTTGCTAGTCTCTATTCCAGACATGGGTGGTGGGTGACTCTAGGAAGCCAAGCCCCTCTCCCCTGTAGGAACAGGCTAACACTGCCTCCCCTGAAGCAGGCAGTGCGCAGTTCCCACCCCAGCCTCAGAAGGGCAGACGGCATGTTGAATGGGGGAACCAGGGCAAAAGTGTGAGTGAGGCCAGCTGGGCAATTTGGGAAGGCATTGCCTTCCCCTGCCTCTTATACCTGCAGTCCATACGTCCAGATTCTCCTCTATTACTTTTAGATCACTCTTATTATATTTGATGGTATTATAATTGTTATAGGTTCTATGGGGGGTTAATGAAATATGGTGCCTTTGTTTTTTGAACAGAATCCCATCCTGGTCTATTACTTTGTGTTAGTGTTTGCAACAAGATCATGATCCAATCCAAATCCCATTGGAGCTGATAGAAGTCTTTTAAATGGCTCCACTAGGACCTGGCTTATGTCCCAGCTGTATGGATTGGGCACTGTTGCTCAAGTAAAATGTAGATAGGAAGCTATGCAACATTCACAACTTCTGGAGATATACACTTGACCGTTTTCTGCTCTCAGTTGCACAACAAATCTAAAGTCCCTATTACTATTTTCAGTAGGGTTCATGTGGATTTACAACAGTCGGTTCTCAGTTATGCAATGTCATGAGGTCAATAGAGGTAAGCAACTGGAGGATCTGTTAAGGATCTGAGCTGCTGTGTTTAAGGCCAAATTTACACTAGTAGTACTTCACAGTGCTGTAATTTTCTGAAACATGCTCTCTCCGGGTATGTCTACACTACAGAGTTAGTTCGAACTAACTTAGTTCGAATTAGTTAATTCGAACTAAGCTAATTCGAACTAACGCGTCTAGAACTAAAAACTAGTTCGAATTAGCGTTTTGCTAATTCGAACTAGCATGTCCACATTGAGTGGACCCTGAACAGGGCTTAAGGATGGCCGGAAGCAGTGCCGGCAGGGCATCAGAGGAGGACTTAGAGCGTGGAGCTGCTGTCTCAGGGTAGCCAAGGGCTGCGCTTAAAGGGACCCGACCCCCACCCCGGACAGACAGTTCTCAGGGGTGCCCTGCTTGAAAACCAGTCCTGGCTTGGAGTGCCCGGAGTGCCCACACTGGGCGCATCACAGCACTCGGCCATCAGACCAGCTGCACTTGCCGCAGGCTGCCATCTGGGGAGAGGGGGCAATTGGGGGGCTGCAGGAGAGCTTCCACCCCCAGAAGCCCGCAGAGCCAGCCCAGTCCTCCCCATTGGGGGCTCGTACCCCATTCCTCCCTCACCTCCTTCCACTTACCCCTCCCTAGGCCCCCTTCCTGATGTACAAAATAAAGATAACGTTTCTTCCAACATTGACTCTGTCTTTATTGAACAAAACTGGGGGAGACTGGGAAAAGGAGGTGGGAGAGGGGAAGAGAAAGGCTGGGAGAGGGGAGGGCAACTAACATGATCAGGGGTTGGGAACAGGTCCCAGATGAAGAGAGGCTACAGAGACTGGGACTGTTCAGCTTAGAAAAGAGATGGAGTGGGGACAGGATAGAGGTCTCTAAAAGCAGGGGTTGGGTGGAGAGGGTGCACACAGAAAAGTTCTTCATGAGTTCCCCTAAAGAAGGACTAGAGGACACCAAAGGAAAGGAATGGGTAGCAGGCTTGAAACTAGTAAGAGAAAGTTGTTCTTGACAAAGCAAATAGTTAACCTGTGGAACTCCTTGCTGCAGGAGGCTGTGAAGGCTACAACTAGAACAGAGTTTAAAGGGAAGTGAGATCAAGTCATGGAGGTTGGGTCCATGGAGTAGTCTTAGCCAGGGGGTAGGAGTGGTGTCCCTGCCCAAAGTTTGTGGAAGACTGGAGAGGGATGGCACGAGACAAATGGCTTGGTCACTGTCTTCGGTCCATCTCCTCCAGGGTCCCTAGGGTTGGCCACTGTCGGCAGACAGGCTACTGGGCTAGATGGACCTTTGGTCTGACCCAGGACGGCCATTGTAAGCTCAGGGCTCAGGGTCGGGGGTCTCAGTGGACCCCCTTGATTTTCATGCACACCTGCTCCTGGGTGTCCAGGCTGGCAGCTCTCCTGCCCTAGCCGGCCACTTTCCTTTGCCTAGTGCGGAGATCGTGGACGAGGTCCACGATGTCCGCACTAGCCCAGGAAGGTGCCCGCCTCTTGCGGTCCCGGGCAAGCTCCTGGGAGCCGCCAGCCTGGTCCCGGGAAGAGGGAGTGGGCTGGGGGACATCGGGTGGGTGGCTCTGTGCCGTGCCAGGTGCAGGGTCTGCTGGCTGGGTGCTGGCAGGCTTGCACCTGGCACGGGCACCGTAGCCAGCCCGTGGCCCTTTAAGGGGTCCGGGGCCGGGAGGGGGGCAATAGAGTTTCCCTGGTGTTGGCCAGAGTGGCCACCAGGGAAACCTGGGGAGGGCTAGCCTTCCACTAGTTCGAATTAAGGGGCTACACACCCCTTAATTCGAACTAGTAAGTTCGAACTAGGCTTAATCCTTGTAAAATGAGGTTTTCCTTGTTCGAACTAAGCGCTCCGCTAGTTCGATTAAAATTCGAACTAGCGGAGCGCTAGTGTAGCACCTATGAATGTTAGTTCGAACTAACGTCCGTTAGTTCAAACTAACATTGTAGTGTAGACATACCCCCTCTCTACAGTTTTTGTAGGGCGATTTTCCCTTGGAAACAAAAAGACTCTAAAGAATACAATTACAGTAATAGTCATTAGGAGAACAGTGAATACTGGGTGGAGTGGGACAATGAATACTGGGTGGAGTGGGAGGAAATGGGTTGCTCGACCTGCAAAAATATTCAGGGCTTCTCTTATCAGCTCTACTAGCAGCAGAGTTTGTTGCAAAAAACACCTCAACAATCTGGATTCTCATGCTTTTTTTGGGGGGGGGGGATAAGGAAAGACACAAAAGGTGTCTTTGATCTTGCTTTTCACTGTAAACATCAGAGTTGTTTATCAGACAGCTGTTGACAAGCTCCCTGAAGAGTATAGCATAATAAGGTCACTTATAGTCAAGTCTGTCTATTTCTGCTGAAATTAAATTAATTTTTGTTTGTAATATATTAGAGGAGAAATAATCAATTTGAAGCTTGTAAGATTCAAATTTAAATTTCATTACTGGTTTACTCCATTCCTGTTGCTGGCAGGCAACTTAATCTCTTAACTTTTAACAAAATTGGGAGTTAAATAAATAATTACCCTTCCAAAAAGCCAGCAGTTTAAAAGTGAGAAATGATAGTCTTTTTTAAAATAAAAATGTTAAAGCAGTTTACCAAGATCATTTAAATCCCAAATATCTGCAATATTACTAAAAGGAGGAAAATTTAAAAAAAAAATCTTGAAAAGAAATGTACAGGGAAAAGAAAAAAATAGCTGAGGATGGTGGGAGGCGACCTCCAACCTCTCTCTGTACCAGTGAAGAGGAGAGAGGGTAGAAATATCAGTATGTCTCAGATGTTGCTCTTGCAGCAAAGAGATCATTATAGCTGATCTTCCTCTGCTTTTCTATCTTGCAACAGGTTTACTACTGATTAATTGTTTAATAAAAACATAGAATATGATGTTTACATGCAGACATTACATTTAAAATAGCTTGGCTAATAGTTACAAAAATAATCACATTTCATTCTTCAAAGCATAAGGTGGTGATTGACCCATGTAAAGAAGAAATGTGTATAACTACTGGTATATTACAGTTTAAGGGCATTTTCCACACCCTGGCAAACAATGGGGAAACCCAAGAAACCTTAAAAGTACTCTGCCACTTTTTTTACCCTGGTTTAAAAAAAAAACCAAAAACCTTTCCTAGATCATGACCTTGAGTGGTATGTTGCCACCACCCAGATGCAAAAACCCCTTGACATCCAGGAAGAAGAACGTAGGAACTTCTTTCTGTGGGATAACACCAAGTTCTTTAAGCCTGTTTAAGAAACTGTAATTTCTTAATCGTGGACCTTCAGTATCAGGCACATGCACACTGAACCTCCTGCTTTTATGACACAGGAATTTAGACGATAGTCTTTTAAAAGGTAATTTTATTAACAAAACAAAGATGACCTACTTGTTAAAGAATGCTTGGTTGTTGGTATAAACAAGGCCTCTTCCTTGTTTTCTGTAGTGCATTCTCACACCCACACAGAATTGCCCCTTCCATTTAGCCTGAAAGAAAGCAGATGGCATCACTATCAACTGTAACTACATATGTATTTAATTTATAGATCAACTATTGTGGACCACGTACTTTTGGAGATCAAGCGTGTCACTTTAGAATGATATTTCCGTATCTTTGACATAAAAAAGTTCCTTAGGTTGTTCCCATATGTACGTCACTTGTATTTTAGCGTGATACTTTAATGCCATTAATATGGCACAGGTTTTATCTGGAATGAAACCTATAGATGGAGAGTTTTGTTACATTACGCTGACCTAATACTGAAGTAAGTATTGATGTCAGTGATGTTTCAACAGTATGAAAATAGGAATAGTGCTATGATGAATTGGGCCCAAAGAATATACAGGCACAGGATATCAAAAGTAATAGGCCACTTCTGTTTATTTCAGAGAATAGTCTGAAGAAAAATTGGGACTTCATTACAACTTGATATAATGTACCTGAACTTACATGCAAAGCGTGGATGGTACACTTAGTTATCCATACAACCAAATTAGCTATCCATGCCCAAGATGAATTGTCCAGGAAGCTAGAAAATTCTCAATTCTTCCCAATTCTTCATGGATTGAGGTCCAAAAAGCAATACCAAATCTGCTAAAATCGCCATTTTTCTCCTGTAAACTATAGATTTCTGGCCCTTTTAACATGTCTGGAAGGGAAACTCAAATTATTTTGATGCTCACTGCAGAGAGACTTTATGAAATGAAGTGTTTCCTGTGTTAAGAGAGTCCTAACACTAAAATGTTCCAAAGCCTTCTCTTTCCCTGACTTCTTTAATAATTTAGATGACCCAAATCTAGGCAGCCCAGACTGGCTTCAGACAGAATTTGTTTAATGCCCATACTCTTTAGATGTCTCATTTAATCGTATTCAGGTTTGGCAGTTACAATTAATTATATTGTGATGTGAAAAATTGTCCTGTGTGGGGAACTGCACATTGCTACATTGCCCAGCAACACTCCAGGACAGAGACAATCCATAACTGCTGATACCATTGGGAATCTACACAAAGAGCGATTTGCACCTTCATTGAATGTTAGGTTGGTAATGGCCCAGCCACCCTTCATCCCTAATGAAGCCATTAGCATGAGAATTGAACTTGCAGATGAACTGTAATTCCAGCACTTTTCTGTGTATCTGGCTGGTAGAGTTTGTTTGTGACAAGACAGTCACCTGGAGATCTTTTAAAGAGTGATTAGGTAGATTGAAGTGCTGTCCAACAGGTTTGTGTATGTTCCCTTTACGTATATCTGATTTATGTCCATTGATTCTTTCTTGTAGGGACTGTCCTGTCTGTCCAATATACATATTTTTAGTGTCATAAAGATTGTCTCCATTAGGAGGTAGAATGGATGATAGAGTCCAGTATTTCTTTAGAGAAATCCTTTTTGTTTATAAAGAAAGTACATCAAGTCCCATTTCCCTTAACACAGTAGGCACAGACAACAGAAGACCGCTTCCTTCTTTACAATTCCAGACCTCCATTTCCAATTTGCACTCCTCCCAAAAAGCTCTCTTAAGTCATGTACTTGCTGTCTCCAGGTTTTCTACTATTGATATCTGCTCTCTGGTTCTTTTTGTACCCACCCATATACAGACAGCTGCAAACAAATCAATTCCCAGCCCCTGTGTTTGCATTCAGTATAAGCATTGGGTGGTGGCTTTGGTTGTTTCCTCTATGAAGTAAACAGGCAGGTATTGAATTGTTTCCTCATTTCACAACCGCCTATTCAGACTAACATGCCTGTCAACTTTAACAAAGTTGTGATTACCCATAGATCAGAAACATACTTTGCTGGGAACCAGTCAGCCTCCACGATTACAACATTCCCCTCCCCCAATCTCAGCTCTGCCCATCCTCTCAGTAGTATTAAAAAATGGTAATATCCTGTATGACTCCTCCCAAACAGAAAAAAGAAACATTACAAATGATACATGTATAACTAATTTACATAGCATTTTTCTGTCAGAGTATTTTCACATTAGCAGCCCCAATCAATCTTACTTCCATGTATGGCTACGTCCACTCTGCAGCGCTATTTCGGGATAGCTATCCCACGTCTTAACAGCAAGCCTGTTATTTTGAAATATAATGGGCTCACTTTCAACATCCCTGTAAATCTCATTCTACTAGGACTGAGGGACATTTCAGAATAGTGGGTTATTTCAAAATTTTGCACTGTGTAGACAGCACCAAATTAAGATATAAGCTATTTTGAAATTGACTCAAAGTAAGCTATGCAATTTATGTATCTCAAATTGCATAGCTTATTTCGAGCTATGGGTGCAGTATAGACGCACCCAAAGTGTCCTAAGAGCTTTCTTTCCCTGTGCGATTTCCTTTCAACCAGATAAAAGGACCCAAAGGAGGGCACCTGAAGAGTGACCATTGTTTCTGTGGAGCCTCATGGCTGTGATGCTCTGCCCATTTTGTTGTAATGAGGAATTCATCTCTCTCAACTCTTCCAGCCTCTGCTTCTATAGCTACATTGTCAGGTTCTGTTTACAGTGAGGAGACTACACCAATATTATTATGGCAGTATAGCTATGGCAGCATACCCTGCAGTGTAGACACTATCTACATTTACAGAAGGGCTTTTTCTCTTGGGCTGTGTCTACACTGGGCCACTTATTCTGGAAAAGCAGCCGCTTTTCTGGAATAAGCTGCGAGCTGTCTACACTAGCCGCTTGCTTTTCCAGAAAAGCAATGATGATCTAATGTAAAATCGTCATTGTTTTTCCAGAAAAACTATGCTGCTCCCATTCGTGCAAAAGTCCTTTTCCGGAAAAACTGTTCCGGAAAAGGGCCAGTGTAGACAGCACAGTAGTCTTTTCCGCAAAAAAGTCCCGATCACGAAAATGACGAAGCCTTGGTGTAGGAACACCCGTCTCCCTGCACAAAGATAGGTTTGGTCTACGCTACAGAGTTAGATCAGCAAAAAGCACTTACACTGACCTAACTATGTAAGTACAATAAAATTTTGGTATTAGATGTAAATAATCCACAATGCCAGTTTAATAACTCCACCTCCAACAGAAGCTTAAGGTTTAGGTTGAAGTAATTACATCAACATACTGTCAATATAGACATTGCATTACTTACTGCAACTTTAGTGGTTTCCAGGAAGTGTCCCACCGTGACCACTTTGATCACCATTTTGAACTTCACTGCCCAGAAGCCAGGTACCCAGGAAGCTGCCCCTGTCCTCTAAAACCCCACATCATTTTGAAATTGCATTTCCTGTTTGCCCAGCTTGGAGAGCTCATCTGGTAAGTACCCTACTGACCAGGTGAGTGCCATACTACAAACATGCTTGTGACAGGGCATCAGCCCAACACTGGCCCTTTAAGGGTAAAACCTAGCTCTGGGAGAGGGCTGTGAGAGGAAAGCCCCACAGCTGAAGCAGGTACTTGCTAATTAGGGCCCAGCTGGGACAGGAGGGGGGGAGGGAGGAGGAGTATAAATAAAGGCTCCTGGAGGGTAGGAGACTCAGACTTCACTCTTGCTCTAGCTGGGGACTAGGCGGGACCTAGCTGCCAGGGAAGTAGAGGTTTCCTGACTTAAGGCAGGACTGGGGAAAGGCAGGCAGAGCTTGGGAAGCTCTGTTCAGGCAAATTCCCAGGCTGCAGGGCCTGAAACAAAGCCTGAGGCTACTAGAGCTGCAGAGAGCCAGCCAGGGTGGGCAAAGGCAGCAGGTCCACACCCCGTTGCCAATGATGAGTGGCCATTTCAGACTGCAGTTTGCCCCTGAGGTAAGGGACTAGCTGATGACTGGCAGTGAGCCACTGAAGCACGATGGGCATTGAGGGTTCCCAGAGGGGAAGGACCCAGACTGTGGAGGAGAAAAAAAATAGGTAACGGGGTAAGACACTGACCGAAAGGGGGTCCTCCAAGGTTGTAAAGCTAATTCCCGAGTGACCAGCAAGAGGCACCTGTGGGGGTGAGGCGTATCTAGTTACAGTGCTATTTCATGGACTATGAAGGAGATGTTGGAGGAGATGTTGGATCTCCTGGGCCTGTGGGGATAAGAGGCTGTGCAGGCACAGCTCTGATTCTGCCATTGAAATGCCAACATCAGATTGCTTGGGACATGGAGAAGAACCTGCAGCAGTGCTGCATGAAAGCCAAAGCAGCAGATGTACCAGAAGACAATGGAGACCCACAATTGCTCTGATGTGGAACTGCAGACCACCACATCTAGAGAGAGCTGCATTCCATCCTTAGATAAGACCCCCACAACCAATAACCCCAAAAGCTCTATGGATGCTTCAGAGAAGCCAGAACCGATCCCTGCAGAACCCCACTCCTTTATGTCTTTCCAGCATGACTATGAACCATGATTTAAACAAAACCAGATTTTCTTTTGGACATAGAAAACAAATTATGCATAGTACTCCCTTTACAATCTTATCATATCTGTCAATGTCCTGAGGAGACTTTGCAGAGTTCTGAGATTTTTCTTTCAGTAGTTTGTCTCTGCCTAGTTTTGAGACAAAATACAGGACAATACATAGTCCTGTATTTTGTTTCAGCTACACCAGACTAACACGGCTACATCTCTATCACTAGTTTTGAGACAGTGTGAATATTTGAAGTACTTGTTTTTTGTCTTACTTTTGTGATTATATAATAAAGGGGGCTAGTACTAAATATTTCATTTACATGTCTAATAAGTCCATATTGTATAAGAGCCACAGAAGCATCTCTAGAATTTTACTACAATTTAAGCCACAATAAAGATCTGTGAAATTAAATTGTTATGAAAAAATCTACAAAAACTTCATCCTTTTTATGCTGAATTTGGCAATATTGTTTAAGATTACCAACTTGGAATAATGGCTATTATCTGTTAAGAGTGCATGTAAAGATTTAGGAAACAAAATGGTTGAGACCTAGTCAAAGACAAAATAATAGAGCTAATAGGGGGTATGTTCTGATTAAAAAATATTCTGATACCATATAAACAATTTATTAAATTTACACTGTAATGGTAAACTAAAATGCTTGGCTGCGTCTAGACTGGCATGATTTTGCGCAAATGCTTTTAACGGAAAAGCTTTTCCGTTAAAAGTATTTGCGCAAGAGAGCGTCTATACTGGCATGTGCCTTTGAGCAAAAGATTTGCTTTTGCGCAAAAGCATCCATGCCAGTGTAGACACTCTCTTGCGCAAGAAAGCTCCGATGGCCATTTTAGCCATGGGGCTTTCTTGCGCAAGAAATTAACGTTGCTGTCTACACTGGCCCTCTTGCGCAAGAATACTTGCGCAAGAGGGCTTATCCCTGAGCGGGAGAGTCAGAGTATTTGTGCAAGAACCACTGATTTTGTACATTACAAAGTCAGTGTTCTTGCGCAAATACTCGCGGCCACTGTAGACAGGCGGCAAGATTTTGCACAAAATCATGCCAGTCTAGACGCAGCCACTTTTAATTTGAGGGAGGGGAAATTATGAGTTAAGATGATCTTTCTATTTTTATTAATCACATTTGATCCTCCACTTTTTTTCTTAAGTACTTATCCTCTTCATGGTCAATATTCATCAAAGCACTTGATCCTATGCTTAGTTTGAAATCTACAGGATTTAAAATTAAATACCTAAAAAAGTGGGTATCTTTTACTGAACTGGGAACTCACATTTGACCTAAGGGCTATTTTTTTTGTTAAATTCTCTATCATTTCATCTTTATCAGCTTGTATAATGACTACTATTATACTTACTCATCACTGGAAAAGGGAGTCCAATTGTAGGGAAAAACCACTTCACCCAGCTAATAAATGGCGAGTTCAGAAAAGGAAGGATTTCTGAAAGTAATACTGAGTATAATGAGCCTGTTGTAAGTCATCACATATGGAACATTCTAAAAAGGTGCACATTGCACGTGAATGAATAAGTACAGAAAGGCTATGTCTACACTACACGTTTTTGTGGCAGAAAATATGTTAATGATGGACTCATTTGCATAAGCCATGACCTCATTAGCATATTTTCTGCCATTTCTTTTTGCGCAAGGGGTTTTTACGCAAAAAAAAATAAAACAAAAAATGTAGCCGCTTCTGTTTTGCACAAAAAATCCATTTTGCACAAGATCTTTATGTCTCTTCGGCCAGAAAATATGCTAATGATGTTGTGACTTATGCTAACGAGGTCCTCATTAGCATATTTTCTGCTGCAAAGTTTTTGTCTACACTGCAGGGTTTTTGCATAAGAAGCTTATTGCAGAAAAGATCTACCACAAAAACTTCTTGCGCAAAAGCGCATCCACACCTCAAAAGCACATTGCAAAAGCAATGTGCTTTTTGCACAAGAGAGCATCCACACCGCATGGACACTCTTGAACAAGAAAGCTCTGATAGCCATTCACAGAATGGCCATCAGATCACCTGTGCTTTTTGTGATAGGCTCTTTTTGCACAAGAAACCCCAGTTGAGCGTCCACACACACCTTTTTGAGAAAAAATTCTTGCGCAAAAAGGAGTTATGCCTTGTAGAAGGTGGTATACCTACACCGCAAAAAGCCCTGTGTTCTGTCGATTGACTGTAGATTTTCTTGTGCAAAACCACGCTTGAGGTGTGGCCGCATCCCGGGTTTTTGCGCAAAAACAGCTGTTTTTGTGCAAAACCCCTGTAGTGTAGACATAGCCAGAATGTCTTTCCTGGACATGTGTCCCATGTAGTGCAATCCAACCAGATTATTGTTTGTGATTATCTATTCCTGTTCTCTGAATTGCCCCCCAAACCCACTGACTCCTCTTTAAGGGTATGTCTACACTACAAAGTTAATTCGAACTTACAGCCGTTAGTTCGAATTAACTTTCATAGTGTCTATACATGCAAACCGCTAGTTCGAACTTAATTCGAACTAGCGGAGTGCTTAAGTCGAACTAGCGGAGTGCTTAAGTCGAACTAGGTAAACCTCATTCTACGAGGACTAACGCCTAGTTCGAATTAAGGGCTGTGTAGCCACTTAATTCGAACTAGTTGGAGGCTAGCCCTTCCCAGCTTGCCCTGGTGGCCACTCTGGGCCAATCCAGGGAAACTCTTCTGCCCCCCTCCTGGCCCTGGAGCCCTTAAAGAGCCACCATCTGGCTACAGTGCTTGTGCCAGTTGCAAGCCTGCCAGCACCCAGCCAGCAGACCCTGCACCTGGCACGGCATGAGCCAGCCACCCGCTGCCACCCAGCCCTCTGCCTCTTCCCGGGACCAGGCTGGCAGCTCCCAGGAGCCTGCCCGGGGTCGCAAGAGGCGGGCGCCTGCCTGGTCTAGTGAGGAGATCATGGACCTCATCGAGGTTTGGGGGGAGGCCTCCAATGTCCACGATCTCTGCACTAGCCACAGAAACGCGGCCATCTACAGCCGCATGGCTGCCAGCCTGGCCACCAGATGCCACATGCGGACCCAGAAGCAGGTTTGCATGAAAATTGAGTTGGCCCGGTGAGACCCCCAACCCTGACCCCTGAGCTTAGAACATAAGAATGGCCATACTGGGTCAGACCAAAGGTCCATCTAGCCCAGTAGCCTGTCTGCCGACAGCGGCCAACACCAGGTACCCCAAAGGGGATGGACTGAAGACAATGACCAAGCCGTTTGTCTCGTGCCATCTATCTGCAGCCTTCCAGAAACAGAGGCCAGGGACACCATTCCTACGTCCGGCTAATAGCACTCCATGGACCCAACCCCCATGAATTTATCTAATTTCTCTTTAAACTCTGTTATAGTTCTAGCCTTCACAGCCTCCGGTGGCAAGGAGTTCCACAGGTTGACTATGTGCTGTGTGAAGAAGAACTTTCTTTTATTAGTTTTAAACCTGCTGCCCATTCATTTCATTTGGTGTCCTCTAGTCCTTATATTATGGGAACTAATGAATAACTTTTCTTTATTCACCCTCTCCACACCACTCATGATTTTATAGACCTCTATCATATCCCCCCTCAGTCTCCTCTTTTCTAAGCTGAAAAGTCCCAGTCTCTTTCGCCTCTCTTCATATGGGACCTGTTCCAAACCCCTAATCATTTTAGTTGCCCTTTTCTGAACCCTTTCCAAGGCCAAAATATCTTTTTTGAGGTGAGGAGACCACATCTGTACACAGTACTGAAGATATGGCGTACCATAGTTTTATACTTCCCCTCCTCCTTCTTCCCCTGGCTTCCCCCTTCCAGCTCCCTCCTTTCAGGTTTCCCGCTCCCCTCTCCCACCCTCTCTCTTCCCCTCTCCCACCTCCTTTTCCCAGTCTCCCCAGAGGTTAATCCCTCCCCCCCAGTTTTGTTAAATAAAGAGAGTTTCTATTTTTGAACACACGTGTCCTTTATATTTTACATCAGGAAGGGGGGCTAGGGAGGGGTAAGTGGAAGGAGGTGAGGGAGGAATGGGACACAAGCCCCAGATGGGGAGGACTGGGGTGGCTCTGCAGGCTCTTCAGGGTGGAAGCTCTCCTGCAGGGCCTCCTGGATCCTGACACCCCTCCCCCCCCCCATTGAGACTCACAGATGGCAGCCTGTGGCAAATGCAGCCGGGCTGATGGCTGAGTGCTGTGATACGCCGAGTGTGGGCACTCAGGGCACTCCAAGACAGGACTGCTTTGCTGTCCCTCATTGAGGTAGACAAGCAAGGGGGGAACCCTGAGAACTGTCTGTCTGGGGTGGGGGTCGGGTCCCTTTAAGCACAGCCCTCGGCTAGCCTGAGGCAGCAGCTCCACGCTCTAAGTCCTAACATGATGCCCTGCCAGCACTGGTTCCGGCCAGCCTTAACTTCGGTTCAGGGTCCACTCAATGTGGACGTGCTATTTCGAATTAGCAAAACGCTAATTCAAATTAGTTTTTAGGTTTAGATGCACTAATTCGAATTAGCTTAGTTCGAATTAACTAATTCGAACTAAGTTAGTTCGAATTAGTGCTGTAGTGTAGACATACCCTAAGTCTCTGTGGGATAGAAATAATAAAACACACAGTGATATAAATGTTAATAACCTAGGACACGATTGCTGACAAACAGCTGAGATTGCCTCTTAAATTACAAGTTGCATAATTCTCAATTATGCTGCGTGGTATGGGACAAGTAGCGAGCAGAATATAAACTTTGGGTAAACACAATAAGGGAAATCTTAATCTCCTGAAATCAATTACATTCCCATTGACATCAGCTGAGCTGGGATTTATTCAGCTTTATATACAACTCAGTCTAACCAAAAGGTAGGACAACAGTTTGGTCAGTTAGCACAAAACAAAAAGCTGTTCAGCTAAATTCACATGCACTTCATAGTACATTGGGTATATTTGGACTCAGTAACTTGGCTAGTCATGACACACCACAGCAAATAAGAGATATCTGTAAACCCATATAGCAGCAGCAGAACATAGAGAAATGGGAGAGTAGCTTCTTAAAGAAACAGAGTGCTTCACTTAGGTAAGATATCCATATGGAGAAGCAAACAACTCAGCCAAAGACCTGCAGACACAAGGATTGTGGAAGACAAGTCCATGTCATGCACCTAACACTTATCAGAACCATAGAATCATAGAATACTAGAACTAGAAAGGACCTCAAGAGGTCATCGAGTCCAGTCCCCTGGTCTCATGGCAGGACCCAGTACTGTCTAGACCATCCCTGATAGATGTCTGTCTAACCTGCTCTTAAATATCTCCAGAGATGGAGAATCCACAACTTCCCTAGGCAATTTATTCCAGTGTTTAACCATCCTGACAGTTAGGCAGTTTTTCCTAATGTCCAACCTAAACCTCCCTTTCTGCAGTTTAAACCCATTGCTTCTTGTCCTATCCTCAGAGGCTAAGGAGAACAATTTTTCTCCTTCCTCCTTGAGACACCCTTTTAGATACCTGAAATGAAGAAATGAGTCCTATTTTCCCTTGATTCCCTTTAAACTTGCTCACCATCTTTTGCATGCACCCACTGGTGGAGTCATAGACCATAGCAGTTTTTAAAATTAAATAGTATTAAATTAAATATTCTGGTACATCTGATCCCGTTGAGTCTCAGATGTGAGAGTGTAGGTGACATTTCACATATGTTACCTCAGCCTATAGGGGATGTAGTTGTAGCCAGGAGACATGACATTTCTGAGAAAGGTTCTTTAGTGTTCAGCTCTAGGCTTTGTTAATCTACGTAATATTATATGAACAACCAGCTTCTTTGCTCCCCCATGAAAATAAGACAAACTTCCCCACTGTGCTACTTAGTTAACAAATACCAGTAGCTTAGAGAATTTAAAACAGGATTGAAACCAAGATCAATAGCAAATATTGGGAATTGACCTTGCAAAGCTTTCAGACCCCACTGAACCTGGTCCTGCTGAGAGGGGATACTAGTGTAGAATTAGCATGCGAAAGATTTAGTAATTTGTTCAGTAGATTCTTTCTTCAGTGATGAATTCAGTCTAGGGCTGTGTCCAGACTCCATGCCTCCGTCGACGGAGGCATGTAGATTAGCCAGCTCGGAAGAGGGAAATGAAGCCGCGATTAAAATAATCGCGGCTTCATTTCAATTTAAATGGCTGCCCCGATCTGCCGATCAGCTGTTTGTCGGCAGATCGGGAGAGTCTGGACGCGATGCCCCGACAAAGAAGCCTTTCTTCATCGACACAGGTAAGCCTCGTGAAACCAGGCTTACCTGTGTCGATGAAGAAAGGCTTCTTTGTCGGGGCATCGCGTCCAGACTCTCCCGATCTGCCGACAAACAGCTGATCGGCAGATCGGGGCAGCTATTTAAATTTAAATGAAGCCGCGATTATTTTAATCGCGGCTTCATTTCCCTCTTCCGATCTGGCTAATCTACATGCCTCCGTCGACGGAGGCATGGAGTCTGGACACAGCCCTTGATGCTTGAGCTTGTTATCTTACTTCCAGTGGTTAACAAAGTCTGCTACTATATCCACATTTCTTCCCGTAGTGGAATAGTGACTTCCATTGTGGCAACAAGACAATTTTTTATGCATAGAAAAAATATAGTTTGGAAAATGTATGTCCAAGTGTATTAACTGCTGATTAAATCAAATCCTAAAGGCTAGTGAGTCTTTTGAAATATCGAGCACATTTTTCTTTTTTCTTTTAATTTTTTTCTAGGAGCCCATTATATTAGTCCCTTTGGTCATTCTTTTGCAAATGATATATACTTAATCAACGAATTACAATGCTCTTAGAAATATTGACTGATACCAGTTAAATGCAAGCACTAATCATCTTTTAGAAAGTAAAGCAAAAGATTTGTTTCAATAAGTGCTTCAGGTCTGTTCCTCATGCAAGATGATACTTGTAATCAAAACAGATTAAATGTGGTAAAGTCACTTTCAAGCTTACAGTAGTTTATTTATAAACAAGAGCGAGCCAATGGTAGTGTGTGGGGAGTAAGTGTACGCTATGTTACTGCATTTTAAGTCACTGGTGGTCTAGGACTATGTCACCACTGTATTTAGCTCTTGTTATTTAAGGTATTGTGGAAAAAATAGTTTGGTTTTCTAGCCTCCCGTTGGAACAAACAAAAAGCCCTATTACACTGAGAATGAGTGCTGAGGATCATGCATCTTTTCATGTCCCTGGACGAGGAGGGTTTCAAGGAGAGAATGTCTACTCTATAGAGGTTAAGCAATTCTAGTTTAAACATATAAAACAATGTTTAAACATTGCAGGCCAAATTTTTGTATGACACAAAATTTATTGACGTTAGTCAAGACTAGAGAGGAAAGTATGAGGAAATCCAGAGGGACCAAACTAAGCTTAACGGGTAGCTTGATGGCACAAATAATTCAATGACACATTCAGTGTAATGCTTTTGCTATACTCCATGAAGGCTCTGGGCAGCTAAGGAGTCAGCATTTACTACTCAGTTTTGGGGTTCATCTCTTTTATCACTTGAATCTATGTTTACAGCCCGCAGTGCGGTTTGGGTTTACACGGGGCTGAACATGTGGCCCACAGGTAGGAGCCAAAACAAAAAAGTAGTCAATATAATGGTCTTCTGTTGATATGTGTTTTAGTAGTTAATTCCTGGACGGTCATTGCTCATTAAAAATGCTGTCATATGGGTGGAAATCGGGTAAATATTGCATATTATTAATATCAGCAGAACTGACTTAAGTGGGGCCTGCATGTTGTGTAGTCTTGCCTTAATCTTTGTATTCATGCCTGTCAGTGTGAAATAAGCTATTTGCATATATATTTCCATGTATATGCAACCACACTTAAGTTGCAGCCCTCATTATGTGCTTTGAGTATCATTGTGGCCCCTGGGGTTTCCAAAGTTGAGTAGCCCTGGCGTATAACATTCTAGATGAGGGTGGGCAATAAACGGCCTGTGAGCCAGACACAGCTCACCAGGGTTAGCCCCTGGGAGGCTGCCAAATGCTTTATTTACCTTCACATCCACAGGTACAGCCAGTAGCATCTCCACTATTCCTGGCTCATGGGAGCTGCATGGGTCAGGCCACTGCTTCTTACAGCTCCCATTGGCTAGGACCCGTGAATCACAGCCAATGGGAACTGCAGGCAGTTGTACCTGGATGCGCAGGCATCTGACAGCTCCACATCTGGCCTGTGGGCTGTTTATTTCCTATCGTGGTTCTAGGTAGTCTGAAAAATGCATACATTTGAAAAATGTCAAACCAACAAATCTGTCTCTGCAAAGACAAGGGCTAGGCACTTCACCAAAAAAAAAAAAGGAAGTCAAGGTTAGTCCTGACAGCTTCAGGTTTTTTTGAAAAAAACAAAAATCAAGTTCACATGTGGGCTTTGCAATCTACATAGGATAGTTCTTAATATGCCTATACAGTGCAC
The DNA here is from genome assembly GCF_052426305.1 of Pelodiscus sinensis. Taxonomy (NCBI): domain Eukaryota; kingdom Metazoa; phylum Chordata; order Testudines; family Trionychidae; genus Pelodiscus; species Pelodiscus sinensis. The sequence continues at coordinate 93,601,296 of NC_143057.1, forward strand.
CATTAATGGCTCTCATGATCCATCATTAATAATTAATTATGATAATTATTTGGCTTATAATTGAAATTAAAATTATACATTTACAGAGAATATAAATGTCTTGCTTCTTCCCAAATTATATCTCTGAAACCTGAATCAGAATACAAGTCAACTTGGTTGTGAGCCTTGATCCCCCACATTTCCTGATAATAGAATGTGAAATTGTACTGAAATACTTTCATAGCTAAAAGGTATAATATTCATGGAATTAAGCATACTGATCAGCCCATCAGGCCTAATGTCTATGTTCAGAAGTAGACAATAACATGATGTTGCAAAGGAAGACAACTTCCTTCCTTTCAATAATGTGTCTAACCAACACTGAAATTTTGTAAATATGGGTCTAGAAAGGCAGGGACAGACTGAAGATTTTTCAGCAAACATAATAATTTTTAAGTTGAACTCTATCTCTTAATGTCCACGCTATTTTATGTTTCTTGATAGTGTTCTTGATAGGTTTCCAACTTTTAATCATGTAAGCAGGATTTGAAGGAATTCTCCCAGGACAGATAACTGGAAGAGGGGAGAGACTCTGATCTTGGGATAAAGGATTTGGAATGTGGGAAGGGGCTCTGAGCTGAGCCTGGGGCAGGGAGTTGAGGTACAGGACAGGGTGCAGGGTGCAGGCTCTGGGAGGGAGTTTGGGTGCAGGGGGACTCAGGCAGGAGTTAGGGGTACAGGAAGGGTTCAGGACTGGTGCTGGGGTTTGGAATGCAGCCTCCAGGTGGGCACCACTTACCATAGATGGTTTCTGGGTGGTGGTGCATGGGACTAAGGCAGCTCACCCCTACTCTGGCCCTGCACCACTCCCAAAAGCAGCCAGCAAACTCTCTCCATCTGTGCTCCCCACCCGCTCTGCGGAGATGGGTACAGGGTGAGTGGAGGGGCAGCCTGACATCAGAGCCCCCTCCACTTCTTCCTGTAACCTGCACAGCAAGCAAGAGGCTCCCAGGGGTGAGAGGCCGCTCCAAGGCAAAGGGCAAGCACAGCACAGCAGTGCTGAGAGGGGCAGATGAAGTGCTGGTACTTGGCAGCCTCCCAGCCAAACCTGTCAGGATCACCTGTCAAAGGCTCCAAGATCTACCAGTAGATCCCAATCTACTGATTGGTGACCACTGCTCTAAGCGCTGCATGCCTCTGGTGGGGGAGGAGACTTCATGCCCTGATTGGCCTGGGGGTGGGGGAGCAGCAGGGTGCCTGCAGTCCAGATCAACCTGCTTGGTGGGCCAGATCTGGCCAGCGGAGGCTCTCTTGCCTATGCCTGCTTACGACGGATGTGCAGAGGTTGCAGCCAAGAAGTGGATGGCAGCAGATGGTGACTAACAACCAGTGAGCAATGCTGAAGAGGCACAACAAGTAGCCAGGAGGGCAACAGTGGAGGTATGATGAGCAGCCAGCAGGGCAGACTGTGAGCAATTAAGATTTTTTAAATCTTTCTCTCTTCTTAGGATGGGAGGTGAACTCTGCAGATACATATCTCAACTCTGGGTCTGCATTGTCCAAGGGCAGCAACTGTGAGTGGGGTGCAGAGAAGGGCTGGACATGTGAAGGAGACATTTAGGTTGCTGGACTTAAGAACCTGAGGGGAAAAGGACACTGCCCAATTTAATAGGGGTGGGACTTTTTTTTACTCCTGTCTTATGTTTATTAACCCTATTTGTCATGTTTTCCCAGATTTATGCCAAGTTACTTCCTTTCTTTTAATAAACATTTTCTTTTCTGCACTCAGACTTTACACTTGTGAGTGAGAAAGCACATTGCCTCTCAGAAGTGCCCAAGGTGGTGTGTACATTTCCCAGGCTACAGGGTGAGGGCTCAAGTTGCTTCTGTGTTGGGTGGATCGGAAGGAAACCCTAGATATTGAACCTGACCTTGGCAGCTGCTGGTGTTACCTGGTAGAATGGTTACAATTACATCTTTAGTTCCCTGTTAAGCAGGATTTTTTCCTGGAAGTCTACTTTATTTCTCCAGGGTCCCTACAAAACAAAGCAATAAAATCTGCTAGCCATGTTTCTCCATCTGTCCAGATGATGGCACTGTAACCTTTATTTTTCTCTAATGGAAGAAAACATCCTGAGAGAAGCAAATGTTTTGTTTCATATCATTTGTTCTATCAGTAAATAAGCATTTAAACTTTGGTTTTTTTAGAGTAACACTTAAAAGGGAAAAATTAGCAAAGGAGAACAAGGACTTCTTACAGTTCTTACCTATGATACTTCATCTTTCTTCAAGCAGTTTTTTTTAAATAGTGTATCCTTCTACGCATAAAGACTGTTTATTATTTTATGCACTATTTACTCATGTTAAAATTGAAGTGACAAAGAATGGAGGCAAAGGTCTCCTGCTTGCAAGGAACAGTGAATAATATATTTGTTTGTACTATAGGATGGCAGTTCCACTAGAAGGAACACTTGACATTTTGATGAGTGCCTCTAGGGAAAAAAGGTACTAACTTCAGAACTTAGTTTTAATTATACTAAGGAGATTACACTATTCAAAAGTATCCCACTGGTAAGGTGCAACATTTCCTGAAACAGTTTGGTGGAAAATGCCACATTAATCAGTTCAATATTTCACTCAAATTGCTTAATTATAGGGGAAAGTATAAAGCAGTACAGTGTGAAACAACAATAACAAGACATAGAATATTCATTTAATGAAGTAATATCAGACATAAATCTCTTTCTAAAGTAAGGGTGCATCTACTCTGCACTCTAAACTCGAAATAAGATACGCAATTTGCGCTACACAAATGGTGTAACTTATTTCAATTTTATTTCGAAATAGGCTATTTTGAAATTTGGTGCATATATCTGGTGCCAAATTTTGAAATAAAGTGCTATTTGGAGCTATCCCTTAACCCTCATGCAACAAGGTTTACAAGGATGGCAAAATAGCGTGTCCGTTATGTAAAAAATATTTTGACATAACGGACACGTTCCTTGGATGCGAAGTAGCTATTTTGGGATACCTCTGGTATCCTAAAATAGCTGCACAGTGTAGATGTACCCTATGACAGCGCCTCCGGGCCTCGCACTTCCCCGTCACCACTTATTTGCTTTAGTAGTAGTAGCCTGATAATATCCACATTATCCCAGTTCTCTCTGCATAAACAGGAAGACACAGGCTTAGATTGACACAGTCAGGGGCATGAAAAATCCATAGTCCTGATCAACATACTTATGTCAAACCCCTCCCCCCCATCCTCAGCACAGATGTAGCTATATTAAAGGAGGAATGCATCAATGTATCTACCTTTGTGCAGCGAAGTGGTGTTTCAGCATCATTGGAAAAAACCCTTTGCTTATTGTTGGCTGAGTCTACACCATGGAGGTAATGGGTATAGCACAATGACCTAGTTGTGATGGCATGTCATGGACCCTCCCAATCCTGCACCCCCATAGCAGCAAGAACAGACTCCGCCAGCCAGTAGAATAGGGAGGGTTTATTGCTTCTCCAGGATACAGCACAGCACAGACGTTATGTGGCTACAGGAGTCAGGGCCAGGATGCCTCAGACCCCTTGGGTTAGGGGGTCCATTGCCCCCTCAACCCTCAGCATTCAGCTTAGTCTGTTCCTTTATGTTTCCCAGCCAGAAACTGCCTAGCTCCCAGACCCTGCCCCCAAGCAAGGTGTTTATCTCCACCTCCCTTCCTTTGTCTCTCCCCCTGGGAAGAGCTTTGCTAACTGCTCAGGCTGGGGGGATACACATGTGAGTGAGTCAGTGGGAATCACACATCATAGCACAGGGGAACCCCAGGTTACAGAGCAGACAGCACCCCCACTACGTCACACTAGTGATGTAGGTTTAGTGTCCTCAGTGTCTTTGTCCCTGCCCCAAAGGAACTCACAATCATACATACTCTGCCCACTGTCCTGCAATAGCTGAATGGTTCTACTGAAAAGTGATCAGCCTTAAAACAAATAATACTAGTAGTATTTACGCTGTCAGAGGTAGGTATTCACAGCTCTCAAGAGCAACTGCTTCAATCTGTATGTAGGCTCAGGAACACAGCTCTACATTGGCTCATGTTTAGGAGGTTCTCTTTGCAAGCATAAAGCATAGAAATTTGGGGCCATTAAAAATACAGAGTTTAACAAACAAACAAACAAACAAACAAACAAACAGAGAGCCATGCATTGACCAGAACTGGCCATTTATACATGCTTTTTTTCCCCATGTGCACTCATGGCATCTTAGGTAAATGGAAGCATGCAATTGCACATACAGTACACATATGTGTGCCCAAAAGCTTTGAAAAACTGAACTTTATGGGTTCCCTGCAGGTACAAATGGATCCTTAAATTCTGCAGTTTTGAAGGTGACACCAGAAGAGAGCTCATATGGCTTGTAGCTTTCTATGGGTTCAGTACAAACCCTGGGTAGGGTGAAACACAAAGTTGTTGGCTAGCATAATTGAGGATCAGAATATGGATCTCAAATTTCCTGAAATGGCATGTGCCAAGCAGCATACATCATGCTCCCCACAAATATGCTGAGCCCCTTAAGAACAGAAGTGCTTCTAGCCACTTTTATACAGCTCCTCCTAGGAGCATGGCTACAATAGAGCTGAAAAGTGTAATTTCCATCTTGAGCAGACGTATCATGCTAGTGCTGACTGAGCTACAAACAGAAGAGCAGCTGCTGGACAGGGCTAGATGCCCAAGTATGTACTCGGGGGTCCTGAGTGGGATTGGACTCCGGCACTGGCTCATCTTGCTGCTCATGCTGTGGTAGCTATACTATGATTTTTAGCACACTAGTTTAAATCAGCTAGTGTAGGTATGTCTACTTGAGCTAGAAAGTATGTCTTCCATCTCCAGTCCAGACATAAGCTAAGATGCCTTGAACTATATTGATGATCTCAGGAGTGGCTTGTGTCTGGTCCTTTTCAATGGGAGAGATAGTGGGTGCCACAGCAGGCTTTTTTGGGTTGTGGGGTTTGGAGAGAAAAATAAAGAGGAGGAAAAAAACATGAGGATCTTGGAGATCCTTTCTAAGTCAAAGTACAAAAGAAATATAGTCAGATTGTACTCATCTGTATTTCCTAATTCATTAATCTGCATTTATTAATCCACCCACTCTGATTCACACATAAAATGTATTCCCACTTTGCACCAAAGATTTAAAAGCAGAGCTATAGAGAAGTCTTATATTAAGTCATCAATACTTTACAAAATATATTGCAGCACCTTTACTTCTATAGTATAAACTTGGGTTGTCAGGCAATTAAAAATTAACTGTGATTAATTGAATGATGAATCACACTGCTGAGAAATAATAAAATACCATTTATTTAAATATTTTGGATGTTTTCTACGTTTTTAAATATATGGATTTCAATTACAGCACAGAGCACAAAGAGTGTAGTGCTCACTTTATTTTATTGCAAATATCTGTGCTATAAAAACAAGAGAAATAGTATTTTTCAGTTCACCTCATATGTACTTTAATGAAATCTTTTTACTGTGAAAGTGAAACTTACAAATGTAGATTTTTTTGTTACATACCTGCACTAAAAGCAAAACAATGTAGAACTTTAGAGCCTACAAGTCTACTCAATCCTATTTCTTGTTCAGCCGATTGTTGAGACAAACAAGTTTGTTTACTGGATGGCAGAGCCGGCCCAAGCTATGGGCTGACCGGGCTACCACCCGGGGCGCCCCATTGTAGGGGGTGCCACGCAGGGCTGCTGGGATGGGCCGGGGCGGCACTGTGCATGCTCCGCGCGCCCAGGGCGGCACCACGCATGCACTGGGCGCCTGGGGGTGGGGCCACACATGTGTCGCATGCCGGAGGGCGGGACCAGACATGCGCCCGGGGGCTTGGTGCGGGGCCACGCATGCGCTGGGTGCTGAGGGTGGGGTCTCCACATGCGTCGCACTCCCAGGGGTGGCGCCGTGCTCTCGGGGCCTGGGCCGCCCAAATGGCTTGGGCCGGCCCTGCTGGATGGATAATCATTCTCAAACTGTAGTTGTTAAGGGTTCACTGTCATGCTGGTAAGGCATAACAAGTGGGGTTCTGCAGGGGTCAGTTTTGGGGTCAGTTCTGTTCTTTAGCTTCATCAATTATTTAGATATTAGCAGATGATACCAAAGTGGGAGGGGTTATAAGTGCTTTGGAAGATAGGGTCATAATTCAAAATGATTTGGACAAACTACAGATCTGGTCTGAGGAAAATAGGATGAAGCTTAATAAGGATAAACGCAAACTACTCCACTTAGAAAAGAACAATCAGTTTCACACATACAGAATGGGAAGTGACTATCTAAAAAGGAGTACTACAGAAAGGGATCTAGGGGTTATAGTGGAGCACAAGCTAAATATGAGTCAACAGTGTGAGACTGTTACAAAAAAAGGAAACATGATTCTGGGCTACATTAACAGGAGTGTTGTGAGCAAGACACGAAAAGTCATTCTTTTTCTCTACTCTGCACTGATTAGGCCTCAGTTGAAGTATTGTGTCCAGTTTTGGGCACCACATTTCAAGAACGATGTAGAGAAATTGGAGAAGGTCCAGAGAAGAGCAACAAAAATGATTAAAGGTCTAGAAAACATGACCTATGAGGGAAGACTGAAAGTATTGGGCTTGTTTAGTTTAGAAAAGAGAAGACTGAGAGGGGACATGATAGCAGTTTTCAAGTACCTAAAAAGGTGTTACAAGGAGGAGTGAGAAAAATTATTCTCCCTGACCTTTGATGATAGGACAAGAAGCAACGGGCTTAAATTTCAGCAAGGCAGGTTTAGGTTGGATATTAGGAAAAACTTTCTCTCAGGATGGTTAAACACTGGAATAAATTGCCTAGGGAGGTTGTGGAATCTTCATCACTGGAGATATTTAAGAGCAGGTTAGATAGATGTCTATCAGGGATGGTCTAGATAAGGGGTGGGCAATAATTTTTGCAGGGGGGCACCTAATACCTAATGAATTTTGATACTTAGTCACAGGCCAGCTCCATCCCGGGAAAGGTTGGGGCCTGAAGTGGAAGGGGCAGATCTGGGCACTAGCCTCCCCTCAGAGTTGTCTGGGGCCAGAGGCTTTGAATTAAAAAAATAGCAAAGAGCTTGCGTCTCCCTGTTCCGCTGCTACCACATTGCCTGGCAGCTGCCCAGGGTTGCTGCAGCTATTTAAAGGGCTCGCAGCGCCAGCACTTGCCAGGGTACTGCTGTGACTGTGAGCCATGAGACATTTAAATAGGATCCTGCTGCCTGAGCTGCTACCTGGAAATTCAGTGGCATGGGCAGTGGGATATAAAGAGAAAGTGGCAAGATGTAGTTCACAGATTGGATCAAAGAGTTAAGTGAGCTGGATCCAGCCCTCCCGATCACATCTTGTCCAGCTCTGCCCCGAACTGTGAACACAGTGTCAGCTAAGAACAAGAATTTATATATGCTATACTCCTCCATCCTGGAAAAAGTAATCTTTCTACAAGACTGACCATCTGCTGGCCCAAAGCTTGTAGGCTTTGGCACTGCTTAGAGTTGACAATGCAGCTTTTTAGCCTTGAGACTTGCACCCTTCAAACCATGGACCTCAAGGTTTTTATATTATAGTCTTCATCTCATTGTCTTGTGCTTTAAAACTTAAGCTCTTCTTTCTTCTGTATTTTAGATCCTTTGATTGGGCATTGTGGCTTTAAAGACTGTAGGGTATTAAAATCTATATTTCACAGTAACAAGCAGGAACATTTTTCAGGATTTCTAACTGGAATTGTGTATATCTTCCCCCCCTCCTGTTGAGGTTTGCAGCTCCATTTTGTTCTAGTTATAACCAGTGATGTAAAAAGGCAAGTATTTAGTCACCACGAATGGACTGTGTAAGTTACAACTATATTTTCCTTCATTGTGAAATTGAATGGCTCCCATGGGAAAAAATTGTACTTTTTAAGGTGTGTTGACATCGTAGGGATTAACATTACAATTGCTTTGTAACTATTGAGTCTTCTCTCTGTCATTTCACATAATGGTCAAAATCTTACACTAGGACATATCAGGACAACATCACTGATTTTAGCAGGTTTAACTCACAAGAGAGAAGAGCAGAATTTGGCCCACATTCAAAGAAAGAGAGAGAGAGAGAGAGGAGAAAGAAAATTAATTGATAGCAAATAGAAATATGACCAAATCCAAGAGAAGATAGTGGGCTCGATTCTCTTCTCAACTCACCTTGTTTTTCTACAACTGAAATATATTGACTCCAGTGAAGTTACTCCAGATTTACAGAATTCTAAGAGGAGAATTAGGTGTATTGTATGTTAGACTATCTTTAATAGAAGTCATTGGAACACCTTACATTTAGAAGGATGCTCTTTGATTGTTAGGTATTTTGCACTGGTTAGTTGCTCTAAGTTACAGTCTCTTGCTACTATTGCTTCATTATATTGAACCGAGCTCAGCCCTGTGACCCTCTCTCCCTGTTATAAATGCTGTTAAAAGCTATAGCAAAGATTTGATCACTGTCAAAATAATGGGAAATGAAAACTGATTCAAGTAAACATTTCATATTTATAAAAGATCCCTAAACAGAACATCTTAAGAAGCTGTGAGAAAAATGAGAGACCAGGAAAATATTTACACTGTGGGGAAAAACATCTTGTGGTTAAAGCTCTGGGCTGGTCTTCAGGAAATCTAGAGTCTCTTGTCAGCTCTGCTACAGACTTCCTCTGAGACCTTGTGTCAGTCACTTAGCTCATATAGTCAATGGGACATGAGATCAGACTCAGGTCCTTAATCTCTATGCCTTAGTTTTCCTTCTGCAAAATGAAGGTAATAGGTAATTTCTCCCATTCTGGGCAACTTAAGTCATAAGCTTTTCAAGGTAGGAGCAGTCATACTATTTGAATGGATAATACCTAGCACAATGTATAACATCTAACACTAGAATTATTTGAGGGCATCAACAAGCACGTGGACAAGGGGAATCCAGTGGATATAGTGTACTTAGATTTCCAGAAAGCCTTTGACAAGGTCTCTCACAAAAGGCTCTTAAATAAAATAAGTTGTGATGGGATAAGATGGGAATATCATGGATTGATAACTGGTTAAAAGATAAGAAACAAAGAGCAGGAATAAATGGCCAATTTTCAGAATGGTGGCCTCCCACAGGGGTCCATACTGGGACTGATTCTATTCAACATATTTACAAATGATCTGGACAAAGGGGTTAACAGTGAGGTGAAAAAATTTGCAGATGATACTAAACTACTCAAGATAGTTAAGACCAAAGTAGTCTGTGAAGAGCTTCAAAATGAGCTCCCAAAACTAAGAGACTAGCAAAATGAATTTTAATGTTGATAAATGCCAAGTAATGCATATAGAAAAACATAATCCCATCTATATGTACAAAATGATGGGCACTAAATTAGTTATTACCAATCAAGAGAAAAATCTTGGAATTATTGTGGATAATTGTCTGAAAACATCCAATAAATGTGCAGCACCAGTAAAAAAGCTAACAGAATGTTAGGAATTATTAAAAAAGGATAGAGAATAAGACAGAGAATACTTTAGTGCCTTTGTATAAATCCATAGTATACCTACAGCTTGAATACTGTGTAGAGATGTGGTTACCTCATCTCAAAAGAGACATCTTAGCATTGGAAAAAGTTCAGAAAAGGGCAACAAAAATAATTAGGGGTTTGGGATGGCTGCCATATGAAGAGAGATTAAAAAGCCTGGGACTTTTCAGTTTAGAAAAGTGGGGAGTAAGGGGGGATATGATAGAGGTCTGTACTGGTGTACAGAAAGTGAATAGGGGAAAGATATTTACTCGTTCTCATAATATAAGAACCAAAGGTCACCAAATGAAATTAATAGGTAATAGGTTTAAAATAAACAAAAGGAAGTATTTCTTCATTCAATGCACAGTCAACCTGTGGAACTCCTTGCAGGATGATATGAAGACCAAGACTTTAACAGGGTTCAAAAAAGAACTAGATAAAATCATGGAGGATTGGTCCATCAATGATTATTAGCCAGGATGGGTAGGAATGGTGTCCTTAGCCTCTGTTTTTCAGAAGCTGGGAATGGGTGACAGAGGTGGGATTCCTTGGCATGATTCTATGACTGTCGGAAGACAGGATAGTGGGCTACATGGACCTTTGGTTTCACCGAGTATGGTCATTCTTATTTTTAATGAAGCCCCAGTCTTGTCTGTAGTTTCTAGATGTTACAATAATGCAAATAAAAACCAAAATGTATTTCACAAAGGATACTAGGACAAAGGATACTAGGAAAGAAGGTTCACAGGAGAAAGAAAAAAAGTCTATCAAGCTTCATAAATAACCTCAGATGAGCTTTTAATTAAAGGGAAAGTAAACAGCCACAGCAGTGAAAAAACTAATTGGAGCAGGAATAAAAAAGTAGAGGATCCTGTTTCTGAAATTTCTTTTTGTAATGCTTTTCATTGTTTATGAAGCAAATGCTTAAACAAACACTAGTGGTGTTGTCAGTGCTACTGTAACATTTGCTTTCAGTCCCTTTGTTGCTCAGGGAACATGTTGAATTTTCAGCACATTTAGCCTTGCCATTTACTTCACAAATTACAGCTGCAAAGTAGTACCACTGAGCCAGTCGTACTACAATGAAATGCTTATGAAATGAAACTTCTCCAACGGTATTCCTAGATACACTCAGGCTAGTTTAGTCTTTTCATGAATATGGCTGCATCAGGAAAATATGCTAAGAAGCATTGTTTTCCTGTAAAATGAACTACAGAGATATTGCTTCAGCTAACCACTACAATGGAACTTGGAATGTTTCCATCATTCTGGGGCTATTGCCCAACATTACAGGTTACTATTGAAAACTAAAGAAGAAATGCAGTACAGAAAGAATAGGCAGTTCAGTTTGTTTTGGGAGTGTGATACTTTACAACAGGGATGGGGAACCTTTTTTGGGTCGGGGGCCACTGACCTGCAGAAAAATCAGTCAGGGGCTACACACAAGTGAGAAGCAAGAGGACTGGAGCACTAGCACAGGCTCCCCAGTGCTGAGCCTTGGGGACTAGAATCAGGCAAGCTCCCATGCTTTAGGTTCCCCACCCCTGCTTTACAATATACATTAATTTCAGTGTATGAAGTGTTAGACATAAAGGGTAACAAGAAAACATTCTACAAATACTTTAGAAGCAAGAGGAAGACCAAGGACAGGGCAGTCCCATTATTCAATAAAGAGGGAAAAAATAATAACAGAAAATGTGGAAATGGCAGAGGTGCTTAATGACTTCTTTGTTTTGGTTTTCACCAAGAAGGTTGATGGTGATTGGAAGCCTCACATAGTGAATGCTGAAGAAAATGAGGTAGGTTCAGAAGTTAAAATAGGAAAAAAACTCATTAAAATTACTTTAAAAAGTTAGATGTCTTTAAGTCATCAGGGCCTGATGAAATGCATCCTGGAATACTCAGTGAGCTGATTGAGGAGGCAGCTGAGCCATCATCTCTGAACAATAATGGAAAAGAGTGAATATAGTATCCATCTATACAAAAGAAAAATAAGGGCAACCCAGGAAACTACAGATAAATCAGCTTAATTTTTGTATCAGGAAAGGTAACGGAGCAAATCATTAAAGAATCCATTTGTAAACATCTGGAAGATAATAAGGTGATAGGTAACAGTCAGCATGGATTTCTCAAGAATAAATCGTGTCAAACCAACCTGATAGTGGCCAGGATTGCAGGGGGGGTTGCTCCTGGGAGTGGGAGCATGGGTCAGTGGCGGGGAAGGAGCACTCTCAGGCACCCTGGCACCCCAGGGTGGTTTTGTGTGTTCCTCTGCAGGTGGTCAAGGCCATCAATAGAGTGCTGCTCCGCAGAATCATCCACCTCACCAATTTGGACGTGGTTATCGAGGGGTTTGGTGCCCTGGGCTTCCCCAACTGTGGGGGGACATACATCCCCATCCATGCCCCGGACCACCAGGCCTCTCTCTACATCAACCAAAAGGGATACTTCTAGGTCATCCTGCAGGCTGTGTCTAACCACCAGGGCCAGTTCATGGACAGCAATGTGGGCTGGGCTGGCAAGGCACACTATGTGCGGGTGTACCGCAACTCCTCTGTGTGCCAGAGGCTGCTCACCAGGACTTTCTTCCCCAACCGCCACATCACGGTTGGAGACATGGATGTGCCTCTGTGAGGGATGTGGCCTACCTACTACAACTCTTGCTCATGAAGCCCTACATGGGACACCTCCACCCCTCCTTTAAAGCCAAGCTCGGCAGGGCCCGCATCATGGTGGAGGGGGTGTTCTGCCAGTTGAAAGCCTGTTTTAGATGTCCCCTCACCCTCCTGAACCTCTCCGAGCAGAATATTCCACATGTGGTGGCAGCATGTTGTGTGCTGGATAATTTGTGCAAGAGGAAGGGAGAGGCTTTCCTGCCAGCCTGGATGGCAGAGGCCGACCACTTGGCTGGCCTCTACATGCAGCCCCCCATGGCTTCCAGCTGGGAGGCCCATCGGGGGGGGGGGGGGGGGGGGGGGGGGGCTGTCCATATCCGGGAGGCCCTGCGGGAGAGCTCCCACCCGGAAGAGGACTGAAGTCTCTCTGGCATCCTTGTGCCTTATTCCACCCTCACATCCTTTTACTTTCCCTTCCCTAATCCCCCTTCCTGATCTACAATAAAAACATGTGTGTTGCCAAAAACAAACTCTCTTTATTGACCGTAACTGGGATGAGGGGGGAATGAGGGTGGGAGAGAGCTGGAAGAGGGAAGCAAGGGGAGGAAGGGGGAGGAGAAGCTCAGGGTTGGGGGTCTTGCTGGCTCTCCCGTCTCGCAGCACTGAGGGTGTGGGAATGTCAGGGGGGAGTGAGTATGGAGGGTGGTGTTAGAGAAAAGAAACTGTCCCCCCAGTAAAAAAGTTTGGCCAGGCCGCTCTTGCTATAGTGGGCTGCAGTGCTCCTTGGGAGAAACCGGCCACACCCTTCCTGCATACCATTGCCTTTAGAAAAAGGGAAGGTGTGAAAAGGGGAAAATAGCCTCAGACTCTCCCATCCGTCACCTTGACGTGAAAACTGCGGGGCTTACCGGTCGCATGAAACCTGCAGTTTCGGCCCAACCCCTGGGACACAGACCCCTCACTAGGTGACCATTGGGCCATATATGGTAATATGCAAGCACGGGAAAGCGATGTGCAGATTTGGGGATAAATATCCATCGCACAGTTCGCTCTAGGAGGTCTTCGCAACACACGTATCACCGTGCGTGTGCCTTCCCGTATACTTCAAAGCGCTGCCAGCCTGATCAACTAACCAGCCACCTCCCCCGACTCTCGGGCGTAACCAAGGCCTTCACAACCGAACCGATATCTGTGAAATGTTCCGTGTGCTGTGTAAGTTGGTATGTATGATTTGATTTTTTCTTATTGTATAAGCTTAGTGTTGTAGTTGTTTTGGGTAGTACATAGAGTTTGTAGTTATCACTGTTATTTAATTAGTGTAGCTGGATATTGTTAGAATAGAGACTATTCCCCTTGCTATTCCCATCCTTATATCTCTGACACGTTTAACTAGAAATCGTAGAATAAATATAATAAATGCTGTAAATTCATTATTAACACGGTCTATTAAAAATCTTAGAATAAATACTATAAATTCATCGCTGTCATAAATAAATATCCTTTATTTGCTAAAACTGTTCACCTGGTTCTGTCCTTCCCCCATTGGGTATGCATCATCAGACCTGTGATTCTCGCGACAGGTGGGGCAGGAGGGGCAGGGGTGCGGTATGCTCACGCGTCGTGTGCCTTGCCAGACCAGCCCACACTGATGTCCGTGAACTGGCTTCGGTGGTCAGACACGGCCTGCAGGATCACAGAGAAGTACCCTTTGCGGTTAATGTAGAGGGAGGCCTGGTGGTCCGGGGCACGGATGGGGATATGCGTCCTGTCGATTGTTCCCCCGCAGCGGGGGAAGCCGAAGGCACCAAAGCCTTGGATGACCGCGTCCAGGTTGGTGACCTGCGGAGCAGCACTCTATTGATGGCCTTGACCACCTGCAGAGGGACACACAAAACTGAGGATCACTGGGGCACCCGGGTGACTGGGAATGTTCGTTCCCCGCCACTGCCCCGTACCCCACTCTCAGGAGCAACCCCCGCTGCAATCCTGGCCACCGCGGGCAGTCTGTAGTGTGGCTGGGATGGACCAACCCCTCCCGAGGAGGGCACTTACACCACCTCCCCCCGTTTTCCCTGGGGAAGCCCATCTCCTCCTTGCAGCTCCCCGTCCTGGCCCAGTGTGCCAGGTGCACAGTGTGCTGGCTGTGTGCTGGCAGGCTGGCAACTGGCACAAGCACTGTGGCCTGAGTCTGCCCCTTTAATGGCTCTGGGGTTAAGGGGAGGAGCAGACAAATTTTCCTGGTTTGGCCCAGAGTGGCCACGAGGGGGAACTAGGAAGGGCTGGAGGCCCCCTAATTCGAAATAAGTGTCTATACAGCACTTATTTCAAATTAGCTATTTCGAATTAACTCTTTAGTGTAGACATACCCTATGATTGGAAGGCTGAACTGCAGCTTGCTTATTCTCATGTAAGTCCTTATCTTGGTCAGGAGTTGGGAAAGCAAAGCAAAGATCTTACACTAACTCAGTCTGACAAAAATCAAGAGCTAAAGGTATGCATCCTGGTAGCCCTGCAACCCAAATTGCTCACTACTTTTCCCAGAAATAGCATATTCACACCAAGAACTCTGTAGAGCCCAGTCAGGCAGACCTTTTGAGTGGATGAGCAGTTACTCACCACATCTTGTGGAGGGACAAGAAGGAACAGAATCACCCAATTCCACTTATGCATTTTGGGATTCTCACTCAATTCAACTAAAGCTCATGGTCAATGGTATCAGAGTCCAACTGTTAGACCTAAAATATTCAGCATGGATACTTGACCTGTGCCCAGTGTAAAGAGGAAGTCATCAAACAAGATTTGATGACCCCCATACGATGCCCCCATACAATGCCCAGACCTAGAACTAGACTGGCAGAATCAAGAGTCACTCCATCATTGGAAGGGAGATGCAGGTCATATAGTGCTAAATAAAGAATTGGTAGGAAAACCAAATTGGCAGGGGCCCAGAAGATCACATCACTGTGAGGTAAACAGTTCCAAGCTAAAGATAGAATTGGCAGCTTGGAATGTGTTGGCATGCATCCAAGGAACGTTGGCTGTTGGAATGCATCCCAGAAAGATCTGACAAAGATATTAGCAGATGTGTCTAGCAAGTTCTGACAGGACAGTGTAAAGGTCAGTGTGCCAATGGGCAGTAGAGAGAGTAGGAGATGAGGAAGCAGAGACCTGAGAACTCACAGACAAGCAAGCAAATAGCAGCAAGCAGACAGCATCAGATACAGTCTATGGAACTACTGGAGTTATCCCCCGAATCCGTCTGGATCGTCTTGACTTGACCTGGCTGCTAAATTCTTAGAAGTAAAGCTCTCCAATTTTTGTTCCCTTTCCTTAAGTTCTCTAAGGGTGTGTCTAGACTACATGGCTCCATTGACAGAGCCATGTAAAGTAGTTTACCCGACATAGTCAATGAAGTGGGGATTTAAATAATCCCCGCTTCATTAAAATAAAAATGGCCACCGCGCTGTGCCGACAATCAGTTTCACGAGGCATACTGGAGCGGTCAACAAAGGCTTCCCTTGTCAACCGATCCACGTCTAGACTGCCACGCTGTGCCGGATCAGCTGATTGTCGGCACAGCACAGCGGCCATTTTTATTTTAATGAAGCAGGGATTATTTAAATCCCTGCTTCATTGACTACATTGGGTAAACTACTTTATATGTCTCTGTCAACGGAGCCATGTAGTCTAGACACACCCTAAGATGTGTAGTAGGGATATAGGTTTGGTGTAAAATGATGTTATGTAGGACCATTTAAAATTAGATTAATCCAGTCCATTTAGCAGAATAAATAACGATGAATATAAGAACTGCAAATGCCGTTTTTTGGTTAAAAGGTGACAAACAGCTGATACCTCCATTACTAATTCTAACCTGTGCTCTAATTTCATCTCTGAGGCTACATCTAGACTGCAGGATTCTTTCAATAGAAGCTTTTTTTTTAGAAGAGATCTTAGAAAAAAACTTCTTTAGAAAGAGAGAATCCTCACACAAAAGCACATTGAAAAAGTGATGTGCTTTTTCGAAAGAGCGTGTCCAGACTGATTGGACGCTTTCTTGCATAAAAGGCCACCCGGAATCACTTCAGTCAGGGCTTTAGGTCACCTGTTGCTTCCAAGTGCTGGTGCCGGAGCCTTGCAGATACACACGCTTAAAGGGACACCCCTGGACAGCTGTTTCTCTGCTTCTTCTGCATTCTTGCATACCTCTTTGAGGGACAGCAAAGCTCTCGCAGTGCCTGCTGTGGTTGCCATGCTCTTTTGTATGCCACAGCTTTTTCTGTTTGTGCCATGGAGCTGGAGCTGCCCCTGGGTATGCAATGGCCCCACACGGCCATACTGCAGTTTTTGCAGCACTTTCTGCCAGCTGCCTTGCTGGTCCTGCATGACCTGGATCCCAAGCACATTCTGGGGACCCTCTCCATGGGTGCAGCTGCTTCACTCTGGCAACTGCACCCCACGGTGGAGAAGTGTTTTTGGAGGCTCGACACCAGTTTGGACTGGTGGGACTGGCTGGTCATGGAGCAGTGGGACGACCAGCAGTGGTTCCAAAACTTCCACATGCAGAAGGCAACCTTTTTGGAGCTGTGTGTCTTGCTTGCCCCCGCCCTGCAGAGACGCGACACTCACCTGCGGTCCGCCATCTGCCTGGAGAAGCAGGACGCAATCGCGATCTGGAAGCTCACCACCCCAGACAGCTACCGGTCGGTGGGCAACCAGTTTGGCGTGAGGAAGTCCGCTCTCAGGGCCCTCCTCATGGAGGTAAGGCACTCTAGAGCTGCAGTCTCTGCAGGGGTGGGGGGAGTCCTGGAAAAGAGGGTCCCTCGGGAAAGGGGTATTGAGGGATCTTTGGGGTGGAGTGGGGGTGGGAGGAAAGCCCCATCCCTGTGGGGCTGTGCCATCCTTCCCTCACACAGCCCTGCTGCTGGGGAGGTGGCCTCATAGGGGGTGGCTCCTGGGGTTTGTGGGGGAGGGAAAGGAAGGGGAAGAGAGGGGGGTGGGCACCTCCTCCCAAGTGCTCAGGCACTCCCTCTCTCATTCTTTGTTTGTTTGTCTCCTTCAAACAAGCAGGTTGTGAGGGCCATCAACTCCATCCTGCTGTGGAGGGTTATCCGCCTGGGAGACCTGGACCCGATCGTGGACAGATTTGCTGCCCTGGCATTCCCGAACTGCACTGGAGCCATAGATCAGATCCACATACCAATCCGTGCACCAGAATTTCGAACGACCCAGTTTATTAATAGGAAGGATGACTTCTTGATGGTGCTACAGGCCCTGGTCGAACACCGTGGAGAGTTCACGGACATTTTTGTCAGGTGTTTGGGCAAGGCACATGAGACCCGTGTGTTTTGGAACTCTAGCCTGTACAGGAAGCTGGAGGTGGGCACATTCTTCCCCTACCATGAATTAGCAGTTGGGAATGTGCAGATGCCATTGTGCATCGTGAGAGATGCGGCCTACCTCCTGATGCCATGGCTTATGAAGCCTCATACCTGGCACCTGGATCCCAGCAGGGACCAATTTAATGCCCACATAAACTGGGCCAGGATTCAGGTTGAGTGCACCTTCAGGTGTCTACTGACCTGCCTGGACGTGGGGGAGCACAACATCCCCAAGGTGGTCGTGGCATGTTGTGTCCTCAACATTGTGGAAAGGAAGGGGGAGACACCGGCCGCAAGGGGTGACCCTTTGAGCAGCTGCGGACAGCTACCATCCTCCAGGTCCATCCTCCAGGGTGTGCATCCGGGAAGCCCTGAGGGAGAGGTTCTCTCCAGGACCCCTGTAAGTCTCCCCAGGGCCTCCCCAGCAGGGGACTCTGGCTTGCTGCCCCATTCCTTTCCCAATACAATCCCTCCCTTTACCCCTTCCCTGACCTCTCAATAAAAACACGTTTTGTTTCCAACAAAATGAAGTCTTTATTTATCTTACATTAAAAAAGGTGGGAGGAGGGTGGGGGGGGGGGCTCATAACCTGGAGGGGAAGGGGGGCTCCGAGTGGCATGGGGGCAGCTAGATGTGCCACCTTGGGTGCTGGGACCTTTTCGGAGTTGGGTTTGGGTGGGTTCAAGGACCACGGGGGGAGGGGAGGCTGGAGCAGGGGCAGGGATGGAAGGGGGCAGGGGGAGAGGGCATAGGCATCACTTGAGGAAGGATCAGAAGCATAGAAGCATTGCATGGAGGGCAGGGGGAGGAGGAATGGGCATATCAGGGGGGCAGGAGGAGCAACAGCAGGTGGGTGTGTCATTTTTCTCATGACGGCACACATGCTATCAAACAGCTGGTCCCAGGCATGATTCCACCACTCAGCATCCTCACAAATCTTCTGCGCCAGGGTTTGCTGAATGTCACGCAGGACACTGACATGCTGACACATGAGGTCTTCCTGGACCTTGGTGCACGTTCAGGTCCCCTGGGCTGTGGCAGCTGGCATGGGTGGCCTGGCTCGCCCCTCAGACCCGACTGGTCAGCTGAGGAGAACACAAAGAGGAAGAGGTGCTCAGTCATCCATGCAGACGCTGTTGCTGAGTCTGTGCCCTCCTCTGTGAGCAGCGACCAACAGTCTTCAGGCCAGAGAAGGGGGATGTCCCAGGAGCAAGGCCATGTGTGGTCTGTACAGCAAGCCCTGCCTTACAGGGGCCCCGAGGTGTCCAGGGAACCACGTTGCCCACTTCCTCCCCTACCCCCAAGCCCATGGACAAGCAGGCAAAGGAAGCATCCAGCCACAGTGGGATCCCATGGGCGGCAGAGGAGCAGGGAGCAGCCTGGCCCTCCCTGGAGTCCACACACACACACGTGCGGCTCACAGCACTGCCAGTGGGAGCGGGTGGTGCCTTGCATGTGCAGGCATGCCCCACGTACTGTGGGTGGCACTCCTCAGGGTGTCTGGCGTTGGGCCTGTGCTGTTGTGGCTAGCCTGCTTCCAGCCGTGGCAGGTGCTCTTGTTAGCTATTGTTACCAACACAATCCTGATGTCATTTCCATTATGGAAAGCATGATTGGTCAGGAAGAGGAGAACTTTTGAGCAGGGACAACAATTCCTGAAGTTTTGCAAACATCAAGGATTTGAGATAATACTCTCCCACTCAGTAGTGACTGAATTTTTGTTTTAATTGGACTGCTGTTGTATGATTGTCATGTCCTTCTACTGGAATTTTTTAAAAATTGACTTCATAGCTTTGTAATGGAGATGGCTCCTAAAGAGACAAAAGCCTCTGAAAAGCTAAAGTACCTGCAAAAAATACTTGTAATTTTATTTGTAGTCTACAATAGATGTAATAAGGAAGGAAACTACTGGAAAGTCTTCACTAGCAATAAATGAGTCTCACATAGGATTACCTTTGGAAATGTTTTAATAGAATTTTTTGCCCTAACCCCCAGGTTTTAAGCGTGTGGGAATCTTCCTGCCTTTACCCCCTCAATCCCAATGAAAACTTAATCAAAACTTGTACATTTTCATGGAAACAAAATGTTGGCAATTTTCATAAATGTAATAAAAAGTGTTTTGATTAGCTTTTCTGCAAGCAACTTTGGCAGTTTACAATGCATGAGTGGATTACACACTGAAGTTATGGGGCTCTACATGGGCACAGCAGTGTGCCTGTTCATTGTAAATTGTGGGATCAGGGCCATTAATGATTGCATGTGGATCTGAGATTAGCTTCAAGTTAAATTCTATAACTAGACCTTTCATTTCTGTATTTTGGAGTTCATGAGGCCAATGAACCTATCCTGTGCTCAATACAATCCTATTTATCCTACACTTACTAGTATTTTAGTTGAGCAAGTTTTAAAGTTTATGCGTAAGTGAAATGAGAAAAACTGACAAATGAAAAATCCTCCTTTTATGATGTTGAATCTGATTCATTGATTTAAACAGCTTGCAAGAGAAATGCCTACAGGTTAAAAGGGGTAAAGCCTTTGAGTGGAATAAATACCACATACAGTTACAAAGCTGAATAATTCCTTACAGTTCCAACACAATGCCAGTGAACTGAAAAATGCACAGTAAAATGTGCAATCCAAACCATGAAGTACAGACTTCTACATTTAGGGGTATGGCTAGACCGTGGGAGGTGGGGGTTGGGTTTGGATACTAGAGGTATCCTGAAAAAACTCCGCCACATCCAGGGAACGCATTTCTTCCACTTTTTTTTTTAGGAAGAGTAAATGCGCTCTTTCGGAAGCCCCTGTATTCCTCGTTCTACAAGGAAGAAGGGGGCTTCCGAAAGAGGTTTTTTTCTGACATTTGGCCCAATCTAGATGAGCCAAATGTTGGAAAAGCCTCTTCCGACAAAAGAATTGGAAAAAGGTATGCAAAATGAGGAGCACATTTTGCGTACCTTTTTCTGACAAAAACTTGTAGTCTAGCCGTACCCTTAGAGATGAGCACATTTTAAAGGCGAGTTTAGAACTGTTTTGCATATAGAAGGAACAATATTTCACCACTCTCACCATTTCAATTTACACAGATTTCCCCACAGAAAACAGTCATTAAGTCTGACTGATAATGGCAAAAATAGCAGCAACCCAATCAGAAGTAATTTCACTGTTGAATGAATTCCACTGCATACAACTGATGCCATCCCAAATTCAGTGGAGAGAGAGTGTCATGGATCATTGTCCTTGAAGCTGGACTATACCTCATTCTGAAAAACCGAACACTACCACACCATCCTCTTTTTCTTTAGTGGATATCCAGTCTATTTTCAAACCAACTCCTGGAATTCCACCGCCTTCCACCTGTCCACTTAGGTCTTCGTCCACTCTGCTCCTCCACCTGGAGCCTTACCTGTAACTTTCTATTTAGGCATTTCTTTTCACTTGTACTTTTAAGGTTAGATCACAGAAGCTGGAGATGGAAAAGGCCCATCATATCCACTTTCCTTAAATGTGAGATGTAGTTCCTAGATAAAGGGCCATATAATGCTCTGAGATATACCAGCGTAGAGCTGGCATAACTATTTTCTTCAGTGGAGTTAATCCTGTTATTTGGGAGTAGAGACAGGGCTAGAGGGTGTGTCATATCAAGCAGACTTGTTCTTTGCCTTAGAATTTCTTTACAGTTCAGCTTACAAATGACTTCTGTCAAAGAATGTTGGAGTTTTTTGTATAATGAAAGCTCTATAGAAGTTAAACTGTATTGTATATTGCTTGATTAAAGAAGCAAAGTGAGGAAGCAGTCATTCACCCTCTCTCAGTAATAGTGATTGGATTCTGGAAAAACAGAAAGATTTTAGTGGAAAGACTCTGACAGCCTAAAATAAGAAGACAGAAAAACATCATCCTTCCCCATAGGATGGAGGTGTCACATATATTGTAGATCCTTTTTCCATTGACAGAAGAGTTCCCATTCTATTTCTCCTTGAAGGGATCTGGACAAAATACTTAAGAGACTGAGAAAAAAAACTCATGGTTTTCGGTTTCACACCTCTCCCTCCATTCTACTAATCATGTATAACCTTCAGATCACAACTTCCCTTCTGCTTTACATTCTTCTCTTCTTCCCCGATATGTCCTATATAATTTTCTACTTCTTTTCTCGTTTAGAAAAGAAGGCCTAGCTCCTATACACATAGTCAAAACAGTTTCAAGTAACTAACCTGGAAGATGTGAAATGTATTTTACATTCTGTTATAATTACTTTATTTTTTTCTGCTAGCACTGATTAGAAAGATTGCTCTAATTTGTGCAATTTTTCTGGAACTGCAATAGCACAACATTTGAGTAATTGGAATATGCTTTTAAAAGAGAGAGGTACCATAATTGGATATTTCTTTAACGATTTCTGCTTATACTTTAGTAATCATAATTACCCATGTACTGTGCTCAGTTTTATGGTAATTTTTATATAAGCAGTATTTCCACTGTAACTTTGTTTAAATGTGAAAGTAAATTAATGGCTGACTACATGCACTGTCTGTCGAAAAGGACCTCTGGAAAGATTTCTAGCATTGTTTGTTTCCCACCATGTTTCTGTTGCTATGGGAGCAGAGTTTCTGGCACAAGTGGTACTGTCTCCTGTGTGGTTGCGTTTCCCGACATGCCTTGCAGTTACTATGGAAATGACTACCCATTACTCTTACTGTCCTTTTACTACCTTTAACTGCACCTTTAGCTGTCTCAAACAATCAAGGGATGTTACCTGCTGCCCTGCAAAGAGAGAAAACTTCATCCAGTTCCACAATTCCTGTATTGATTTCAGTCCAGATTTAATCAAGGAGCGAAAGGAACCAAAAGGAAACTTGCTGCATGCCCTGTTTCAGCTCTCTCTTTGAAACACTGGGACAGAACACCCTTTCAGATACAGTCCAAGCCACTGGCTGGGGCGTGCATCTTCTATATCTAATCTGAAGGGTCACATCTCCATGATAGAACAGATATATAGGACAGACTGTGCCTAACACAACAAGATCTAGGTCCATGACAGGTGCTTCAAGGGAATGATGTACAAATAAAAATTCGTAGAACTGAAAATACATCTCCATTTTTGTAACCCTTTCAGCTGAAATATAGCTGATTTCAGGGTGGAAGAATTCAAAGTAATACGTAAAACCCTTCCAAAAGTCTTAAATAAAACTTGATGGGAGCAAAGTATTAAGGGGCAGATCCTCAGCTGACGTAGAGTGTATACAAGCTATGCCAAATTACACTCAGGAAAGGTCAGAACAACAGTGCCAACACTAAATAGAAACTTTATAGGACTAAAAAAAATGATGACTATATTTCATAGCGTGGAGTGGCAGAGAAAAAGAACAAGAAGAGCATTTGTGTATGTGTAACCCACACACCTTTTGGATGTAGTGTACTGTCCCATGTAGTACTTAGACCACTAAAGCTATGTCTACACTACACAGGTTTTTTTTCAGAAAAATGGCTGTTTTTCAAAAAACCTTCACTTATGTCCACACTGCAATTGCATTATTTTGAGAGAAAAAAATCAGAAGAGCAGAGGGGGTTTCCCGACATTGATAAACCTCTTTCTAGGAGGAAGAAGCCTTTTTGCGAAAGAGCTCTTTCGGAAAAAGGTGTGTGGGGACGGGAAAGAGAGAGTTCCTTCCAAAGAAGAGGAAAAGGTAAAAGCACAAGTGCCCTGGTGGCCACTCCACCCATAGTAATCACAGCTTAAATGCGAGATAGCATCCATTCAGTGTGGACACTCTTTCAAAAAAGCAGATCACTTTTTCGAAGCCCTTTGGCAGTGTGAATGTTTTATTTTGGAAGAAGTTTTTCCGGAAGATCTCTTCCGGAAAAGCTTTTTCCAAAAGAAGCCTGTAGTCTAGACACAGCCTATACAAAGAGAGAGAGTAAGTTTGCTCTACAGCTTTAGCTGAGCAGCAGCTGGATTTTAGCTTAAGCTATAGAGGCTCATGCACTAAGCTCCAGAGGTCTCAGGTTGAAGTTCTTCCTGTTCGAGTTACATATGCATGGGCTATTTTTGCCAGTATACTGTATAAGAAAACTCACAATAAAGGCTGTTCTTACTAAAGAACAGAATGTATATTTCTGGAGAGAGGTCACACAAGCATCTGAACTACCAAACATTTATCTGAAGTTCCTGTACTTTTGTGGTTCTCTTATAATTAACTGTAACCCACTGGCTCCTAAAGTTGATGCTGGAAAAATAATAGGCCAGGTTCTGATCCGATCTACATTGTCTTTCCACTGTTGTAACTTCTTAAGGCTAGAATCTGGCCCAATCATAGCAGTGAAAGAGGCACTAGTACAGCTGCCTGGAGAATTCTTACACTTCTGGGGTGGTGCTGAGCTAACAAAGGCAGCTTTACTCTCTCCCCCATGCACAGGCCCCAGCATAGGGGGTAGAGGAAGAATAGCCAGTTGTCTGTCCTGTTGCAAGGCAACCAGGCAGTTGGAGTAGATGCCAGGGCTGTTTTATCATAAACCAGGGCCCATGGTGGCCAATTAAGAAGCCCCTTTGCTCCCATGTTTCCTGGTACATGCCTTAAGTACAGAGTCTTGTCACAGAATGTGGCTCATTTACTTTAGCAGAGTCACTCTTGATTTACACCAGCATAAGGTCAGAATCAGGGTCTTTACCATCACTGGCTATTCTCTCCCCTAAAGGTGAGTGAAGAAAAAAAAACCTCTTTCAGGATCAGAGAGTCATTGATGTGTGTAGCAGAACACATTTATTGAATGCCATCTTGTGGCCAGAGGTTACTTGGGAGGCAGCCCACCTCTGCTAGCTCCTTCTTGCAGGACCTTGAGAATCTGTTGTGTCTCAGAGATTCCCTACCCAGGCCTAGTCTAAATTCAGAATTCTTAATCACAAAATAATCTAATCAATCCCTAAAGACCCCCACCATAAAGTTTATAACCACAGTTCATAATTGGTCCAGTTCTTCTGGCACACCCAGAGTTCCTTGTCTGACTTTCAGCATTACCTAAAACCAGAAATCCCAGTCTGTTCCTGCTGAACTCTCACCTTGGGTTCCATATCTTGTCAGTGTCAGAGTTCCTCCTCATTGGCTGGAAGAGAGGGGAGCAGTGTTTCCTGTAGCAGAGTGCTTGGGTGGCTGCCCAGGAGAGATTCAGGTGCAGCTCAGCTGATTGGCAGAGTGCCCACAGCTGACCACAGCCAGCAGCATGCATTTCTATTGTTGGTGCACATCTGTACATGCCTGGGTGCACATAAAAAAATTATTCCACACATAAATAGAAAAACATAGAGGGAACATTGGAGGGGAGTCCTGCGCACTCTACATTACAGAGCTCATGAGTCTGACTCTTAAAGGGAAGATATTTTAGAATTTGTCCTCCCTCATCCAACTCCAAACTCCCAGGACTACTCCTCCTTTTCAGCTACCAGGCCATATTTTTATTCTAAGCATCTGGAAAGGAGTTTTCATTTTTTCTCCTTAAAGGGCTAATACCTATCCCCTCATTACAGTATAAGTCAAACATAACCTAATTGAAGTCGGCATGGATGTAAATTTCTGGATTTACACTGGTGTAAGTGAGATCAGAATCTGTCCCTCAGAGATTAAAAAGATAGCACTACTAATTAAATTCCTCACATACTTGGGAAAGCAACAGCATTTGCTGGAGTAAGCAGAGCAAACTACAAAAGTACATGAAATATCAAATAAATCAAAATAAATATCAAATAAATAGGCTCACTGGGCAGGGAGGAATCACAGACAAATGCTGCAGGAAGACACTGAGGTGGACAGGTATGGAGACTGGTCCGCCTGCAGGACATGATTTGCAGGTTTATTATGACAACATATGACCACAAAAACAGAAAAACAATTTTGCTTCAGAAAGCCAGAAAATATTTGTTTCTGAAGATAGGATGGTCTGTTAAGTTTTCTTACACATTAGTATAATCGATAAGTATTTTCTGTCTAAGAGTTGGTGCATCAAAAAAATTATTTCTAGCTTCAGTCCTCCTTTTCTTCTCACATCAGATGTACACTAGCAGAATTCCCTTGATTTAGCGGAAGTTATTCCTGATTTACAATTAGGCCTGTGCAATTAGTTTCTTACTCTTTAAGATGTCTGTTTATTGGCTTTATAATTTTTCTTATATTTGGGCTGCAGTCACGCACCAGGAATATTCAGATAATCAGTACAACATTTTCTAGATTTCAAGTTAATTGGCTTGTTTTCCCTAAAGCTAGCACTGATACACAAACAAATTAGTTTATATCTTGGTTTATAAACCTAAAGCAAGGAAATCTTTTGCATTAAGTTTTTGTGTTAACATCTATCAAGTCCCCACCTCATTGGGGATACTACAGCAAGTGAATCAGCCAAGACACTTACTACGTCTACACTGGCACGTTCTCGTGCAAAAACTCTTTTGTGGAAGAGTTCTTCTGTAAAAACTCTTCCAGAAAAGAACGTCTACACTGGCATATGCTTTTGCGCAAGAGATGTGCTTTTGCGCAAGAGCATCCATGCCAGTGTAGACGCTCTCTTGCGCAAGAAAGCTCTGATGGCCATTTTAACCATAGGGCTTTCTTGCACAAGAAATTCATGTTGTCTGTCTACACTGGCCTCTTGTGCAAGAACAGTTGCGCAAAAGGGCTTCTTCCTGAGTGGGAGCGTCAGAGTTCTGGCTCAAGAAGCCCTGATTTCATACATTAGAATGTCAGTGTACTTGCGCAAGAACACCCAGCCAGTGTAGACAGGCAGCAAGTTTTTGCGCAAGAGCGGCTGCTTTTGCGCAAGATCGCGCCAGTGGAGACACAGCCTTAATTTCTTAACATACCTTTGATCCCATCTTTCCTCTCCTGTTCCTATTACAGTCTTGTTGCTCCTTCTTTTCTACATAGAATCAGAGCTAGAAAAGACCATAGAAACCTGACTTTAAGCATGAACAGGATTGGATGTTCTCTGGTGTTCTCAGATATCCCCTTTATGCCTTCCTCTAACATCTGGTATCAAATGCTTCCAGAAATGTCATCATAATCCAAGTGGGTTGCACTTACCACTTTAAGCACTGCTGGTTTCTCAGCAAGGTGCTGCTGCTTTCTTCAGCTCTCAGTACCCCCTGTAGGCTGTCAGCCTGCCTCTTGAAGTCTTCTGTGGCTCAGCCCACCAGCACAGTCACACTGTTCAAATCCCTTCCCAGTGTACAACAAACCCAGACAGAAGAAGTTCCTTGCTCTCCTGGACCAATTATAAATAAAATGGTCTTGACTCTTCTGGAACTTAATTAAATCAATAAATTTAAATCAACTCCTGCCAGTTGTGGCCACTGACAAGCAAATGATGGCTACTTCTACCCTGTATATGGTGATTTTCAACTCATGCATCTAAACTCATGCCTACTCTCATTTCAGAGAGTGCACTAAAAACAGTAGCATAACACAAGCATTGGGACAGGCTAGCTGTCCCAAGTACACAGCCAGGGGTTCAAGCAAGTTTGAACTCAGATTGGCCAGTCTGTGCTGTCAGTGCTGCTGTTCATGCTACTGTAGTTTATTTAGCATGCTAGCTTAGATGAAAGCTGGTGCAAATAAGTCCATATGAGCTGGGAATCACAACAGTAGCTTGTACTTTATATGTAGTCTAACTGGTGCCCTGAAATGGCCACCATTATTATTCAGAGAAATAAATTTGACTGGAAATATAAGGACATTTTATTGTATTTTCCCCAGAGGAGATTATTATAGAAAGGGGTTTGCAAAAATTTGCATTTGTATTAGTTTTTGTAGTATTTTCATAGTAAGAATCCTAAAATGAAACTAACTAGGGACAAAAGTGAAATTGAATAGTATGTTCAGTGACCAGCTTGAATGTACTGAAAAAATAAAAATCAATAAACAGCACAAATGATTAACTGAAATAAGGTTTTTAAAAAGCTATCAGTTTTAGTAATCAAAGGTATTACTAGGTAACATAATCAAGGAAATTTATATTTTAACAAACTTGTCTTTCTGGGCCATATATAAATACAGCAGATAAACATCTGCCTGTTTTGGAGAGGGAATTGAAGAGGCTGGATAATTCAGAACAGCAATTCCATGAAGAGCATAATTTTTCCTGCAAACAGTTTTTTAGACATTTTTCTGCCTGTTGTATAAGCTGTCATCAGGCAGTAGTGACGTGTGTGCAGTTGTTGTATATATTTGTATATGGTGTGCTAAGTGTTGGTGTTTCCTCCTCCCAGCCACCTCTGCTGGCCACAGAATGGCGCCACAAGTTGCCCTTCACTTCATTTCCCTCCTTTTGGGACCTTCATCCTTAATAACTTACCTACGCTTTGGTCCATTCCCATCCCTTTTCAGATTCTGCTTTAAGCTAGACATTCAACATAATATTTTCAAATCCAGCCATTCTCCCAAGCCTTTCCTGCCTCACCCCACAAGTCTCAGGTTTCTCTGCTCATGCCTGCTTGCTCCCAGCAGCCTCTCAGTTCTCCTCTATTCTTCCTGAAAGTTCTCTGTAAGGCAGTGAACTCCAACCTTTTTAAGCGTGAGATCACCTTTTTGAATTTAAGTGCAATCCAGGATCTACCTCAAATCCAAACACAGTTGACCCGCTTCCTTCCCGCCCCTTCTCCCAGGTCCCACCGTGCTCACTCCATTCTCCCCCATCCTCACTCACTTTTATTAGGCTGGGGTGCAGGGGAGGGAGATGCAGGCTCTTGTCTTGGGCTAAAGGATTTGGAGTGTGGGAGGGGCTCTGAGCTGATCCTGAGGCAGCAAGTTGAGTTGCAAGAGGGGGTTTGGGTGCAGGGAGACTCAGGGCTAGGGCAGCAGTTTGTGGGGCAGGAAGGGTTCAGGACTGGGACCAGGGTTTGGAATGCAGGCTCCAGCTGGGTACCGCTTACCACAGGTGACTGCTGGGTGGTGGGGCAGTGAGATTAAGGCAGGCTCATCCCTACCCTGGCCCTGCACCACTCTCAAAAGCAGCCAGCAAACTCTCTCCATCCCTGCCACTCTGTGTAGATGGGGTACAGGATGGGGGAGGGGCACCCTGATACCAGCACCCTCTTTTCTTCTTCCCATGCCCTGCATAGCAAGCAGGAGACTCCTAGTGGTAGAGGGCAGCCCCAAGGCTGAGGGGAGGAGCAGCACGGCAGTGATGAGAAAAGCAGCTGAAGTGCCAGCACTTGACAGCATCTTGGCCAAACCTGTCAGGATCGCCTGTCAAAGGTTCCAAGATCTACCAGTACATCCCAATCTACTTTTTGGTGGCCACTGCTGTAAGGCCTGCAGTCAGTCCCTGTAGGGGACTCTGGTGATTCTTGCGCAGGTGTGTCTCCTTAGACACCAGAGATGACTGGCCCTAGACCTCTAACCCTTAGGGCATGTCTACACTAGGAAATTATTTCAAATAACTAAATTCAAAATAATAATAGATATTTCAAAATAAACTTATTCCCCCAGGAAAGCAGGAGTACAGATTTCAAAATAATTGGCCTGTTATTGCGAAATCACAGGCTTGGTAGTTTGGCTACTCTGCTTATTATTTCAAAATAAAGGGGGTTATTTCAAAATAACTCCCTAGTATAGACCAGGACTTTGAGACTAACAGATTTGTTAGGGCACAAAATCTTAAGTCGTAATAAATCTGTTAGGTACGTCTACACAGCAACATTATTTTGGAATAACTGCTGTTATTCTGAAATAACATAGTGCACATTTACACTACAAGCCTTTATTTTGAAATAATGTTGAGCTGGAGGACTTCTTACTCCAACTCATGGTAACCCTCATTTCATGAGGAGTAAGGGAAGTAAAAGGAAAAGTGTTATTCCTCCCATGTCCTGCTGTGTAGACAGTGCCAAAAGCCAAATTAAGCTATTTCAGCTTGAGCTACGCAATTGACGTAGCTGAAGTTGCATAGCTTAATTAAACTTTAGCACTGCTGGATAGATGTATCCTTAGTCTCTAAGCCCTGGTCTACGGTAGGGAGTTATTTCAAAACAACAAGTGGAGTGTCAACACTATGGGTGTGTCTAGACTACAGGTTTTTTTTAAAAAAAACCCTGGCTTTTGAAAAAACTTCCTCTGTATCTAAACTGCCGCTGCTTTCTTTCAAAATTAAATCAAAAGAATGTGGCAGTTTTTTCAACCACGGTAAAACTCATTTTACAAGGAAGGATGCCTTTTTTTGAAAGTGCTCTTTCAAAAAAAGGCATTCATGAATGCAAACAGGGATTTTTCGAAAGAGAGCATCCAGACTGCCTGGGTGCTCTCTTTCAAAAAAGTGGCATGCTTTTTCAAACGAAGTGGTTGCAGTCTTGACGCTCTCTTTTGAAAGAGGCTTGTAGTCTAGACATAGCCATCCAAGCCTGTTATTTCGAAATAAGTGGGCTGGTGATTTTAAAATAATAACTCCTGCTTTCCACAAGGAATAATGCTTAATTCATTTCAAAATAGTGGTAGAGTGGATGTTCCTCTGCCACTGTTTTGAAATAACTAAGTCAAGGGAGCACATCAACATTAAGGAAGACTGCCTTGGACTAATTTTAAGGCTTTGCTATAGTGTGGACACGCTATTTTGAAATAGTTATTTTGAGAGTTATTGTTTCAAAATAATTTCTTAGCGTAGATATGCCCTAAAGTGTCACAGGACTCCTGTTTTTAAATAGAGAGCCAATGATTTACACTAGCTGAGGAGCTGAGCCAAAATGTCTGAGGAAAAAAATACAATAATTAGAAAAGATAAGGATGACTTTCAGACTTATTCTCTGGAACACAAAATAAAGGGATTTGTATGAAGTGAGATAAAAGAATAAACAAAATGCATTTTGTCAGATACTCAATAGTCAGATGATTTAGTGGAAATTCTGCCTTAATATTTAACAAATGCTTTTCGGATTTCTTTTTGTGCTATTTATTCACATAACTTTAAGCTTAATCTTAACTTTTTCATTGTTACTTAGAAAAGCAATGGGATACTTTATTACTGGTGCTGCAATTCTCTTAGATATAGTTGGGCAAGCAAACTCGGCAGCTAGATCTTGGAGATTGTGGTTAAATCCCAGTGCCACTTGTCAGGTCAAGAATTGTAGCTGTGTCTGTGTAAACTTCAAGGGCTCAACATCTTTGGACTGATTGTCCATAGCATAGCTAAAACCCCAAGGAAGATTTCAGATTTCTGCGGACAGCTGAGATAGCTTAGTCTCTGTAACAATGATCAGCAATGGCAGGGCTCCACTTCAGGGAAGCCAGCAGTGATGTTGCTTTTCATCACCACCAGCAGACATATCACTCTTCATATCAGCACAGAAGAGCTAAAAAGAAAAGAAAATAGAATTGCAGGAGGAACTGTGAGAGATAGTAAAAGTGATATAAGTGTCCACAGATGTGAAGAGCAAAGCGTGAATCTTAGCACAGCTCACACGGGGAATATGAAACAAGGGAAACTCTTCTGTTGATCTCTTCCTAGATCATTAACAATTACTTTATTTCAGTAAAGGGAATGGCAGTATAACAACATTTCCTCTGCTATTTCAGACTGTGGGTACGTCTACACTGCACGCTTATTTCGAAATAAGCTATTCTAGAACATTTATTCTGAAATAGCTTACGTAGCACCCCTCTCCACCCGATTACCTTCTTTAATGCCGATCTGCCTACAGGTTTCGGTGGACAGGTCTGGGTTCTTCTGGATCCCACCACCCACTCAGCAGGGTGTATCTTCTTTATTTTTTCCTATGAATTTATTTGGCAGTGCTTCCACCCCCCTCATTCCTTCCTGGCAGGGTCACCAGGGCAGTTTGGGAGGAAAATTCTAACCACAGGGTAATCCCCACTTACTTGCCAGATAGTTGGAGACTTCAAAAAATAACACAAACACGTACAATATATTCAACACAATAATTATATTAAACAGGAAACAATTACAACATAAAAGGGTAAAACGCTATTTTCAGGTTCACCAGTGCCCATGCTGCTAATACCTGTGACTTTCCCCAGTCATGTGACTTGATGTAGCAAATGTAAGATTAGTGTCCCGTTGGTACGCATACTTTGTTGGGGCCCTTGATGACCTATGACCGCAAAATTCTTCTCTGCAGTGGTTTAGCAGTAGGGCTGACTGGGTTCAGTACAGCCCAAAGGACTCACAAGTGGAAAAAGGTGGTAAATCCCTCCACAGGTTTAATATGCAGCAGGTTATAAAATCTCCAAATCCTTACTCCCTGGCTTGAGGATGCAGTTCAGGGAGTAGGGGGTCCCCCAAAACAAATTCTCTGACTGACTAACTAAAAGATGGTGCACTCACAAACTCTATGAATGATCCTCAGGTTCAGAGATGACACTGGACGACTCAGTCACTGCAGAGGGCTGATCTCTGCTAGCAGGGATCCTCTTCAGGCAGGCATCAGGCTACTCTGGTCCCAGGATTTCCCCTCATCACAAAGGGGTGCAGGGCTCAAGGTGCAGATTACACAACTGTACTAAAATTCAAACTGTAGTCACCTATCCCAGCGCCCGCACCCGCACACGCGCCCGCACACACCAGCCCTGAACTAGCAGACAGAGCAGAGCTGACCATGTGGTGACTGGTCTCACCTAGGGAGCTGGAGGGCTAACAGCCTGGCTGGGGAAGTTTCCCAGCAAACTCTACAAACTGGGAATCATCAGTGGAGAAGGAAAACCCAGCTGAGGGATCTTGCTTTCAGGTCCCTAGAGGCCAGTTCTCAGGGGGGACCCTGCATGCAGGCCTGGGGCTTACCAGCTCTCCACATAGCCAGTCCTGCCCTTGCCCTGGCTGGCTCCAGATTGACTCATAAAAAACAATGGCTTCTCCCCTTTCCTGAACTCCCTGGGAGGGGCATCTCACTCCCTATTTGTTGCCGGTCAGACTCTGAGTTTGCTTTGGCTCCCCCTCCCTACTAGGGACAGTGTGCCTCTCCCTGAGCTGCCAGCAGACAGAGCCCCAGGAATCTAGGTAATCTCCTTGGGGGTTACACTTATTTCAAAATAGCACGTCTACACTGCAAGGAAACCTCAACATTAGTCCAAGGCAGGCTTCCCTAATGTAGACATGCTATCTCAATTTAGAGCCCTAGGAGGCACTGGGAGGAATAACGTAGAATGTCCCTGGTGAGGGGCTATTTTGAAATAGCAGCAGGGGAGTGTCTACACATGCCTTATTTCGAAACAGCTATTTCAGAATAGGCATT
Organism: Pelodiscus sinensis; assembly: GCF_052426305.1. Classification (NCBI taxonomy): domain Eukaryota; kingdom Metazoa; phylum Chordata; order Testudines; family Trionychidae; genus Pelodiscus; species Pelodiscus sinensis. The sequence continues at coordinate 93,634,058 of NC_143057.1, forward strand.
ATTCCTCATAGAATGAGGTTTCCAGATTTCAGAATAAGCTGTCTGTTATTTCAAAATTATTTTGAAATAACGGAATGGCTGTGTAGATGCTCGCAATGTTATTTCAAAATAACTAGTTATCTTGACATAACGGTGCAGTGTAGAAACACTTCTTAGCCTTAAGCAAACAGGTCCAGGACACCAAAATAAAGTAGTGGTTTTGATGTTGAGATTTCAGTCAGACTAACTAGTAAAGTCAAATGTTGTTTCATAACAAGTAGTTGTACTACTGGAATTTCCTTGTCTTTACATCTACTTCTAGAAGAAAAGGAGCAGATTCTATTCTGTAAACACTGGTCTACACTAGGGAGTGATTTTGAAATAACTCCCCTTATTTCAAAATAAGCAGAGCATCCACACTACCAAGCCCATTATTTTGAAATAACGGCCTGGTTATTTCAAAATAATAACTCCTGCTTTCCACGAGGAATAACACTAATTTCGAAATAGTTATATTGAAATAGCATTAGTGTGGATGCTCCTGTGCTGCTATTTTGAAATAACTATTCAGAGTACAGGCAGTCCCCGAGTTACGCGGATCCGACTTATCTCCAGCAGACCAGGGAGAGGAAGCAAAGCGGCGGAGCACACGGGCAGCGGACAGCCCAGACGCGTCTGGGCTGCCGCTGCCCGCGTGCTCCGCGGCTTTGCTCCCCGTCCCCCTGGTCTGCAGACCAGGGAGAGGGGGAGCAAAGCAGCAGAACACACAGGCAGCGGACAGCCCAGACGCGTCTGGGCTGTCCCGCTGCCCCCGTGCTCCGCGGCTTTCCTCCGGACGACTGTGGTACAGCAGCTGGAGCGTTGCCAGTTGGTCCCGTAGCACCACTCTGGGCGCTACTGGACCAAGCCGGCAGCACCCCAGCTGCTCTGCCCCAGGCGTCCTGATTCAGCCACTGCTGGTCAGTTTCAGCAGTGGCTGAATCAGGACGCCTGGGGCAGAGCAGCTTGAGTGCTGCTGGGTTGGTCCAGTAGCGCCGAGGAGCGGTGGCGCTACTGGACAAACCCAGCAGCACCCCAGCTGCCCTGCCCCAGGCGTCCCCAAGTCAGCCGCTGCTGAAACTGACCAGCGGCTGACTACAGGAAGCCCCTGCCCCGGGCTTCCTGGAATCAGCCGCTGATCAGTTTCAGCAGCAGCTGACTTGGGGATGCCTGGGGTTCTTAAGTTGAAACTGTATGTAAGTCAGAACTGGCATCCAGATTCAGCCGCTGTTGAAACTGATCAGTTTCAGCAGTGGCTGAATCTGGACGCCAGTTCCGACTTACATACAGATTCAACTTAAGAACAAACCTACAGTCCCTATCTTGTACGTAACCCGGGGACTGCCTGTAATTACTCCTCAGTGCTTCCTGGGGATCTAAGTCAAGGTAGCGCGTCCACATTTACAGAGCCTGCTTCGAACTAATTTTGAGGCTTCCCCGTAGTGTGGCCATCTATTTCGAAATTACTATTTTGGGAGCTATTATTTCAAAATAAGTTATTTTGAAATAATTTCTTAGTGTAGACATGCCCTAACATCAGTATGCATCCAAGTAATACTATTAATTTGAATGGAACTACTCCAGATTTACACTAGTCGAATAGAAAGCAGAATTTGCCCCCAAATTTCTAACCTACAGTGAATAAGCTGCAAGCTTGGAGCTGGATAATAAAACTCCATTTCACATGGGATGTGACCTTCTCATTAATTATAAAATGCTCCAGCTGATTAACTCTAATTTGATGCCATAGCTTAAATGTCTATCTGAGAGAGGGAAACAGATTTGGGCTGGAAAAAATGGAAGTAGTAAAGGGAGAGGGTTTTTTGTATATCAGTCCCATCTGTTCTAGATGTTCTGTGCTTTATTTCTAATTGCTTATGGAGAATTCTACCAGAGAGGTGACATTTATAGGCTGACCCACCAACAGATGTCAAGTTCTTTAAATACAGGAGAATAAAATAAGAATAAAAAAGTCAAAAAGATTAACAAGGAAAGTATGTCTAAAAGTCATTTTTCTATTTTAAATCCTTTCAAGATAGTCCTTCCATTCCCAACACAAATCCAATTTTTAAACAAACCTCACCTGAGAAGCAAGCAAATACTAAAATGACTTTACTATCTCTGCATCCTCAGGCTGAAGCAATCAGCATAATTCTCAGATAGATGAGAGCAGACAACAGTAAGAGACAAAAACATGCACCTGATTCTCCACTGCAGTACCCCATTTTTCTGCCAATGGAACACTACTGATGTCAATGGAAAGGCTATGCTGTACAGTTGTAATAACTCGCTAGAAAATCAGGCATTATGGCTGTGTCTAGACTGGCAAGTTTTTCCGCAAAATCATCTGCTTTTGTGGAAAAACTTGCCAGCTGTCTACACTGGCCGCTTGAATTTCCGCAAAAGCACTGACGATCTCATGTAAGATTGTCAGTGCTTTTGCGGAAAAACTATGCTGCTCCCGTTCAGGCAAAAGTCTTTTTCCGAAAAACTTTTGTGCAAAAGGGCGATCGGGGCTTTTTTGCGGAAAAGCGCGTCTAGATTGGCCACAGACACTTTTCCGCAAAAAGTGCTTTTGCGGAAAAGCGTCCTGCCAATCTAGACGCTCTTTTCCGAAAATGCTTTCCACGGAAAACTTTTCCGTTAAAAGCATTTCCGGAAAATCATGCCAGTGTAGACGTAGCCTATGTTTATTGCAAACATAGCCTAGTGAGCACCACATATTCCAACTAATATTGCAATTGTCTCTTCAAGAAGCTTGAAAACAAGGCATCTACAATAAAAAAAATCTGAACAACCAGGACCAGGGGCCATAAGTATTAAATAAGAGGCTAAATAAACAGAAGGAAGTATTTCTTCACACAACACACAGTCAATATGTGGAACTCCCTGCCAAAAGATGCTGTGAAGGACAAGACTTTAACAAGGTTTAAAAAGAATTAGATAAATTCATGGAGGATAGATCCATCAATGGCTATTAACCAAGATTGGCAGGGATAATGTCCCTATCTAGTTTGCCAAAGGTTGGGAATGGGATCTCAGGGGATGGATCACTTGATGATTACACCTGTTTTGTTCTTACCCTCTGCGGCACCTGGCATTGGCCACTTTCAAAGACAAGATGATAGGCTAGATCAAGGGTGGGCAAGACATCTTCTATGGGTTGGATCTGGCTCACCTATCTGGTTCATCCGGCCCTTATTCACGCAATTAGTCCCACTGACTTCAGTGTGATAATTCATAAGGTTTCCAGTACTGAAATATGAGAGAGAGAGAGAGAGAGAGAGAGAGGGAGAGAGAGAGCGCGCACCAATTATTTGGGTCAGGGAGCCTTCTCAAGTCAAAAGAGCCCAAATCCTTTGGGCAAATATTTGTCTGGGCAGACATCTCACATAGCTGCACAGTAAGTATGATATAGCCTTTAAAAATTAGTCCTAGCTATGTTGCTTTTATGTCTTCAATAATTGCTAACTAAGCCAAGCTAATCTAGCCCCTCTTCTTTCCATGGAAATTTGGAACTTCTCATCTAGGAAGAAAGAAAGGAGAGATGCCAGTTTCTCAAAGAGACATTATTAGAAGGCACAACAGCAAACTATTACAATACAAATGCAGGAAGGACAATAAGGGTATGTCTAGACTACATGGCTCTGTCTAGACTACATGGCACTACATGCGCCATGTAGTCTAGACACACCCTAAGAGGCCAAATATGGCTGCATCTGGAGCTCTTTAATGACTTGAGAATCAAAAAGAAATTCTTCCAAAAATGGAAACAAGGAAAAACAATTGATGCTAAATCCAGAAAAGAAGCACAAGTATTAAGGGATAAAAATTAGAAAAGTGAAGGGACAAAATGAGTTAAAGAGACAAAAGGGTATACTACTTAGGCTGTGTCCAGACTCAAGGGTTTTTTAGAAAAAAGTAGCCTTTTTTCGAAAAAACTTCACCTGCATCTAGACTATAGCCGCGTTCTTTTGAAATTAAATCGAAAGTACGTGGCTTTTCTTTCGACGGCGTTCTTGAATGCAAACAGGGCTTTTTTGAAAGAGAGCATCCAGACTGCCTGGGTGCTTTCTTTCGAAAAAGTGGCTTGCTTTTTCGAAAGTACTGCTTGCAGTCTAGATGCTCTTTTTCGAAAGAGGCTTGCAGTCTAGATGTAGCCTTAGTGAGGAAGGAGAGCTATAATGACTGACAAAGGCAGAGGTATTTAATGCCTATTTTGCTTGAAATTTCACTAAAAAGAATGTGACCAGATACTTAACAATTAATGTTAACATAAGAGGAGAAGAACATAAACAAGAGTAAAGAAAGAACAAGTTAAAGGACAATTTAGACAATTTAGTGTTCACTGTAGGTAGGACAGTTTTAAGGACTGGATATAATTCAGTGTAGGGTATGTAAGGAACCAGCTGATTCAGTGATTATTTTTGAGAACTCTTAGAGGAAGTGTGAATAATGACATGCATTAATTAAACGCAAAGCATGCTTACAAGATTTTCAAATTATACCCAGCTGTAAAGGGGACATGCAATTTAGATTAGAATTCAAAATGACCTCAATAAATTGAAGAGTCAGTCTGAAATCAACAAGATGAATTCATAAAGACAAGTGCAAAGTACTATTCTTGGAAAGGAAAAATCAAATGCACAACTACAAAATGTGGAATAACTGGGCAGGAAGGATATGGGGGCTCATAGTGTATCACAAATTGAATATAAGCCAAAAATATGATTCATCTCCCAGAAAGGGCTAATAGATTGTGGGATGTGCTAAAAAGAGTGTTGTGTGTAAGACATAGGAGGTAATTGTCCCACTCCATTCAGCACTGATAAGGCCTCAATTAGATTATGTGTCCAATTTTGGGCACTAAACTTTAGGAAAAATGTGGACAAATGGGAAATAGAGGAGAGAAGAGCTACAAAAATGGTGCAAAGTTTAGAAAGCCTGCCCTCTGAGGAAAAGCTAAAAAACTGTGGCCCTCTTCACAGAAAAAATATGAGTGGGTCCTGACTACAGTCTTCAAATATGTTAAAAACTGTTATAAACAGAGTGATGATCAGTTGTTCTCTGTGTTCACTGTAGGTAGGACAAGTAGTAATCTGCCTAATCTGCAGCAAGGACGTTTTTGGTTAGGTATTGGGGAAAATGGGCAAAAACTTTCAAATTATAAGGATAGTAAAACACAGGAATAGGCTTCTAACAGAGGCTGTTGAATCCCCATCACTGGAGCTTTTTAAGAACAGCTTGGAGAAATATCTTTCAAGGATGGTCTAGGTACTTGGTCCTCCCTCTGCATGAGGATATGACCTACACCATCAGTTCTGAACTAGAGGTCTATGGCCTGCTGGGATCTGAAAGCCCTTTCAAGAATTTTGTGGGGCCCACAGTTGAAACCCAGAGCTCACGCCGCAGTGCCCTCTGCATGACTGAAGTTGGGAACCACAGGGCTGAAGCTCCGATCTCCAGTGCTGAAACAGTGGGGCTGAACCCCAGAGCCCCAAGCCCTGGTGCTTCCTGGAGGGCAGATGCTCTGAGCCCGTTGGCAGAGTTGGGGGCAGTGCAAGTGCAGGGCAGTTCTGCGGACAGCACTGCACTTCCCTCTCTCTCGTTCTGCAGGTCAGAGGTGGGAAGCCAGACCGAGGCAGTTTGGAGCAGCTGCTGCTTGGGCTAGTGACATAGAACAGGCAGCAGCAGTGTTCCCTTGTTTCTTGCTGCTGCTGGAACCCAGGACTGAAGCTGCTCCTCAGCTGTGAGCCCTCTTTGCCCCCAGAATTGTAAGAGCTGCCTGGGTTGGTAGATCCAGCTCTGTGGCTGTCAGAGCTCTTTGGGAATGGGAACCATGGGGGAGCCTTCCCGGCACACAGCCCCTAGCTACCACCTTCCTGCACCCTGAGCTGCCCCCTGCCTTCACTCAGCTTCTAGGTTCCCCCTTCCTGTACCCTAAGCTGTTTTCAAACTTTTGAGCTGAGCCCCCACCTTTGAGTTATAATTTTTGGTTGTGCCTCCCCAACCCAGGCTGGGTGACTTGATGAGGCGAGGTGGAGGTGGAGGTGGAGATGGAGGTGGAAATCCATCTCTGGACCCTGCCATGCAGAGGTGACTCTGGCCCTGCCAGCCCTGGTCTCCCCCAAACAGAAGTCAAATTATGCCTGTGCTCAAGGCCACTGCCATGAGGCTTCCATGACCCTGGTGGACCCTGGTATTTATTATAGCATGTTTGAAGTTTAAGGGACTTAGAAAGAAAAAGGCTGAGAATGCCCAACTTACATGATCTATTGAGGCCTTTCTAGCTCTACGTTTCTATAATTCTGTCTACACTGTCCAAACATTTGAGCAAGATACATTGGAACATCATTGCAAACCCTTGGGCAACATTGTCATCGTAATAATACTAATTGTCCCAGACAAGGGTAGTGGAAGCATAACTATGCCTTCTCTTACAAAATGCCAACATAGGCTGCAAGACTGACATTTGATTTATAACAGTCTCTTTGCATCAATGACAGTCAGACATGTAAGTACCAGAACCTATTTTGGGCTCAGGATAGATTTCAATCTGTAATTATCCCTAGCTACCTTCCCAAAGAGAGGGAAAGGGGCCCAAATCTTTGGACTTCTTTGGGACTTACGCAGGGGCGACCCGTGAACCTAGGCAAACTAGGCAGTTGCCTAGGGCGCCACTGGCCCGGGCACCCGATGATGACGTCACAGGGTGCCAGGGTGCCCCATGATTACATTACAGCCATTGACGGCCGTGCAGGCGGGGATGCCAATCGTGCTTTCTACTTGGGGCGCCAGCTGCAACAGCTGGCCTCGGGCCACTCCTGGACTTATGTTAACCAAAAACTTTCTCTGCATCATTAAGCCTGCAAGAACTGTGCAGGTTTATTTACAGTAAATGCTGTGGTCCAGATTCTACTCCGTTACACTTGTAAATCTGGAGCAACTCAGTTGATTGGGGTCAGCAGAATGCTGCAATCAGCCTTCACCTGTATTGTAATGTACACTGGTGAAACAGAAAGTAGAGTTTGTTCCAAGAAATATATTTCAGAGAGAAAGGAGATATTCCTTTGGATTTACAATAGTGTAAATTGAATCATACTGAAGCTCTGTCACACATCAGACATATCATGAAACTCTTCGTTCTGTATAGACATCATTATTAGGAGACCCCTTTCTTCTAGTGGCTAGAGGCTGAGTAGTGAGCACGCAAGAGAGGGGATGACAGAAGCCGCTTTGGATAGATCTCTTTGGACAATGGAAAATACTGATATACATTACTACTTGTGCAAACATAACCTTAGAAGCATGCTGCAGACAAAGCTTGGATTATATTCAGAACATTTCTCCTCATACCAAAAATGAGCAAAAGAAAAATTGCCAGTTCACCTGGTTAAACCACTTTTGGTAGCTTTAAAAACAATCACAGCCTTATATACAGCATGTTTTTATAATATTAAACAGGAATCTAATGTTATATGATGAATTTTTCTGTAAAAATTAATCCAGTTTATTCAAGATTGGGATCAAGACAGAAATACATAGGGCCAGATCCTATTGAGCTATGCCAGCTTATACGAGGTGCGATTTGATTTATCAAGAAAGAGAACTGTTAGAATTGCTCTCACATGAGATACTTGATAGGTTTCCTATACTTTTGAATATACTGTATCAAGAATGCTCATGGTTCAGAAAGACAGCTGGAAATCCCATGTGGCTTGGGTCAATTTCATACCTTTGTAGTCTTTAATTCAATAGGCCTTGATCTTGCAAGTCCTTTCAAGGTGCACAGCGGGGTATGTAGTACTGGTGCAATTGAGTGCCAATGGAGACTACACATGGAAGCATGAAAGGCAAGCAGTAGGGGCTAGATTCACAGAGAAACTTACCCGTAGCCATGCCTAAATTTTAAGCACCTTGAATCGCTGTATGATGAGTGGGGAGAGACAGGTACCTCAAAAGGAGTTTCCCAAAAGTTAGCATGCTAGTGGCTCCTTGCTTAAGCTAGTCAGTGAGTGACAGGTTTGTGTTAATCCCTTCACCTCTCTCAGAGACAAGTGCCTAAATCCAGACTGCAGGGAGGTGCCTCTTTTGCTTGGGATTCTCAGCTAGAAAACCTCTCTTGGTGTTAGGCCCCCACACCAGTTTGGGTGTGCGGGTGGGGAACAGAAGTAGCTCTCTCATAACTTTTAGTCCAGTGGATAGGATACTCACTGAGGGTATGGATAGACCCATGGTTCACAGATTTGTACAGAGGGCTGCCACTTTGCACAGGACCACTAACCCACTGAGCTATGGGATAGTTTGTTATGGAGCTCCCTCCATCTCTTCTACTGAAGTTGCTCCCATTTGAATTAATAATGAAAGAGTGATAGGACACTAGTTCTCTTAGGCTACCGTCTACACTGCAACGCTATTTTGGGATACTGGAATATCCTGAAATAGCTATCCCATGTCTTAAAAACTGTTCCAACATCCTTGTAAACCTCATTCCACGAGGCGTAAGGTATGTTTCAGAATAGTGGGTTATTTCAAAATTACAAAATAAGCTATTTCAAAATAAGACACGCAATTTGTATAGCTAAAATTGCGTATATTATTTTGAGCTAAGGCGCAGTGTAGACATAGCTTCACAGGCCAAGTTAATGCTCTAACTACCAAGCTACAAAGTAATTTTCAGGCTGTGCTCTCTCTTCTGGCCCAATTATTATTATTTATTCCCAATGGATTGGCTTCAGTTGGAGAGATTGAGGGACCTTGTCAAAATACCCTGTTAACAAGGACACACATCTGAGAAGTGACAACTCCCTGATCAAATCCCTTCTTAGGGCAGATCTACTCTATGGGGACAAGTCGATCTAAGATACATAATTTAAGTTCCATTAGCAGCATTACTCAAATCAGCATCACTTAGGTCTGCTTACTGCAGGATCCAGGAGAACTGGAACAATTTTTCTAGTGGGGGTAGGGAGAGCCTCTGAACCAAACTGTAAATCCTTTTTATGATGGAAACCACTTCAAGTCAGTGGGTGCTGCAGCATCTTCCTTCCTCTCCCCCCCTTGCCCTCGCCCCTCCAGTTCCAGCACCTAAGCCAGGGTTCACACCATACTGGGTCTACAGAAGAAACTCTCCCGTTGATTCCCATTTCTCATCTCCTTTTTGGTGGATTACTGGAGTTGACAAGACAGTGATTGGCAGTTGATTTAGTGGATCTTCACTAGACCCACTAAATAGACCCCCAGTGGATCAAACCCCTCAGCATTGATCTATCCCATACTGGAGACATACCCTCTGTCACGTTATTGGATTTTAATGTGAATAAGCAGATCATTGTTGCATTCACTATTGTGGGTTTGCCCCAAATTCAGTGCAAAGTGAGGTGTCAAATGAAAGCTTATGCTGTGCTAATTCTATGTATACTACTCATACTTGTACGATGTTTGGGTGTAAAGTTATGAATATAGGCATTGTATTTATATTTTAAATGTTTTCTGTTTGGCAGCAGTAGGCATCAATTGCTCTTAAGGGTTGCCAATTGACACCTGAGAACACACAATGGCCCCTTGCCTGAAAAGGACACACCTGGATACTCCATGGCTCCTGGCCTAGAAAGGACATAGACTGGTTTGATGGTCATGTGATCAGCTCCATTTTGGGAGGCACCATCACCTAGGAGAGCAATGAAGTTCTCTCCTCATGCTCGAGGTTATAAAAGTATCCTGGAGATGCCTCAACCTTGTCTTTACTCCTGCCCTCTGCTCCAGAAGACCTTTGCTAAGGACAGAGAGCCCAGAAGGATTCGTGGACCCATCTGAACATAGGATGTACTCCAGAGACCTATAAGCTGGCAGCTTGTTATATCCCTGCTAAGAGCTTGCATTAAGAACTTGGTGATTGAAGTATGTAATGTATTTTCATTAACAATCTTACTCTTGACCTTTTCTTTCTTTTATTAATGAACCTATAGATTTTAGATTCTAAATGATTGGCACAGCGTGCTCTTTTGGGTAAGATCTGAGGTATAAATTGACCCAGGACTGTGGCTGGCCCTTTGGGACTGGGAGAACCTGCTCAGAGTTGGTCAGATTGGTTTTACCACTTCTGTGTAAGAAATGGTGCTGGCTGTGGCACAGGTAAAGCTGGAGTGTCTAAAGCAGGGGTGGGGAATCTTTTTTGGGTTGGGGGCCAGTGACTCACAGAAAAATCATTCGGGGGCCACACACAAGTGAGAAGCAAAGTAAGAAGTCCCTGACTCAAAAGGAGAAAAACTTCCCACATTTCTCTCACATACCAGACCCTAGTGGGGCTCAGGCTAGTAGATTTTGTGTGCTCCAGCTCTCTGGGTGGGTGGCAGGGAGGTTGGAGGGCCAGCATAGCCTTGAGGGCTCGATCCAGGCAAGCTGGGGCCATATTTGCCCCCAACCTGAAGTTTCCCACCCCTCGTCTAAGGGGATTGCTTCTGTAACTTCTTGCTGGCCAGATTGGCAGTGCCCTGTGTGACTGATTTGGTGCCTCAGAAGGGGACCCCCAGTCTTGGGCTGTAAGTAGCCCTGGTTTTAAGCGGTTTGCTCTGATTTGACTCTCACAACGGTGCCCAAACCACCCTGATATTTTACACCCTCACTTCAGGTAGATTGGAGACTTGAACTACAGGTCTGCCACCTTCCAGGTGACTATTCTGATTACCGATCACCTCCTGGGAAGTGATCCACCTTCTTTCCCTGATGTTTCATGTCAGTTTGCCTATAGGGCACCTATCTGGTAAGTGAGCTTTGAGCATCAGGAGTGGCAACAGACTTAGCTGGGCCCTGGGCAGTATGTGTATATGGGGGAGGGTGTTGGCAGGCTTTGGGCAGAAGAGGCCTCCATGACTGTGGCATGTAGGGCTACGGTGGCGATTTAAAGGGCTGAGGGGAGAGGGCATCCAGTTGCTGGTACTGCCAGGCCCTGGGGCAACTCTCTCCTTTGTTATCCACCGGAACCCTGAAGTTGGGTGGATTTGTGATTTGGTCTGAGGGTTAGGCATGTCAGCATAATGTGGTGCCACAGTGCATATGTTCAGAGGTAGAAACTCAGACATATAGGGAACCTTTGCTGCAAAAATGTAGGTGCTGAGTTTAGATGTCTACAGCATTTGGAGGCAGCTGGGTGGAGGTTTGTAAATTCTGGTAGAGTCTGATTCTGGAAGTTAGGTGCCTTTGCAGGACCTCCTGCAGGAGAGTCTCCTGCTCTGATGTGTAATTCCTCCACTCCCCGGTGATGCAAGTCTTGTCTGATGGACTTGACTGGGCTCCATGCTCCAGGCTTTGCAACTTGACTCTGGTGCATGGGATTGCAGAAAAATCACCCTGATGTCTCCAGCTATTAAGGGGTGGACAGGTCAAATTTGAAAGAGTGGCTTTTTAACCCTTGCACTGAGTCACAATGCCAACAAAATTTGGCCTGTCTGTCCCTCAGTCTCCACCTGAGCTGATTCCAGCCAGCCCCATTTGGCAAGAGCTACAGGAGCCACTACTGCAGAGCGAATGTGGGATGGGCTCATTTTGTGAATCCTTTTCCCCCCCCCCTCCCCGCCAGGCACCCAGGGCCGGCTTTAGGAAGTGCGGGGCCCAATTCGAACCGTTTTGGCGGGGCCCCCCCACCCGCACCCACCCAGGATTTTTTGTTGAGTAAAAAAAAAAAAACCAAATGTTTTGAGACTCATGGTAAAACAATGGAGGAATTCTTGTGAGCCCATACTTTGCCCACAGTATAAATAAATAAATAAACAAACAAACAAACAACAAACACACACACACACACTATCTTCTCCACTAAACATCCTAATGAGATACTGCAAATGAGGAACTGAATTCAAATGAGGAAATGAGCTCCTGATATGAACAGGTATCAACCTAGTTTTTCATATTTGAGATGGGTTACCAGGAATCATACATGACAATATGAAATCTTTCCACTCCCAAGTCAGCATAGTCACAAAACACCTACAATTTTGATCCATGCATTTATTGGATAGTGAAAGAGAAAGGAGGGGAATTAGTGTTCATAAGGGGAAATGTTCAAAAGGGGAAATGTTCAAATAAAAAAAAAAAAAAAAAAGCCTGAAGGAATTAGGACTGGGCTTCTACATCTCACATTCAGAACTGACTAGGTCACTTATGACCAGATTTTCAAAGGTGTGTAAAGATCAGATAGATATCTTTGAAGATCCGAGTTGGCAACTGTCTCTTCAGGAGCTTAATTACCTTTGAAAATCTGAGCTTAGATTTCCAAGTCCAATTTTCAAAAATGACTTTAGTCACTCAAGTGCTTTTGAAAATTTTAACTGGGGGCCTAAAGAGACAAAAATAGACAAAAGGCAGGAGATATGGTATTCCTTTTAAAAATGTGTGACATCTATTTTCAACTCAATTTTATATTATTTTTCTCCCAGGGGCAACTGATCCCTCCGGCCTCCTCACTACGCCACATCCCCTCCCCCCCACCTTCCTGCAGATCTATCATCTTATGCATGTGCAAGATCTGTGAGAGCTGTCCCATGACTCTGCAGTGAGTGTCTGCCAGCTTCTGGGTGGTGTCTCAGTGCTGCCACATTCACCTCCAAAGAGGGGGCTTCCCAAAGCAGGCCCTTGCTGCAGCCCCCAAGGCATCCATAGGTCCAGACTCCTTTCAATGGGCCGACTTCCCAGGGCTCATTGATCTTGGATCTGGCTTCCATCCCCTCTCCAACATTTGCAACTGCCCAGAGGTGCTCATCTTCCTCCATATCCATTCCCACCTCATTTACCCCACAGGGACAGTCTCTGCCTCACTTCTCCTAGGGATTATTCTACCAAGACGCAATACAAGGTGTCCACGTAAAAGGACTCAATACAAAGCTAAAAAATTCAATGAGAGAATGATTAATACAGAGATGTGTCTACATCTGCTGCAGGGAGACACCTCTGCTGGTCTCAACCCCTCTCCCCCAGAGTCTACAGCCCCATTGCAAAGCAGGGGAGTGGAAGGAAAGAGGCTGAGGCCCATCAATGGGACTGAAGCAGTCATGAGCAAGCCATGCCCAGGAGCCATTCTCCTGTCCATTGCTGGTGCAGTGTTGCTTCAGGCACACTGAAATGCAGTCACCTCTAGGGTGGGCTGGACAGCTGTTTAACACCTGCACAAGGTTTCAGGAAGGGGGCAGTGTGGGCTGCCTTCCTGCAGAGCCCCCATCAGAACTACCATGTCCTCCTGGCTTAGGAAAAGAATAAACAGGAGGATTGGAAATTAACCCACCCAGTCTCACGTCCACTAGGCAGGGAATGAGCCATCTACAATAGGCCCCAGCTGGAGTATCATGTTCAGTTCTGGGCGCCACATTTCAGGAAATGTGGAGAAACTGGAGAAAGTCCAGAGAAGATCAACACAAATGATGAAAGGTCTAGAGCACATGAGATATGAGGCAAGGCTGAAGAAATTGGCCTTGTTTACCTTGGAAAAGAGAAGACCTAAAAGGGACATGAGAGCAGCTTTCAAGTATCTAAGGGTATGTCTACACTGCCACCCTAGTTCGAACTAGGGTGACTAATGTAGGCAATCGAAGTTGCAAATGAAGCCCAGGATTTAAATATCCCAGGCTTCATTTGCCTCTTGCCGGGCGCTGCCATTTTAAAATCCCCGTTAGTGCGGACTCCGTGCCCGCGGCTACATGCGGCACAGAGTAGGTAGTTCAAATTAGGCTTCGAATTACACCTCGTGGTGTAACGGTAGTTCGAATTAGAAAGCCTAATTTGAACTACCTACTCTGTGCCGCATATAGCCGCGGGCACGGAGTCCGCACTAATGGGGATTTAAAAATGGCGGTGCCTGGCAAGATGCAAATGAAGCCCAGGATATTTAAATCTCAGGCTTCATTTGCAACTTCAATTGCCTACATTAGCCACCCTAGTTCGAACTAGGGTGGCAGTGTAGACATACCCTAAAAGAGTATCATAAGGAGGAAGAAAAATTGTTCTTCTTGACCTCTGAGGTTAGGATGAGAAGCAATGGGCTTAAATTGCAGCAAGGGAGGTTAGGTTGGACATTAGGAAAAACTTCCTGCCTGTCAGGGTGGTTAAACACTGGAATAAATTGCCTAGTGAGACTGCGGAATCTCCATCACTGGAGATATTTAAAACCAAGTTAGATAGACACCTGTCAGGGATGAGCAAGGGCAACTCAACTTTGGAAGCCCCAGGGGCCACACTGATACTTACAGAACATGCTGAGGGCATCAACTTAAGAGTGGTTGCATATGCAAGCAAATATATACAAATAGCTTCTCTCACACTGACAGGTATGAATACAAAGATTAAGGCAAGACTACACAACACACAGGCCCCATTTAAGTCAGTTCTGCTGATATTAATAAAATGCAATATTTACCCGATTTCTACCCATGTGACAGCACTTTTCATGAGCAATGACAGTCCAAGAATTTAACTACTGAAACACATATCAACAGAAGATCATTACACTGACTACTTTTTTGTTTCGGCTCCCACTCGCCGGCCACGTGTTGATCCCCACATAAACCCAAACTGTACCGTGGGGCACAAACAAACTGGCCGTACGCAGCATACCAAGTTATTAATACATATTTTATAAACCTTTATCTTTTCTCTCTGCTGCCATGTCTCCTCCCCTTTCTCCATCAGCTCCTCTGGTGCCTGGTGCCCCCCAACTCCTCACCTTCCTCTGCTGTCCTGACTCCTGCCCTTCTCACTGCCCTCAGCCCTCCTGTGACCTGCCCCCCTCCACCAGTCCTTCTCTTCCCCCTGTGCCCACTCCTCCAGTAGCCCCACTCTGATCATGTGAGCTACCCCTCCTCATCCCCTCTCCTAACACCTCCCTCTAAACACCTGCCCTGCCTCTCTCCTCTGGTGCTGGTCCCTCCCCTGCAGGTGTCTTCCCTTTTGCTTCACCCCAGAATCCTCTGGCATCTGCACCTTCCCTTAGCCCTGCACCCTCCTGGTGCCTCCCCCTTCCCTTACTGCCCCTGCTCCCTTTGCCCTCTTTTTCCCTGATGTCCACCCCCTCAGAACTCTCTGCCCCGTTACCCTCCTGCCCCTCTGTGCCCTCACACATGACTTGCTCCATCCCCACCTTTCTCATGCCCACCCCTTCTTTCAACCCTTCTCCCAGCACCTCACCCTCTAGCCCCCAATGCCCTTCCCCTCTTCCAGCATCACCCTGTCCCCCCTCCCACTGACACATCCCCTCCTGCCCTTTCCTTCATTGTCTGCACTTGGCCGCCTGGCATTTGTCTCTCCTGCACTCTTGTCTTTTAGTGCCTTCCCCTCCCCCCACCCAAGCCCCTTCTCCTTCCACCCCCCCCTCCTCTCCTCAAGCCCCTTCCCTTCCTCCGCCGCCGCCTCCTCTCTGTCCCCCCGCCGCCGCACGAGCCCGTTCCCTACCTTCTGCCTTCCCCGTTGCGGGGCTGGAGTCCGCGCTCAAGTCCCGGAGGCCGAACCCAGGGCCAGCGAGGCCCCGCCATGTGCGTCCCAGGAGTTTCAAAATCCCTGGCCATGACGTCACGTCCTCCCTGCCCACGTGCAGCGCTGCACATGGATAGCAGCAAGTGGCGAGGAGGAGCTGCGCGCGGCAGGGACATTTCGGGGCCAGGGGAGCCTGTAGGGGAGGCCAGGGCCCGCTGTGGGCAGAGCCGGGGAGAGACCCAGCTCTGCATAGTGGTGGAGCAGGGCCCTGGCTCTGTATCTCAGCGGCACTTCTGGGTGCAGGGGCGCGGGGCCCCCTTAGGCCGAATTGGGCCCCGTGCCTAAGGCTGGCCCTGCAGGCACCTATCCCACTAGGGACTTCCAAAGGCAGTAGTTGTCTCACATTAGTCAAGTCAGCTACTGGGAGGTATGTGCCTAAGTCTGTTTGTGAGGGTAACCCTAGGCATTTCTTTTCCACTGACAGGGAAGAAGTCTCCTTTGTGTGCTTGCTTCCTTTTTCTTGAGTGCACAAGGAAAATACAGGGTGGAGTTTATTGTCTGAGAGTGAATGTATCTAAGTCAACACCAGCTTGATCCCCAGCATGCTTTGAAATGCTTCACTGGTTTTCTTTCCCATCTTATGTCTCAGTATTGCCTCAAAAACAACATGCTGGTAATACAGCAGGGCACTCATTAAGTAGGTGCCTTACCTTTCCCAGCATTCCCTGCTCTGCTCACCACTTTTTGCTTTGACAGTACGTGCAATGCTCTGCACTGTGCAAGATCAAGTCTCTTATTTATATAGGCTGAGGTTCTGTGACAATCAATGTACTGTGGTGACAAGGCCAGCCAATCAATGGTTCTGATCAGATCTGTAGATTACATGATTCCGTTTTATAATCTCACAACTGAAGTGAGTGTCATTTACTGTTAAAAGTAACTTTACTTGTATTTCGTCATAACATGGCCATGCTGTTTGTGTTTTTGAGGAGAAACTTATCTGGATTCATGTGCCCATTTCTCCCCGTTTATACTTTGCCTTTTTCAGGGGAGTTGTACAACACCCCTCAGATGGCAGCTGAGGAGAGAACACAATTTTATGCTGCTTTTATGACAGAACTGAACAAGTTGCCTCATTTAAATTGTGCAAATGTCTGACTTACGAGCAATGTAAGTGGCAGTAGAATGCAGCCCTTGGTATCAGTGAAAAGAAATTGGATTCAGGTTGTTTTATCTCTTGCAGATGTTCAACATTATTTTTGTCAGTTAGTAGTTAAGTTGAAGAGAGAGATCTTTTTTAGAATAGAAACATGAAATAATAATGCCCTCCAATGTCATCTCATCAAGTTAAGTCACAAGATGGATGATGTCTTGAGAAGAAACAACGCTAATGACACTAAAAGTGAATATATTTGTGAGAAAAGATGTTCACATTTTTGTCTCTGTGGGGCAAGGCAGGGACAGAGGGAATAGAAAACCAAATAAATGTAAATGCAGATAACAAGTATTACAAGTTTTCAAGTCATTTTTAAGCAAAGGAAATTTAGGCTGAATATCAGTCAAAAGTTCATAATGGTGAGATCTATTATACTGTGAAATAATTTTCTAGTGAAGCGCAAGAAACTCTTCTTTTTGGGTCATTAAAAACTGGACAAAGCATGAAACACAAGGACTTTTAAAAAGCCTATTTTACTGATTTCAGCATATGGAATGAAGGCAACCAAAGCTAATTGCTGTCGTCTTTAAAAGCCACCATTGGTTGACTTCCTACATTGACCATCTAGGAGAGTTTCCATCATACCTAGTGGTAGAATCCTCATACTTAATATTTCTGAAGACTTTCACATCCATATAGAAAATACAACACAATGGTCCAAGGCTTTTTACCATCATTATAATTACAGGCTCATCATGAAGAGAGTTGGAACCCCCATTGCGTCTCTTCCACGAGAGGTTAGATCATTTTAGCGTGGGAAACACCCCCCTCTCATGAAAAGAGCCCAATCTCCTTAAATTAGAATTCAAAGTGCCCCACCTGACCAGTTCAGTGACCCAATCAGCTACTTAGCTCTGGATTGTTTTTGTGGGAAACATTCATTCACAAGACCAAAGCATGGACAACCAGAGGAGACTGTTGCAACCACTGCAAAGCAGTTCCGTGTGCTCACCCATCCCCTTCCACATTTATATGAGAATAGTTGATGACTTTGTGAGACACCATGAAATCTACTACATCATGAAAGCTACGCAGCATGGAGATCAGGATACTTCTTTGACTTTTGTGTGTTTGTGGGTATTTGCATATATATGTCTGCACACATTTTGCTTAGATACTGACAGGCACCTTAGAAATACCATAAATAGTTACTGTATATGGATATGGTTTTTGATTCCACATTACAAGACCACCATGTACTTGGCAGTCTAGCTGAGAGTCATAGACCGGTTGGACAAAGCTCTTCTCAACTCTTAGCACTGACATCTGCAGGATAAGGGTAAAACAATTGGTGTATCATTGTGGGTTTAGCTTGCACTGCACCTGCTGTATCTTTTATACCCGTCTCCAAGGCTGTTAATAAGTGATATTTCATGAGCACTAGAGACTAAAAACTATAAAATGGTTTTTAAAGAAGAAAGGAAAAATTCCCTAAAAACCCAGTTTTCCTATTGCCAGTAGAATAATTTCTTTCAATATACTAAGCCATTAAAAATTAAGCTTCTTTCTTTCACACCACAGTAAGGGAAATGCGCTTTATTTGGAGAATGCAAATGCCTCAAGCCATATTATTTCTTTTTACCAGCTCTCAGCAAGTGGCCATTTAGTCTTAATTGGTCCTCACAGTATAGTCCAATTAAGAATAGTATCAACAGGGCAAGGACTATTTGTTAATCTGTAAAAGGTGTGAGAAACAGTTCTTGTTTTGCCTGAGGTTTCTATTCACATTTGGGTGAAAATCTAACCAGCCAGAACTCATCTGCCAGCCGTACATGAGTATTAGCAAGCTATCAGTTATAAGCAAGATAAATGTACAAATGTAATTAAGTAGAATAAAAACGTTACAAAACATTTATTTGAATTAGGGAAGATACAGGTATTGCTGGACCTATAAACATCAAATTAAAAAGCCCAAGTTTTGACAGTTGACTGGAGGTGTTTTTGTGCTTGCTTTGGGATGTAGCTAACTTGGAGGAAGATCCCCCAAAACATGGACAGCCAGCAAGGCTGGGTTGCTGGTGTAGAAAAATAAGAAAAAGTTTTTGGTGCTGGAATATTTTGTCTAATAAAGGAATGACAGATGAGTCACCATGTCTATGTGAACAATCCTTCTTTTTGTATTTAGAACTAGAATTCTGAACACCATCTGCATATGAGGCAGCATAATCCCCATGAGTACTTTGTGCCAGAGCCTTTGCTGATATAATGCAGCATGGCTCTACTGAAGTACATCTCTTTCGTGTATTTCTAAAAGATTTTCAAGAGGGCTCAGGTCATTGTAGGGCATGCTCTTCTCTGAGAGTTGCAAAAATCCAAACAAGAAAAATAAGTAAGTGGAGCTATGCATATTTATATCAGTTGAGGATTTGGCTCTTCTGGTGGATTGCTATATGTGAACATGAGATAACATCTCTGGCACTGAATGCCTAAAAGTGGTAGGTGCTTTTCTTCCGATGTCTGAGGTAATAACAAAATCAGTTAGGATATTAACTTCCACCACACTGGCCTTATTTTACTTTTTGGTCTTTAAAGATGAAATTCTCAAATCCCACAGTCAGCATTAGTACTTTGTGTGTGGCTGCTCCATATACTGGTTGAAGGAAACACACCATTGGCTGGGCAATATGTCTGCTTCCACCACAGCTACTGTGCCACTCGCTAAAATAGAGGCTGGAGTGCTGCCTGTCTCTATCCTAAAGACAAGTCCTCCCACAAACTGCTGCTGTGTGAATGCAAACCCAGTGACCTCCCTCTGAAGACTATCCCTTGTTCGGTTGCATTCAGAGCCCTCTCCACCCACAGAAGGATAAGGTGGACAGGGAGAGTTTTCCCCTAAAAGAGTATTTCATAAGCATCTGCCATTGTATTTGGGAAAATGAGGCTTCTTGTACAAAATAACATTCTTTCATTTTTACTAAATATAAGTAAACTACAGCATTTTCTATTATGGTGACTGTTTTGATTATAAATCTCTTCTGTGCAAGAAGGTGCTAGATGTCAGGACAGATGGCTTCTCCCTGAATGCTGCTGCCAGTTACCAGCATGCAGTAAGTCTTAGGATCAGGGCAAAACTTTCTCTATTGCCCTCCATTCCCAGGCTAACGAATTCAAACTTTTTTCCTAGAGGACAAAAGGTTTTAACCCACCCATCACATAAGGATACCAATATAGAACAAAATGATGTGTTGTAACAGCTAAGCATCATTTTAATTTCTTTTACAATTGAAAAGTTAATTGTACTGCATGTTGAACAGCCTTCCGTTAAAATGCCTGAAATTAATGCCATGAATTTGTTGTTGAATTACGATCTCACAACGCTTTTACTGGGCAAAGGAACTCTTTGCTGCATGGCACACTTCAATTCAGGGGATTTGCCTTACATGTTTTGTGTGCTTGAAACTCCTCCTGACATCCAAGTTTTGGCTGTGCAAAGAATGAAGGTTAAGATTTTTCAGAAAATAAAGTATTCAGACACAACTTCTACTACAGCTAAAGGACTGAAATCCCATCTCTTTACCACTAGGTGGTACCCACATTAAACATTATGTTTCTCTGGTAATTGCGTATATCCAACAGAACATTGCATTGCAGTTTGCTTCTGTTACAGAAATGATTCAGTCTCAATGTGCCAACCCGCAGAACATTCTATATTTATGATATAGACACTGATTTTTCCATTTTAAAAAGAGTTTGTCTTTTGTGGAAAAATATCTTTTACTGTCTGAGAGTTGGCGGTGTTAGGCACCTAAAAGGATTAGACCCGGGGTAATTATGATTGCAAAAACCATGATGTGTCAAAGTACTTAATATGTCTAACTTTAGGCATGTGAGTATTTCCATTGACTTTAATCAAACACTCATGTACAAATATTAGGCATGTGCTAAACACTTCAGGTGCATCTACACTGCACACTAATTTCAAAGTAAGCTATTTTGGAATTTATTTTCCAGAATAAGTTATTTCAAAATAACATGTCTGCACACAAAAAGCGCATCAAAATAGCACTTAGCTATTTTGAAATAGAGCGTCCACACTGATTGGACACTAACTTGCATTTAAGGCCACCCAGAACCACTTCAGGCAGGGCATCAGGTCAGAGGTTACTTCCTGGAGCTGTTGCCTGAGGCTATCTGAGACTGTGCTTAAAGGGAACCCCCCCCCCCCCCCGAACAGCAGTTTCTCAGGTTCTTCTGCTTGCCTACCTCACTGAGGAAAAGCAAAGTATATTCACTGTGTGCTTTGGTTGCCCTGTTGGACACTACAGTACTCCCAGCTATGGAGCCAGAACTGCCTCTGGGCACGCGACAGCCCCTGACTGTCATGCTGCAGTTTATACAGCAGTTTCTGCAGACTGTCTTCATGGCCCTGCAGGAATGCAACCCCCATCTGCTTGAAGAGACCCTCAACCTCTATCTGGTGGCTGGACGCCAGTTCCAAGAGGTGGGGCTGGCTCATGATGGAGCGGTGGGACAACCAGCCGTGGATTCAGAATTTCTGCATGAGGAAGGAGACCTTCCTGGAGCTGTGTGCCTGGCTCGCCCCTGCCCTCATGCAATGAGACACCCAGATGAAACCTGGGAAAGAGGTCGCCATCGCTATTTGGAAGCTTGCCATGCTGGACAGTTACTGATCTATCAGGAACCAGTTTGGCATGGGGAAGTCAACTATTGGGGCCTTTATCATGCAGGTATGACACACTTGGGCTGCAGTCCCAGGAGGGGCTGAATGAAGTGCTGGAAAGGGGAATCCTAAGGAAAGGGAGGGTCGGGGAAGCTCCCTTCCCCAGATGATTCTCCAGTCCTGCCATCGCACAGCGCTGCTGGGGAAGGAGCTACACTAGGGATGGCTCCTGGTGTGGTTGGGGTGGGGAGCTCGGTGACCTACTAAGGGCTCTGGCACCCCTGTGATTCTTTCTTTGTTTGTCTTCTTCTGCAGATGGTGAGGGCCATCAACACTGTCCTGCTGTGCAGGGTCATCCATCTCAGCAATGTGAACTCCATCGTTGCTGGCTTTGTCACCATGGTCTTCCACAACTGTGGGGGGCTAATGACTGCACCCACATCTCCTTCTGGGCCCCTGAGCACCGGATATCTCTCTACAAAAACTGGAAGAGACACTTTTCCATGGTCAACCACTGCAGGCACTTTACTGACATCTGTGTCGGGTGGTCAGGGAAAGCGCATGACGCCCGCTTGTTCCGCAATTTCAGTCTCTTCCACAAGATGAAGGCTGTCATTTTCTTCCCCGAGGGTAGTCATCAGAGTCTAATGCTGTGGCTCATGAAGCCCTACACTGGACACCTTGACCCCAGCAAGGACCACTCTAATGCCAGGCTGGGCAGGGCCCGCATGGAGGCAGAGTTCACCTTCACGCATCTCAAGGTCCATTTCTGATATCTCCTGACCCAGCTGGATGTTGAACATCTCCCCAGGTGGTGGCTGCATGTTGTGCTCCACCTCCTCTGTGAGAGGAAGGGGGAGATGTTCCTTCCTGGATGAGGGGCAGAGGAAGGTTGGGAGGGAAGGGCCTTTGAACAACCTTGCACAGCTGCCATTCAGAAGGCCCATCAGATGGAGGTGCCCATCTTGGAGGCCCTGATGGAGAGTTTCTCACAAGAAACCCAGTGACACTCTCACCAGGGCCTCCCCACTAGGGGCCTTTGCCTTGTCCCTCTGTCTTTCCTCCAACAACCCCACCCTTCCCTCTCCACCCCTCTCTCCTGCAGAGACAATAAAACAAACAGTTTGTTTTTGGGGAAAAAAAGAGAACTGTTTAGCTATTTATTGGGGTAGAAGTAACTGGGGAGGGATGGGGAAAAGAACCTGAAAGAGGGAAGGGAAAGAGAGGGGATGAGAACCTTGGACAGGAGAGGAGGGAGCTGAAATGGGGAGGAGGAGTGAAGAGAGGCTCAGGCCTGGGGTTGGGAGTGGCACCTGGCTCAGATGATTCTTCTGCCTCATATGTAGGCACTTCAGCAACCATGGGGGGAGTGGGATCGGGGAGGCTAGGGGGAGAAGCAAGAGTGGGAGAGAAGGGTCAAGCATGGGAGGAGGGATAGGACTGGGAACTGGGACTGAAGCAAGAGTGGCAGCAGGAGCAGAAGCTGGCTCCAGGTGGGTGAGGAGAGCAGGCATGGTTGCATCCCTGCTTCAGTAACTGTCCAAGTCTCACTCCACCACTTCATGTCCTTTCGGAGCTTCTGGACCAGCCTTTCATACAGGACCCGGAGTACAGAGATGTGCCCCTGAAGCAGTTCTTTCTGCATTCTCTGGTGCTTGCAGCTCTCCTAGTGTCAGGCAGCTGCCTCCAGTGGTGTTGCCTGCCCCTCTCTCGCACCTAGTCCAACAGGGGAGAATAAAGATAGGCTATCCGTTATCCTGGAGACACTGTCTCTGAAGCCTTGCCCTCTTCTGTGAGCTGTGACTGATAGTTCTCAGGTCAGATGAAGGTGATATCCTGGGAGCAAGGCCATGTGTGGCCTGGACAGCAGGCCCTTTCTTACAGAAGCTCCGATGTCCTTAGGGGAGCATGCTTCCCTCCCCCCTCACATGCTGGGGATAAGCAGACATGGGAAGTTGCTGGCCACACCAGGATCCTTTGGGTAGGAGGGGAGTCCCCGGGCTGGCTGGACTTGCCTCGGTGCCATGCACACACTGGGTCTTGTAATGGTGACATCCTAAGAGGAGAGAACGTGTATCCCTGGTTGGTGGGAGAAAAGGGGCGAGAGTATGGGGGACAGGGATGTGAGCAGCAGACACTTACACCTGGCAGTGCTGTCCCTGGGAGTGGGTGGGTGTGTGTGGGGGGGTGGGGTGGTGGTGGTGGTGGTAGGGTGTTCCACCTGGGTGTTTGAAGTGTGGCCAGCCTCCCCAGACTTTGTGAGCAGGAGCCCAGAAGCACTCTGATGCAGCCTCCTGGGTCTGTGTGGCATCTACATGCACGGACTGCAGTGCAATTCCCCAGGCTGAGAAAGGAGTGCACCCAAGACACTTGCTGTCTGCGTCATGTACCTCAGATCACTCACCTGATGATCCTTCCCTGGCCTCAGAGAATACCTAGGACACATCCAGGCCATGAGGTACTGGCTCCAGGGTCACCGAGGTCACAGTACTGGCTGCATCATGGTCCTCCTCCTCTTCATCACTAGCTCTGGCCCCTGGATGGGCGACAACGGGTGTCTCCACCTCTGAGTCAACCAGCAAGGGTGGTAAGAGGCTGCTCCACCTCCCAGGAAGTGGTGCAGGTCTTGGAGTGTGGTTCTGCCCGAGAGGGAGCTGTGCTCCCTCACCCTGACAGAGCTCTTTATCTTTCATGTGGACCTACTCCTGGGTCTGGATGTGGCCCTTGGTGGCCAGGTTATCGGCCATGTGGCTGTAGATACTGGTGTTGTACTGTCCGAAGTGGAGATCCTGGAAGTTTTCCTCCTCACCCCACACCTCATTAAGGGCCAGGATTTCCTCCCCAGACCAGGATGGTGCATGCTTCTTTCACCACCTGGCAGGCTCCTGGGAGCCACCAGAAGTGGGGGAGGGTTGTTGGGGGCCTCAAGGGTCAGCCCTGCTGGCCAGATGACATGCTGTGGCAGCTGTGGTGTGGCTGGAGGCTGTCAGGGCCAGCTTCTTGCTACAAGCCCTTTCCCTTGTGGCTGCACTTTTAAGGGCTGCAGGGAAAGAGGAACTATAGAGTCCTGAGGAGTGCGGATGGAATGGCCAGCAGGGCACCTGTGGGATTTCTTGGATGCCCCTTATTTAAAAATAACTCCCTGTGCCGCATCCATACACGGCCTATTTCAAAATAGCTATTTCAGAATAGGAATTATTCCTCATGGAATGAGGTTTACAGAAGTCAAAATAAGGCGTCCTTTATTTCAAAATTATTTTGAAATAATGGAATTGCTGTGATACACTCACATTGTTATTTCAAAATTATGCTAGTTATCTCAAAATAACGGTTCAGTATAGATGCTTCCTTTGATGAATTAGCATCATAGCACCTATTCCTGCTATTCTGGAAGTAAATTGCAAAAAGTGCTTTTCCGGAAAAGCGCATCTACATTGGTCACGGAATTGCAAAATACTCATTTACTTTAGGGCTGTGTCTACACTAGTCTTACTTACCTACTAACTGTTTAATGGTCAAGAACCTAAGCCATGTCTTCTCAGAATACTGTACTATTTGTGAATGTGGATGATAATCAAATGCATAAATGTTTTGAACCTAAATTTTATATTTGATCTCTCTATATTGCATTTGTAAAATGCACAGATATAATACAATGCAACGAGTTACAGTCTTTTCCATTGTTAATAAAGTTTTAATTGTTATACTAAAGTTTGTCTAATGCAGTGCTAAAATGTAATTTATATATAGAAATGCAGCATGATGCTAGTTAATTCAATGTCATTCAATAATATATTTCATACCAAAGCATCATAATCTATTAAGCCCTAGACATTTACAGGGAATTGACTTCAAGCCTTTGGTGGTTGAAAATAGCTTCAGTGGGATTAATGGCTTAAAGTTAATTGTTTTTGCTAATGTTTTATTTGAAATGTCCTGCTCAGCAAAGGTAATGTGACATTTTGCTCACTAGGGACAGTCAGCCGAATTCACTGCTGAAGCAGACAGGTGAAACCTCATTGACTTCATTAGAGCTGCACCTGTTTACATCAGCAACAAATCTGATATCTTACCCTTTACAAAAAGTGGAAAATTGAGAGGTTGGAACTCAGAAATCTGGAAAGAGAAGCACAAAGTACAAGGGAAAGGAGAAATGACAGAAGCAGAGATACACAAGATTGAGCTAGAATGTTTAGACACCATCGTGACAGATAGATAGATCAGCCCAAGTTGCTTTTTTGTCCTCTCCAGGACAAGTTCTAGTCTTAAATCTTGCTGTGTAAATAGTGTGAAATTAATCTGGACAGTTAATAACCTCCTAAAGAAATAATCAAAAATAGTTTTAAGACCCCAGGGAAAACTTTGAAAAACGAGACTGAAAAACATTTCTTGTGGACTGTCAGTCCAGATGAGAGAGAGGCTGGACCGGTGAATAGTCCACAAAACCAGTAGTACATTTGGAACTGCACTCTATACCTGAAGGAGCTTGGAGGGGGGACGGAGGCATTACATAGATGGATCCCTAAAGGTCCTTTGGGTTTAATAGAAATTTTGCTTGTTGCATGCCTACAGGATTAGGTTGTTCATGGGTGTACTTGCTTTGCATTGTTTAATTTTATTTTATAGTGTGTCTCTGGATTCTCTCAAGCAGCTTTACAAGTGGATTTTCTGAAGCTGAAAAAACACTGCAAATGTGTAGAGTAAGGGTATGTCTACACTACAGAGGAAGATCAAAGCTGCCGCTGTTGATCTTCTAGGGTTCTAGTTAGTGGTCTAGTTAAAACAACTAATTATAAGTGAAAGGGGTGCTCCAGTCAATGTCAGTAACCCTGCTTTCATGAGAAGTAAAGGAAGTAGAAGGAAGAGTGTTCTTCCTTCGACTTCCTGAAGTGTAGAGAGCACCAAAAACCAAGTTAAACTACTTTGACTTTAGCTACGCAATTAACGTAGGCGAAGTTGCATATCTTAATTTGACTTTATCCTGTAGTGAAGGCATACCCTAAGATGATTTCCAGCTTTTAAAAAGTCATAAATAGCAATTACTTACATTTATAAATACATTTTTAAAAAACTTAATGATTGTCAGGCTAAGAAAAAAAAGACACTGCATGAACCTTTGTGAAAGTGGCCACTTTTTACACAATGGTTAAAAAGCTTGACTGTAGGGAGCAAGTGGCCAGCTAGTGCTGGGCTCGACCATGTGGGGTTGTGCGCTCCCACCCCAGCCCGGTGCCCCCTATCATGGCGCCCATGGGGCAACTACGCCCCCATTCTCCTCACTATGCCACTGATGTGGGGGCGGGGGAAAGGTGTCCTTTGGAACAAAGCTTATTGTGCCACTTCACTGCCTTTTAGTTTCCCTCTGCAGCACAACAGGGAAGGGGTGATGGGGTTGTGTTGTATTGAGCTGCTGGTGGGGGTAATGTGCTTCCCCAGGTTCAGCTGCCCTCCCCTTTGGAGTACCCCGGCGAGGCTGCCAGAGAGGAAATGAACTAGGAGAAGCAGCTGTGGAAATGATTTTTTCTCCCTGCCCCAAATCTGCCCTCCTTCCCTGCTCCAAACTTGGAACTGCCCTGGGTCTCATTGGTGCCGCCGCCATGCACTTTCCCCCCCTAGTGCTGGAGCGCATGCACAGAGAATCTGTTAATGTCAGGGTGTGTGGCTCCAAACATTCAACTTGACAGGCACATGCTGCCTCCCCCTCCCCAATCCTCTTTGTAGGGCAAAATTCTGGACATTTTTTGCCAAATTTCACTTGTATTGATGTACTCCCCAGACCCCACTGGCTGAGAAACACTGATCTATAGGACTCAGTATTAGCCTCTTTCAGTGTATGGATAACTGATCTCCAGGATTTCTTTTGTGAGATGAAGGTCAAAAGTGTATTTTGAAAAGTGCAGGAAGTTTATATTATGTGTGGGTGATCTTGGTGAAAGATGCCAGGTGATTTTAAGGGACTGATCAGTGCTGTATAATGAAATCTGCATTACCGGGGAGACCTGTGCATTGGAGTGGTGAAGAAAATGTGTTGGTGTGGAGGATCTTTCTGGTGATGCATATTTTGGTGCTGATGTAGTCATGGTGGCCAGTGCCATAGATGTTGCCAGTGCCAATGTGTGTGTTGGAACTGATAGCAGTGCTGAAGGAGGTGGCATGTCCACACAGGTAGTCCTTAGTGCCAAGGCTAGCGATGCCACGTGTTGCAATGCCACAGGCAATGGTGCCAACGTAGCTGGCTTTCACGTCAGGTCAGAGAGGGCTTTCTTCTGCACTGAAGGCTTGTGTGCCAAAGGAATGCCTGAGATACTGTGTTTTTCGCTGGTGCTGGTTTTAGAAAAGGTAGGCACCGGAGGCAGAGACCTGGTAGGAGAGAACCTCGTTTTTCAAGAATCCTTGCCAGAAGTGGGAGGGTTGCCATTTGGACGTGGTAGAATGCTGAGCCTTGTCCTTTGCTCCGTTTGAAGGAACATGGGCAGAGGATTTCTCTGTGATGGAGATATTTCTCCAGGAGGAACAACTGGCGCATCCAGGCCTTTGTGCTGCTGTAATGTCAGCATTTGGTGGGAATATGGTGCTTACCCAGGCAGTACACACAAGAAGAATGGCCATCAGAAACCAGCATGGTATCCCTACATGTGTCAAACTTCTTGAATCCTGGAAATCTAGGCATGGTGGTGACAGTAGTTGAAGTATTTTTCTTTTCTTTTTTTTTAAGAAAAGAAGGGGAGGAATGAGGGAGGGGAGGATGGGGGGAAAAGAAGGGAACAGGGCTGTCCATTTACGCTCAAGGGAAATTCTTTTTTTGGTTTGTTTTATTTTGTTGGGTCAAAAATGAAGAAAACTGAGGAAAAATGGTAATAAAAAATGGTCTATTTCTCTTTGAAAAGGAGCCGTTCTGGACTGCTAAGGGCTCTGTCGACTGCAAGGGACAGCAGAGAAGGAACTCAGGGGGGATTGCACCGCACACGCAGCCAATGGACAAACACAGGGCCAGCCCACATCATATTGGCACCTGAGGCGGGCAGCTCAAATGACACTCCCATGCCCCACTTGCTTGGGCCAAAACTTTGAAAGGTCTCAATTCTGCCTTCTTCCTGTTCTACTCCTCTCATGCTACTGTGCATCTAGAGCAGGGCAAATACATACGCACCAGCAGCAGACACAATTTTCTACACTCTGGGTCCTACTGGCCCCCCAGTCTGGCACCTGAGGCAGCCACTTCAGTTCGCCTCGTGGTAAGGCCAGCCCTGGACAAACAGCACCTTAAGGCAGCTGCTGCACATGCACGGTGCATTTGAACTTTGCTAAGAAAACTCTCCAATTGTTGGTGTGGGAGCGCACAGAAACCTAATGTGGAGCAACCACAGGGACATACATCTTGAAGAACCAGCGTTACTGCACAAGTTGAGTAACTTCCTCTTTTTCTAGAAGCCTGAAATAATATTTTTCTAACTTATAAGAGGTACTGTCTGTACATGTTATATTAATAATGGATTATTATGTGCCCTGTCTTACAAATGTGAGTACTATTACTTCATACTGCTCTTAAAAATCTCCAGTAATGGAGATTCCACAATCTCCCTAGGCAATTTATTCCAGTGATTAGCCACCCTCACAGGAATTTTTTCCTAATGTACAACCTAAACTACCCTTACTGCAATTTAAACCCATTTCTTCTTGTCCTATCATCAAAGGTTAAGGAGAATCCATTTTCTCCTTCATCCTGGTAACATGCTTTTAGGGACTTGAAAACTGCTATCCTGTCCCCTTCTCAGTCTTCTCTTTCCAAAATTAAACAAACACAAAAATCTTTCAACTTTCCTCATGTTTTCTAGGCCTTTAATAATTTTTGTTTCTCTTTTATGAACCTTCTCCAATTTGTCAACATCTTTCCTGAAATGTGGTGACTGGAATTGGACACAATACTCCAGTTGAGGCCTAATCACCATGGAGTAGAATAGAATAATTCCTTATAGTGTTACTTACAACACTCCTGATAATCCCAGAATGATGTTTGCTTTTTCTTTTTTGCAACAGCTTTTGGTCCACTATGACCTCTAGATAGATCCACTTCCCTTAGATCATTTAGACCTTCCAAAACAGGGTAATTCAATCTATCCATGCCAAGATTTGATAAAGAAAGGCAAGCAGATTTATTGAAGATCAGCAGTAATCAAGATCAAATCCTAAATCTGCCACAAAGTTTTCTTGAAAACCTAATGCAAAAGCTGTAGGCCTTTTTGCTAAATACTTTCCGTTTTTGTTTGTTTGGTCACATATGTGTTTAAGTAATTAAGGCCTTATTTCGAGGCCTGACTCTCTGAGTTACTAAGAATCCTCAACTTCCATTGAAGCAAATGGCTATTGAAAGTGCTTATCAGTGCCTAGGAATCAACAAGCAGTTCATAGTTTTGTGTTTATATGCTGTATAATTAAGTACTTAACATTTTGAATTTGGAGCGTAGATATGGAGAATTGGAGAGCCATTATGTTCATTCAAGGTGGCTACAAGCCCTTTAATTTAAAATTATGTATCTCAGTTCAGTACTTATATATCCCCCCTGAATAGGAATCAGTAGATCACATTTAACACTTTATATGGGCTTAAAGTGCAGCAGGGGAGGTTTAGATTGGAAGTTAGGAATTTTTTCCTAATGGTCAGGGTGGTCAAATATTGGAATAAATTGCCAAGGGAGGTGGTGGAATCTCCCTCTCTGGAGATATTTAAGAACAGGTTAGATAGACATCTGTCAGGGATGGTGTAGGTGGAGCTTGGTCCTGCCTTGAGGGCGGGGGGCTGGACTCAATGACCTCTCGAGGTCCCTTCCAGTCCTATGATTCTATGATTCTATGATATGGCCCAGATCATACATTCCCGTGACAAAACCTACACAGAGATATTTTGAGGTCGGGGGCAGGAAAACTCAGTAAGATTCTTTTAATGGGGTTTCTTCTGAATTATTCTGCTGATTGTGATTGATTGGATAAAAGTAACAAGGGCTACGTCTAGACTGGCATGATTTTCTGGAAATGCTTTTAACGGAAAAGTTTTCCGTTAAAAGCATTTTCGGAAAAGAGCGTCTAGATTGGCATGGACGCTTTTCCACAAAAGCACTTTTTGCGGAAAAGCATCCATGGCCAATCTAGACGCGCTTTTGCGCAAAAAAGCCCCGATCGCCATTTTCGCGATCAGGGCTTTTTTGCGCAAAACACATCTCAGCTGTCTACACTGGCCCTTTTGCGCAAAAGTTTTGCACAAAAGGGACTTTTGCCCAAATGGGTGCAGCATAGTATTTCCGCAAAAAGCACTGATTTCTTACAGTAGGAAATCAGTGCTTTTGCGGAAATTCAAGCGGCCAGTGTAGACAGCTGGCAAGTTTTTCCGGAAAAGCGGCTGATTTTCCCAGAAAAACTGGCCAGTCTAGACACAGCCAAGGTGTTTGACCTTGATCGTACTGGATTTCCAGAAGGAAGAGCGTGTAAATCTCATGGGTTCAGCTCAAAGCCAGGACCATTGTACCTCTGTGTTGCCTCTTAGTGCCCCATGGCTTTTTCCTCTGTTCCTTGTCAGCTTGGATCCAGTAGAAATGAGTTAACAGATCCTCTCCTCTGAACAATGGCTATTGTAGCAGTGTTCCCAATTTTTGTGATTATATTACAGGTCTTGTGACGTCTGAGTTCAACCCCTCATCTCTCCTGCCCCGCAACTCATATGATTAGGTAAGAATCTCAGATTTAATCTGAAGAAAAACTTGGAAATATGATTTGTGTGCACTCTAAAAGCTCAGAAACAAGAGGACAAATTAAACCCAAATTTATCAGAAAAAAACAAACCAGTCACCCCCATCCCTCATGGTTTTTAATCCAGTCTCATGATTTTTGAGACCTGATTCATATTTTTTTGAATGGTTGGGGTAGGCAATATTGTCCCTATTCTTCACCTTTAAATGAAGTTTCACTGCATGGTGGGTATCAGCTCATGAGCCTTTATAGCCCTAGCTTCATGCCTCCCCTGACAATCTCCTCTGCTTAAGGAGTTAGGACAAGGAGGAGGAAAGATGTTGTACAATGAAGGTGACAGGATGCTCCTTCCAGTGGTATGTAATCTGAGAATTAAAAATGTACTTTAGTTCAGAAATGCTAAGGCCAACCTGATGGGCTATGAGCATAATTTCAGGGGTCAGTAAATGGCTTGATTTCCAATCCATGGGCATTTCTGCTGTTAAAAACACCCTTTTGAAAGATTAGACAATTCATTAAAATCAAATCCATATATGCAGAGAATCTTCTTTTAGCGTATAATATAGCTTGGAGGAAAGGGAGGAAAGGCAAATTGTATAAATTAAGTAGATTTAGAGGGTTTTTTTGAGCAGAAGGTAATTTTTGTATGTAATAAAACCACTCCTAACTGAATAGCTTACCATTTCGTCTTGGTTGTGCCATTCATAAGATCATGAGGACCTCTGTTTGTGCCTTACTGTGTAACATACAATCGGGGCAATGTATTATTTTAGAGTGCACAGTAAGTTTTATGGAGTGATCACTGTGTTTACATTTACACAATACCCTAAGCATTACTGCAATATTGATTCCCTTCAGTCAAATATGCAACATGATATGGCAGTGAGATATAGCTATTTTCATCAGTCAGAAATGCCATTTCCTCATTTATATGATGCATAGATTGGCAGAGCACTGAAACCTTTATGAACTGAGGAAATGCGCAAATGAATTACTGTCTGCTGTGCTATCCAGGGAGCATATGCTATTGGCCAGATTCTAATCTGAGATATGGTGCATATCTAGTCTTTGAAAGGCAAAATATTAGTGTACTTGAGATACATTGTGCTATGCACGTCACAACTGAATTTAGCTTTTAACTTCATACATCTTTCTAAGTATTTTACATAAAAGCAAACAGACTTAACATAGAAATGATCAGATACGTTAATTATAGATGGCATTTGAACTCTAGTGAATCTCCTCTGCTAGGGAGGGACAAACTTTGTTTAACTGTGAAATATGTATAATAATATACAGGCGTAAATCAGGAATCACTCAGATTAAGGCAATGGAGTACAGTAGTAGTAAACAAGTCAGGCTTCTTATACAAACAAGTACTAAACGATGCTCTTTAGTAGGCCCAAAGGAGACTAAAGGATCTATGAGTACTGCAAGCAATAGTTCTCCTTTTTTTAAAATTTACCACGACTATTTCAATGCTTCCAAAATGTATGCTGGTGCAATGGCAGAGCAGACATAAAATAAGTGTTTAGACAATCGAAGAAGCCAGTTTATAAATTAAATTGTTTACATTGTTTGAACTGTATTGAGGTACTATTGAGGATGGGGATTAAAAACTGAAGGGGGATGGTTAAAGAAGGACTTTTCTGGTAAAACACAGAAAGCTCTTGATGATTCTCACAGTCATCTGATAGGGACATTTCTTTTAGGTCCCTCTCTGATTGTAGAGGATTTTAAATAGCGTTTTAACTATTCTGAGCATTAGGGGAACCTCCGAGAATGCCAAAAACTGAAACCCATTGAAATAAACTATATTGGTATTACTCATTTACCAGAAATGTTGTTAAGGTGAAGTTGTGGTTTCTTCTGCTCAACAGTGTCTTATCCTCTGTGTGCTCATTCAGAACCTAGCACTTCAAAACTACCAACTCCAGCACTAGGAAACCAGGAAATGCTCCCCATGTAGCCACTGGGTAGGCAAAAAACAGTAGCACGATGAGCATAACACTCCACAACTTTACAAAAACTAGGGAATGCACACTGAAGCAGCTGTTTTCCATCTAGTACAACCACATGTCCTTAACTATGCCCCCTTTGGGGTGGCAGCAGAATTGGAATGCCACAGGAACTTTTGTCCGCCTTAACTGAAACTGTCTCTTTGACAATTCACCAGAAATCCAAATCCTGACCCCTAATTACAGAGTCCAACCTTACCTTCAATGTGGCCTGTAAAACAGCACTGATATTAGGAGTAATTATTGCTGGTTAGGAGGGAGAACACTGGACTTCTTGTTTCCAGCAGCACAATTCCAAAGATGCCAATGATGCAATACTGAACTTAACACAGAGATTTCTTAAAAGTACTTTCTTCTGATACAAGTGAAGATATTCTCCACTGACTAGAGAAAGATACATTCCCATGGGGACAGAGTTAGTTTGCTTCTTCCTACATCTTGGCCAAATGAGAAACAGCAGGAGGAGCAGGCCTAGATACTATGCTGCATATTGCTACTAAGCTGCTGGCTCCCCTTCTCCTCCTAACACTTCCATGCTCTTCTTAAGGCTTGGAGGGAGAAAGAAGAGGGGAGCTGCTAGCTGATGGAGTACTTGCTTTCCCATAATAATAACAGTTGATGCCGACAATTCTTACAGTCCATTCATTTTCAAAGAGCAATCAAATGAAAAACTTTTATTAGTTCCAATATGTTTTAGTGGGGCATGAGGCCACAACTAGGTGGGTGTGAAAGGTTGGGCAGCAAAAACATCACTTTTGTCTCTCTCTCTTTTTCTAGTAAGGGCCTAGCAATACTCTAAGCATCTCTTGCAAATTGATGAGCACCCTCAACTCCCAGTAGGTCAGATCCTGCAAACCTCTACTCTTGGGAGGAGTCTGATTGAAGTCAGGTGAAGGATTGGGCTCATTTATATCACAGGCAATTGAGCACTGAACAGGAGCTAGGCTGCACTGTAAGAGCACTATAAATACTATAGCACTAGTAGCATTCTGCATGCTGATTAAACACCTATACAAACTCTACCTTCTAAGAGGCTCCGCTGAGAGTACAGACTAAATGGAAACTCTAACAACCACATTCATCCTAGTATGAGAGAAGCTGTCACGGTGATGGTTATCTGTTGATTGTCACTTAGAGAGGGAAGCCCTACCTAGCAACATTTGATTCACAGAGGCATTATTCTTTATTTATTTATGAAAGTAGCAAGTAGGCAGAACAGGGCAAGCACCTGATCCCTCTTCCCAGCAGGAACGCCACGGTTCTAGTTGGACATATTACTGAGGAAGAGGCAAAATCTTGATGCACATCAAACTTTTGCAAACTTTTCATCTCCAGCTGATGCACAGAACTTAATATTTGATGGTGCCCATGGCACTTCTATATTCCACAAGGCATGGCTTTTCTTGGAAAAAAAGATTCTTTTCATTCATATTAGCAGCCTACCAATCATCTGTTGCTGTGATTAATTCTTTGAGCATCATAATTTACATATATTTTAATTGTTTTAAGGCTTAGCTACTAATCTTTTCTACTTTTTTTTTTATTATTCCAAACTCAAGTCTACCATGGTCAGCAATGGAGTTTTGAGGATCTTCATCTTGTAAATTCCATTAATCAGTTTTTAACAGCATTAATATACTTAAAACTGCATCTGTAGCAACCCTGGAGAGTTAAGTAGGAAAATCAGTTGTTCCCTACAGGTTAATATCTGTTTTCCTCCAATCAGAAGAGAGAATTCATTTTCTTGGCTGCTTATATTATTTAATTTTATATTCATTATAAATTATTTAATTTCTAAAATGTTATTGGTATTCAATATGATTGAAACAATTATTCCTGAACACAATCATCCAAATAACAGTACATGATTTTACTAAATCCCAAGCCAGTAATTTAATCTCAGCTATTTGCTCCTGTTCATAAACTTTTCACACTGAGTTTTTGAGGGTTATATCATTAGTGAAAGTGTTTGCTTGAAATGCACCCGTGGATTCCATAAGAGAAAGTGTATTATTCTATATTTAATGAGAAGAAAATGCCCATTACAGAAGAAATAATAAAATACATAGATGTAGAAACTCTGTGTTAGACTAGAATTTTTAGTTATTTGGTTGTTTGCTTACTGCTGCCAAGGCCAATTTGAAATGGGTCACGGGAGCTTGGATTTCATTTTCATCTCACAAAATGGCATCCTTTTGGATTTTGAAAAACCTTAAACAACAATGAATGGTCCCGTAGAACCTTAGAAACTAGCAAGTGCTGCAGGACCATTTTGTTGTTTAAGTTTTTTCATTCACAAACTGCCCCTGGTAACCCCAATAGTTTCAGGCCTTGCAGCTTGGGGGCTTGCTTGGCCAGAGCTTCCCCAACCCTGCCTTCCTTCCTTCCCCAGCACTGCTCTGCCTCCAGGAAGCCTCCTACTTCCCAGGCAGCCAGGTCCCTCCTGCTCTCTAGTCAGAGTAACAGTCAATTCACCCCCCCCCCCCCCAGCAGTTCTTTATATAGCCCTCATCTGGGCCCTCATTAGCAAGAACTGTCTCAGCTGGGGCTTCACTCTCAGCCCCCACTCAAAGCTGGGGTTTTGCCCTTAAAGGGCCAGTGCAGGGCAAATGCCCTGTCACGGTTTATAAAATAAGACTCAGGTATGGCTCAGTTTTATCTGAAGCACAAAAGGTTAGGACTGTCCAGATGAAAGAATTCAGTATCTCCTTTCTATCTGTGTAATGGGTAAATGAAGTGTGGTTTTGGTTTTACAAAATATTGGCACTTAAGTATGTATTTTGCAAAACCAAAAAACGTGGTGGAGCAAGTCTGAGCTCCATTTTCTTAAAACTAGGTGTGAAAGGGTTTAAATAGCCATTTCTGGGTTTAGTCTATCTCCAGTTTTGAAATTAAATGAATTAAACGGCTTATAGTTGAGAAGTCATCTAGATGATCATTACTTCTGTGACCGGAACTGAGTGCTGCCTCTTTCACAGTAACTTTTCCTACAGTGCTTTTTTTGGTTACTTCTTATTTACTACCTTCATGCTAATATAATACAGCACATTAGAATAGCTCCAGTTTAGCTCATAGAAGAGGAGGAAGAAAGATTAATCAACATCTCTAATTTAATTTCTCTTGCATAGCATCACTTAATGGAGATAGAAGAGAGAGGTGGTATGATGGTGGATTATGTTGACTGCATATTCATACACAGATAAATGTTAAGGGCTGATTTTGAGTGCAATGGTCATGGACTTTGTTCCCTCTAAACCTTTCCCCACCCTGAATGTGGAATGAGCAACTGTCAGAATACAAGCTTAATTCAGCTGAGCACATCCATGTACACAAAACAATGGTCAAGCATATAGTTCCTGACAGCGAGTGAGTCTTAGTGATTGATGTCATATACAATAAACAGAAGTACGAAAAAATTGGAAAAAAAAAGCCTAGATACTTGTGCATTCGCTCCAGGTAGGTAAATGTGGACCATACAGTGATGTGTTAGCAGGAACTTGCAGAAACCTGCTTCTCCCAGAGAACTGAAAAGAGGGTTGGGATGGTTTCCAGGCTTCTGATGGAAGTACCTTCTCCTAGTGGGGCCAACAGACACTGCAGGTCCAGGGCCAACATGTTGGGGGAGGCCAGCTCTGCACCCCTGTAAGTGGCAGAGTCTCAGGCGGAAGTTGGCAGGATTGAGGACAGTCAGTCCTTAGCACTGTCCGGAGTGCAGTGCTGGGCCGTACCCCCAGCCCTCAGAGCCGTGCAGAGTGGCAGAGCAGTGCTCCTGTGGCAATTCAAAGTAGCAGTGGCCAGGAGCCAAGCACCTGTGCAGTTGCCCCCTTTCCTTTCCCCCATTGGCAAGCCTCCCTTCTCCATTAATGCTGCTGTATTACTCCTGTCAGAGATGACCTCTTCCTGCCTTTGCAATAGAGGCAATTGTTCCAAATGGCTACAGTTTTTTCAAAATCTGACTCCTTCGCAAGTTCTCTTCACCCCCCGCCTTACCAAAATCGAATTGTACAATGAAAGACTCTGCTACACAATCAGTGGTCTCAGCATATTTTTGCAGCTCCAAGTAAAAATACTTTCTGCAATAATTATTTTATTCAGATTTATTGCCTCCCACCTTCGGGTTTATATGGGAAAGTGCATGATTAGATCCATCCTCCTCCTATTGGTGAGCACATGCAGTGAAAGTGAGGCAGATATGCCAGTGTATTCTGCGCCTGCTTTGCAATAGCTCTTTGAAAATATAACTATTGTCTCTCACTTGACTGTTCTTTGCAAAATGATGATCACGGATACAATGAATGTATGATGTGCTAGCCTAAATACAAAACTCTACATCATAGAGTGTGACTAGAAAAGGCATCCATGGGGCATTTTGGCCTAAAATATGTGAATTTGGTCATTCATTGCATGAAACAGATACAGGCTGCTTGGAAGTCAGTTGGGGCACTTCAGAATATTGATCAGAATCCATATGCCCAAAGGACCAATAATAGAGGGGTAAAGAACATAAAGACATCACCTAGCTAGCACACTACCTCCACATCCTAATGACTTAACTAACCAACCAGTGGGTACTTAAGAACAATTTGCTCCTTCTCTATCAGCCTCATGTAATGTGAACACGCTAATTCACTATATTTTCCCTTCCTTTCCCCCTCTCCCTCACCTATTTATCTTGGAACTGGACTTTTAATACTCCATTCATCTGAAGAAGTGGGTTATATCCATGAAAACTCATGATACCATCTATGTATTTTGTTAGTCTTTAAGGTGCTGCTAGACCATTCGTTGTTTTTTAAGTTTTTCCAGTTACAGACGAACTCAGCTACCCCTCTGAAGCTTTTATTTCCATTAGGGTTATTTTGAACAGATCCAGGCTATTGGTGTAGCCAATTTACATTGCATCACTGGCAGACTCTGGGACCTAAAGCCAGCCCTCAGAAACTCCCCCCATTGCGGAGGGACACTGCTGGAAGAAAGATAAGTAGTGGCTCTTCCATTACCCACTTTGTTTCTCCTGGCTGCGAATGGAAGAACCAAGAGCCCTTTCCTTGGTGGAGCAGCAGCAA
This sequence comes from Pelodiscus sinensis, assembly GCF_052426305.1. Taxonomy (NCBI): domain Eukaryota; kingdom Metazoa; phylum Chordata; order Testudines; family Trionychidae; genus Pelodiscus; species Pelodiscus sinensis. The sequence goes on from NC_143057.1 coordinate 93,672,194, forward strand.
ATGGGGAAGAGCTTTCTATGTGCTTTTCCTAACCATCAGGGAGCAAGCTGCATCAGAACAATCACACAGCTAGTGGGACCAGCAATCATGGTAGGAAGCACTAAGGCTGCATCTACACTGGCATGATTTTGAAGAGCTTTTCAGTTAAAAGTATTTGCGCAAGAGAGGGTATGTCTACACTACCCCGCTAGTTCGAACTAGGAGGGTAATGTAGGCATACCGCACTTGCAAATGAAGCCCGGGATTTGAATTTCCCGGGCTTCATTACATAAGCGGGGCGCCGCCATTTTTAAAACCCCGCTGGTTCGAACCCCGTGCAGCGCGGCTACACGGGGCACGAACTAGGTAGTTCGAACTAGACTTCCTAGTTCGAACTACCGTTACTCCTCATGAGGAAGCCTAGTTCGAACTACCTAGTTCATGCCCCGTGTAGCCGCGCTGCACGGGGTTCGAACCAGCGGGGTTTTAAAAATGGCGGCGCCCCGCTTATGCAAATGAAGCCCGGGAAATTCAAATCCTGGGCTTCATTTGCAAGTGCGGTATGCCTACATTACCCTCCTAGTTCGAACTAGGAGGGTAGTGTAGACATACCCAGAGTGTCTACACTGGCATGTGCCTTTGCACAAAAGATTTGCTTTTGTGCAAAAGCATCCGTGCCAGTGTAGATGCTCTCTTGCGCAAGAAAGCTCCGATGGCCATTTTAGCCATTGGGCTTTCTTGCACAAGAAATTGATGTTACCTGTCTACACTGGCCTTTTGCTCAAGAACACTTGCACAAGAGGACTTATCCCTGAGCAGGAGCGTCAGAGTATTTGCGCAAGAAGCACTGATTTTGTACATTACAACGTCAGATACTGGAGCGCTTATTTCGAATTTGGTAAACCTCATTCTACGAGGAATAACGCCAAATTCAAAATAGCTATTTCGAAATAAGTGCCAATGTAGACACAGCCCAAGTGTCTGTGAGATCAATCACTTAGGGTATGTCTACACAGCAAAATTATTTCGAAATAACAGACTTTATTTCAAAATTACTTTCCTAGCATCTACACAGCCAAACCGCTATTTCAAAATTAATTCGAAATAGTGGAGCGCTTATTTCGAATTTGGTAAACCTCATTCTACGAGGAATAACGCCAAATTCAAAATAGCTATTTCGAAATAGTGCTGTGTAGACACTTATTTTGAAATAGGGGGCCTCCAGCATTCCCAGGGTGCCCTTGTGGCCACTGTGGCCTCAACCATGAACAATCCTCTCCTTCTCCACTCCTCGGCATTGGCTTCCCTGGCGTTGGCTGGTATATTGGCTGGTGTCATTCCAGTCCCCTGGCTGGGAGCACCAAGAGCCATGGTCAGGGGCAGAGGCAGCGTGGGCAGGGCCTGAGTTGTCTGCCTGGTGCCAGCTCAGAGCCTCAGTCCCTAGCGGGGGGAGGTTCAGAGCAGCCTGTGGAGGCTCCAGCCAGGGCTCCATGGCCCCCGCTTCCCCCAAACATCGAGGCTCCTTCTCTTCCCAGCCCATCCTCTCCCTTCCCCCCCTTCCCCTGCCAGCGGAGGCTCCAACTCCTCATTGGCAGGCAGGATGACACCTGGGCAAACAATAGGTGCTTTAGGTATTAAGGCACTTCGAGCAAGTGGCACTGCAACACTCAGCGCTGCTGGGGGGCTGCCACCCTGTGCCTGCCCCGCGTTGCCACCCCATACAGCAAGATGTCCCGTGGGTTCCTGGTGAAGCGGAGCAGGAGGCCAGGCGACTCCTACCAGGTGCACCACCAGGAGCAGACTTGCCCCCATCTCCACAGGGGCCCCGTAGCCAGGAATGCTGCCCCTGGAAATTTGCCACCCCAAACATGTGCTTGTTTTGCTGGTGCCTAGAGCCGGCTCTGCTCGCAGCAACGCATCCACGTGAAGCACCAGAGTGCCTAGGGGAGGCTCCGGCTCCATGTGGCCAAGTGCTGTGGTGTCCTGAGTGAGGGCAATCAGAGCACGCAGAGACAAAATGCTTTTCTGTGCCTCATCGAGGTAGACAAGCAAGCAGGGAAACCTGAGAACTGGCTTTCTGGGGGGGGGGGGGTCCCTTTAAGCACAGACCTCAGATAGCCTCAGGCAGCAGCCCCCCACAGTAAGTCCTGACCTTGGAACTGGTTCCGGCCAGCCTGAAATGCGATTCAGAGTCCACTCAGTGTGGATGCGCTGTTTTGAAATAGCAAAAATAACTATTTCAAAATAAGCTATTTCAAAATAACACTGTAGTGTAGACATACCCTTACTTAGGAATGTGAGAAGCCAGGACCAGACAGGCAATATCAGGTACAGTCCACTAATTATTAGCATTGTTTAACATAGTGGCCCTAAAAGTACATTCACATGAACTATAAGTTAGTCCTTATATTAGAGTTTTGCTTTAGGGAGCCATATTTGCTCATAGGCTCATCCTCACTATTCCTACCTGACACAGAATTCAGTAGTCCCATCTCCTTCCAGACTCCTAACAGGAGTTTTGTCCCACTAATCTGGTTGCACCAGCAGAAAGGACTTTGTTACAGTCTCCCTGCCTCTGGCCCACACTTGCATTAAGTGCCTTTATGGCTCAGCATTTTAAAGCTGCTTATGTCTTATTTTTCTACTGAGATATGCCTGAAACAAAGAGCCACTGCCATTGGGTTGGTCACTAAGGGCATGTCTACACTAGGGATGTTACATTTTGATTAATAAGCTAATTGAGTAGTCGATGGAATTTCCAGCTGCCCATGGCTTCTGTACATTTCAAAGGGAGAGAAGAAGCAGGGACCCATGCCAGCAGGGTCCAAAGCAGTCCCCACCGCTGCGGGTTCCCCTCTGTGCCTCTTCCTTTGAAATGTACAAGAGCCACAGGCATTTTAAAGGGTGAGGAGCAGCAGTCAGACCGGCGCAAGCAGGACTATTTCAATCCCCGCTCGTGCCATTTCCCTGCTGTGCCTCTGCTTCCCCAATCCCCGCAGAGGGGGAACTGACTTTTAAGACAGTTCCCCCAGCACCAGCTCGTACTCTCCCTAGCTCCATTATTGCCTCTCTCTGATAGAGGCAGCAAGAGGATGGGGAAGCAACTAGTTGAGTTCCTACTCAACTACCTGATAAGCATTTACTTATTGGGCCGTCAACTAGTCAACTAATCACTTACATCCTTAGTCTACACTAGAAGATTATTTTGAAATAATAACTTCTCAAATAATAATTTCAAAATAGCATGTCCACACTACAGTGAAGCCTCAAAATTAGCCCAAGGCAGGCTCCATAAATTTGGACACACTGCCTTGATTTAGAACCCCAGGAAGCACTGGGAGTAATTAGTCTGAATGATTCTGGGGAGTAGTTATTTTGAAATAGTGGAAGCGGAGGGTCCACACTACCACTATTTCAAAATAACTATTTCAGAATTAACATTATTCCTCATGAAAAGCAGAAGTTATTATTTAATAACAACCAGCCCGTTATTTCAATATAACAGGCTTGGAAGTATGGACGCTCCGCTTGTTATTTAAAAATAAGGGATGTTATTTTGAAATAACTCCCTAGCATAGCTCAGGGCAAAGAGGTGCTCTACCCTCTCTCCACCCTGCAATATATGCAGCATGCTGTATTTAAAACCATCATTTTTATTTCTAATACTTCTTTGATATGGACTCTACATAATTTCTATACTGAATAATGAAGAACTTTCCATTTGTTCCTTTAAACAAAGCTTTATGCAGAAAAAAACCGGAATAGTAGCGCTGTGTTTAATGTGACTTTTACTAAAAGTAGTCATGAGAACCGTTTTGCTGTGCAGGAGCAGCAAAAACAAAAAAAAATATATAACTATCTTCTGTCCTGTTCTCCCCCCCCCCCCCCCCAAAAAAAACCCCAACAACAACAATCCCATTCACTTACAGGATGAATACCATGTTCACAATTTAAAAAAATACTTGGAAGACTTGCTTAATAATAGTTTAATTTTCATGTCTGTATTTATTAAATCTTGACACCAATTATGGTATCAAGGGATAGTTTCTGATGACATCTGTAGCTTTTTTAAAATTCAACTATGGCTATGCAATTTACTAACTTACACATGTCTGTATATCAACCAGCAAACCTTCCATGGAAGAAATTAAATTTCTCCCCGAAGCAGAGTGATTGCATAGATGACTTATTCAAATGTGTAGATAAATTACTTTGACATGTTGTGCAAGAAGAAATAGAGGCATATCAGTATTGAATAGACCTCTGTATCACAGGTAACTGGATTCCTGATGTGCCTAGTTCCAGAAAAATGTGACTGAAGAAAACTATTAAAAATAACTGAATGTGCTTAAACCAAATGTGATCTTGCTGTATTTGATAACCCCACATTACATAAAAGTGACCCCCGAGCCTCCAGAAATAGGAGAGGAATGATGAGAATCGTCCAGAATAAAATCAGCCAAAAAAGCGTGTTAAAATGAATTGTGAACTTCCTTTCTCTACTAGAGAGCCTTCCTAAGTTCATCCTAGATTGCACAGACACAAATGGGAGAACTTACATTTAAGCTAAGATTTTTTTAAAGGGGGAGCCTAGCGTTAAACTCCTAAATCCACACTAATCTCTCAAAAGAATGGCTGGCTTTTCAAATTAGCTAAAGCACAGACAGTCTCTATAGACTACCATGGCAGTTGTGGGCCTTCAGCACAATACAGGAGGTACTCAACACCAGGCAGGATCTACCCGACAGATTTGTGAAATATTTTGTTTGCTTCCAAATTTCTCCAGAATGTACAACATTGATTTGAAACCTCTGGCCTCAGCTGGTTCAGTCTCAGTCAGGGTATTTCTGACATTTATAGTTGGCAGTAACCATGCCTGAGAGGCTCACAGGCTACCCTGGAGACAGATACCCATCATATCTTACAACTGGTATTTCTAGGACTGATATCCATATTTATCTTTACAAGAATTCTGGCATTTTTTAATCAAGTATTGCCAGACTGGATAAGATAGAAGGACCATAGTCCAATAATCTGTCTCCAACAGTGACTGGCACCAGATGTTTCAAAGGAAGGTGTATAAACCCCAGGCAGATGTGGGCTAGTATGCCCCCTACATAGGGTGCATTGTGGTTGCTAATCCTTAGAGATGGGCTTAACCATGGAGCACAAGCTTTAATATACCTTCCAATATGTTTGTTTGTTATTAATTATAGCACCCCTGGATAGTTATTGTATCCATATACATAGCCAATCCCTTTTTAAATATTGTAAGTTCTTAGATGCATAACTGTGAATTTTGGTGCATAGTTATAAGAATATAAGAACATAACCACCCAAGTCTGAAAAAGTTGGCCTTACTGTTTTCCTAATAATGCACGCTTCTTAGTTCGTAAAATTGAAAGACTTACATTGATTATTTGAGAGCAGAGTGACTTCCAAGAGAAATAAGAATGCCCACTAACCTTGCCTTGTGCAGAGCTAAATGCAGAACCCAGTTCCTTCCCCCCTCCAGCTTTCCCATCAGTCTCACACATTCATTTTTAAAACGCTCACCAACCCCGTAAGGATGCTGCTTCTTAGTGCCAGGGAAGGAAGAGAGAGAGAGAACACGACCATCTCTTAACTCACAAATGTTCATAGATACTATGAGGACATGGACCTAGGGAAACAGAGTCAGACCCAGAGTGTCAATTAGCAGAAGTATCTCAGCTGATCTTAGTCCTCGCAGTGGTACATATGGAAGGAGGAAGTCCCAGACACTGTGTGTAGCTTTAGAGAGTACTGCTCCCTGTAAAAGTGGTGGGGATCCACTAACGTCCATGGAGCATGTGTGCTATGCTCACATTAACCACTGTGCCTTTGCTCTCTTTTTAGATGGCCTGTAAATGTTAATACTTTACAGGTGCATTGTTTAAAAAAAAAAAAAGCCTTAGTGAAGTTGCAGCAAACATCCCATTTTCAAAAGTGACCCAGGCTCGACGTGTCTGGTGTTGGAGGAATCCAAGAATTCTGGCAGTTAGTCTTCAGTCCCTCAGGGAAGTGCTGCCTGTCTGTTGGGTAAGGAGGCCCATATCAGCATTCCTCAAGCTGCTCTCTATAACTTTACCCCAAGAAACCTCAAGCTCCATCTCCTACGTCTGCACCAGGTTTTAAATCCCCCTTTTCATACATTTACATATCTGTGACCATATTTACTTATGATCACCGCTCCTTATCCAAATGTGATTTTCCAGTCAGGGTTCCGATTGCTTACCTAAGCTAATTGCATCAATACTATGTTAATAAGTTTCTAGTGCATTAATCCAGTTAATGTCAAGGCTACACACACACTAAAAATTCCTTCCATATTCCAGGCCTGCTGATGGGGGGAGGTAAAGGGACAATTGTCCTGGGGCCCAGAGATTCAAAGGGGCTCAGAGGTTCTGGCTGCCACTACTGCGACAGCAGCGGCAGATGAAGCCCTAGGCCCCTTTGAATTGCCACTGGAGCACTGCTGCCTCTCTGTGCTGTTCTGAGAGTGGAGGGTGGGGCGTGCCATGGTTTGGGCAGTGTCAAGGGCTGACTGTCCTTGGCTCAGAGCTGCCTTCCTGCACACATTGCAGGCCCTGCACACATTGCAGCCCACAGTGGCTGTCAGTCCTGCTGGCATATTCTATTAGGTTTGTTCTTTTGTGGTTAGCTTGGTTCATCACGAAGAACTTATTATTAAATCTTATAACCCATGTACTGTAGTCTTTTGCTAACTGTTTGACTTTCTGGTAACTATCTGCTCTTTAAACTAACAAAACTTAAACTAACGAACCAGCAGACCTTACTAGGCTGTAACTTATTGCAAAGCTAATCTCAAATATTAATTAATATTTTACGCTTCCTTACTTGCATTACAGCTCTAATCATTTCTATTTTAATATGGCTTAGCCCGTTATATATAATTGATCTTGCACCATAAGATGTAACAGGTCAAAACAGGATAAAAATGGTGTTCTCAACAATAATGTAGAAGAAGCTTAGCTTCAATAAATATTTCTGTTCTGCATTTGGAAAAACTCAAATGATATATTCATATTACATGATAATGAAACAGTTTCATTCCAATAACAACTCAGGAGTATGTTAAACATGCTACCAGGTATAGATATTTTACAACACGTCCAGATCAATTACAACCAAATGTTTCAAAATAAACTTTAATAAATCTTGGAACACCAGGGAAATTCCAGAAGACTGGAAGAAAGCTAATTTTGTGCCAATATTTAAAAAAAATAAACTAGACAACCTTGGTAATTACAGGTGTGTCAGCCTGATATTGACCCTTGCTAAAATAATGGAAGGGCTGCAGGAGGCTCAATTAATAAAGAATTAAAGGAGAACAATATAATTAAGGCCAATCAATATAGGTCTATGGAAAATGGATAATCTTACACTAACGTTAATCTTTTTAAAATGAGATTACAAGTTTGATTGATAAAGGTAAAAGTATTGATAGAATATACCTAGACTTCTGTCAGGTATTTGACTTGGTATTACACAATATTTTATGGCTCACATTAAGTGAATTGGCTAACGGATAAGTCTCATCATGTATTTTTACATGGAGAGTAATCAGCCGGCTGGTATGTTTCTAGTCAGGTCCTGGTGGAGTCAATTCTTGATCCTATGCTACTTAACATTTTTATCAAAGACTAGAAAGAAAACATAAAATCAATAAAGTTTGCAGATGACACATAGAATAGGCAAATGGTATGTAATGAAGAGGCCAGATCACTGAGACAGCGTGACCTGGATCATTTGGTAAATTGGGTGAAAACAAACAATATTCATAACATGGGTAAATATAAATATATGTACCTGGGAACAAAGAATGTAGGTCCTACTTACAGGTTGGGGGATGCTAATTTGTCATGAGATAAGAGGAAAGGAGACAGATTAAAAAGACTTGGACTTTTCAGCTTAGGAAAGAGGAGACTAAGGGGGGATATGATAGAGGTCTATGCAATCAATACTGGTGTGGAAAAAGTGATTAAGGAAAAGTTATTTACTTATTCCCACAATATAAGAAGTAGGAGTCACCAAATGAAATGAATATGCAGAAGGTTTAAAACAAACAAAAGAAAGTGTTTCTTCAATCAGTGCACAGTCAACCTGTGGAACTCCTTGCCAGAGGATGCTGTGAAGACTAGGTCTTTAACAGGGTTCAAAAAAGAGCTAGATAGATTCATGGAGGTTAGGTCCATCAATGGCTATTAGCCAAGATGGGTAGGAATGGTGTCTCTAGCCTCTGTTTGTCTGGAAATGGATGACAGGAGAGGGATCACGTGATGATTCCCTGTTCTGTTCCCTCCCTCTGGGGCATCTGGTATTGGCCAATGTTGGCAGAGAGGATACTTGGCTAGCTGGACCTTTGGTCTGACCCAGTATGGCTGTTCTTATGTTCTTATGCTATCCTGGGAAGCACAAACCCTGAAAAAGAGTTAGGGGTCATGGAAGACAGCCAACTGAATAAGATCACCCATGCAACACTGTGGCAAAAGCTTTAATATGACCCTTGGATGTATATTGGCAAATATTAGACAGGAGTAGGGACGTTATAGTACCTCTGTATTTGGCATGGATTCAACTGCTGCTGAAATACAGTGCTGCCCAGTTCTAGTGTCCACTGTTCGAAAAGAATATTGATCAACTGGAAAGAGTTCAGAGAAAAGCCATGAGAATGATCAGTTGGATTAGGAAATGTGGCTCATAGTGAAAGATTCTTGGAGCTCAATCTATGTATCTTAAACTACTAGAGAGAGCTCAGATGGGCATGACATAGGAACCAATTTAGAAGAAAATATTGGGCAAGGCAGAGTGTAGTCACAGGGATGGGTTAAGTAGCAGATTTTACTGTATTTAAAATAATCATCCCAGATAAGTGAAAAGTCGATAAACGAGTTCAGTCTGCAAACTGCTTTGTAATAGCTGAGCTTGGATAATTACAAGATTACCCCAGAGGCTGCTTCTTTACCCAGATGGGTTTGCAAAGACAAGGCTTTGTGAAATGACATGATGTCTCTTTCAGAGGTACAGAAAACACAGCTATCCTGCTTCACTCATTACCTCTGTAGTGTGGTCAGGGGAGAGTCTGTGTGTTTGTGGGAGGGGAAAGGGCATGAAAGGGAGAAAGCAATGTCAAGTGATCCCGAAGGGAATTGGGTGAGTCAGACCATTAATGTTTCTGATATTACAGTATTCAAAGTATGGATTAAAAAAGACAGCTATAAATAAAATAATAATTTATTCATACAGAAAGAGCACACGGCAAGATAATTAAAATCTCCAAAGAGAGACTCTGAAAATATGATAAAAGGAAAACAAAACCAGGAAAAATCCAAGAATGAGGTCTCAAGCAGTAGATGAAAAAGAATTTCATGTCAGTATAAAATCGTATTCACAGTAAAACACCTCTGCTTGCTTTCCCCTCCTCACTAAAAAGTTAATTCTTCTCTAAAATGCTGAATTTTGGTATTTCTTTGGTTTTCAGATTTCATTAGTTTTTTGCCCATTAAATCTTTCCTTCTGAGTTATGCAAAAGAGAGCCAAATGCAATTCTGTTACTGCTAATTCATCCTCTATAATGACAATGTGGAATGTCTGCTTGTCCCTCCACATACTTCCAGCAGGCAAGATCCCCTGGAGGGTCACTAGAGAGTTCCAAGGGAGCATGGAGCACCCCAGAAAGGAGTGTGATAGCAAACTTGTTCCCTACCTTCTAACATGGGGCTATGCTTGGCAGTCACCACAGAGTCCTACAGTAGGAACTTAGGCTAGGTCTACACACAACATTATTTTGAAATAACTAGTGTTATTTCAAAATAACATAGTCCGTGTTCACACAGCCGGCAGTTATTTCAACATAATGTCAAAATACTGTCAAGCTGGAGGACTTCTTACCCCAACTCCTATAACTCTAAGGGAAGTCAGAGGAAGAGCTCCCTATTTTGAAATAAGTGCTGAATAGACAGCACCAAAACTCAAAATAAGCTATTTCGAAATAAGCTACACAATTGACGTAGCTCAATTTGCGTAGCTTATTTCAAGTTAAGTCCTGCTGTGTAGATGCACCCTTACAGCTCTCTCAGTTATAGCTCTCCAGCTAATTCTGGGGACAAAATGTGCAGTCATCTGTATTGCTGGTACCAAATAAGTGCAACTGGAATGACCTATCTCATGCTAGTATTTAAGGTACAGGGTATTTACCTGGGAGCATTGACTTACAGTGTAGTACTAGATGCACTAGTATTGCTAAAATACTTCCATTGTCACACCCTTTCTTATGGTTTTAAGCTATTTTAAGTTTGTGATGCTATTTTTTCTGCATCTGGCTTCTTAAGGAGCAGAATGAGCTTCTACTCTCAGTTCCAGAAGGGATGCTATTTCAAGCTATCACTTGTCATTATTTTTTTCCCCCGGGAATGAACTCCATTCCAGGGTGAATATTTCTGTAAAAAATTCTTTCAGGCCTGAGATTCTTTCCAGATACATTTTCTTATCAGAATTGGGTCCCTGGTCTGAACATCCCTTACCTATGGGCTCAGTTCTGACCCAGTACTATAATGGTCCAAAAACATTGCAGCTGAACTCTCCTGAAATTTAAATCTGGGGCCAGATCCCCATCTGATTTGGGGTCCCTCTCCAGTTACACAGGTTTCATCCAAATCATATTCAGTAAAGGGCTAGGGCTAGGAGCTAATCAGGCTTGCAAAGCACAGAGAAGAGAACTGGGTGCCTCTCATCACATAATTTGATAGCCTTATGCATGACTATGTGTGCACTGGCTTACTGTTTTCCTAATCTTACATGCTGATTGGGATCTTGAGTGTTTTACAAGGGTAACTAAAAGAGCATATATGAACCCATTCTATTCTACCCCCAAAACAATGCATGGCCCAGGACCCATGAGAGAAAGGTAGGGAATTGACACCTGGACCAGCCCCAGGAACCGTTAGAGGGCACTGTTGTTCCACACAAATATAGCTTCAGGAGCATTTATCTTTCTTTTAAAAAGGCTGTTTAGCTATGACAGGTAATTTGGCACATTTCTACTTGAAATGTGCCAAATGATTTGGCAGATATTTCACATACATCTGAAAATAAGAGCACCTGCTGCTGGCCTACAGGGAGGTTGGGAATAGGGTGGGGGAAGGGATTTTATTAGTTGCTAATTAAAGGGCCTGTAACAAAATTCAAGTGGCGGCTATATAAGCCAGCCCTGCTTTGAGGAAGGTTAGTGTACTTTTTCAAATAAATGAAAAATGCAAACACATTTTGAAGTCACTTTCTTTCAGAGCCCTGCATAGTTTCAGCAATCACAGGCAAACACATCACCTTGTGATAATAAGGTATATGATTGATCCAGTTGTGTCAATCACATCATGTGACTATTTTGCATGATTTAATGCAGTGAGGCTGACACAAGTGGATTTGATGAATTAGGGATGGGGATGGTTTCTGAAAACTATACTTCACATTTCAGCCATATTTCTTTTCTTTCTTTCTGTTCGCAGATGGGTGAGCTAAAATTTCTGGATAAAAAAATTCCACCGCCACCAGTGAGGACTGTATTCATATCACTACAAATGTGTCATCAAAATGTGTAAAAACGGCGAGGAGTCCTGTGGCACCTTATAGACAAACTGAAGTGTAGGAGCATAAGCGTTCGTGGGCAAAGACCCACTTCGTCAGATGCATGAAGACCCACTTCGTCTACATGCATCTGACGAAGTGGGTCTTTGCCCATGAAAGCTTATGCTCCTGCACTTCAGTTAGTCTATAAGGTGCCACAGGACTCCTCGCCGCTTTTGCAGATTCAGACTAACATGGCTACCCCTCTGATACTTGACATCAAAATGTGTGGAGGTTATAAATTAAGGGAAAGTTTTGTGGGTATTTAAATACTGGCCTTAGTAAGTATCTATTTATTACCAAGGAATCATCAGAGCGAGGTATGATTTCCAAAAGAAGAAAAGAGCTGCTGGAACACTCTTTGGGTATGTCTACACTACCCCGCTAGTTCGAACTAGCGGGGTAATGTAGGCATACCGCACTTGCAAATGAAGCCCGGGATTTGAATTTCCCGGGCTTCATTTGCATAAACTGGGTGCCACCATTTTTAAATCCCTGCTCGTTCGAATCCCCGTGCCACGTTACTCCTCGTGGAATGAGGAGTAATGGTAGTTCGGACTAAGAAGCCTAGTCCGAACTACCTAGTTCGTGCCGCGTGTAGTCGCGCGGCACGGGGTTCGAACGAGCAGGGATTTAAAAATGGCGGTGCCCCGCTTATGCAAATGAAGCCCGGGAAATTCAAATCCCGGGCTTCATTTGCAAGTGCGGTATGCCTACATTACCCCGCTAGTTCGAACTAGGAGGGTAGTGTAGACATACCCTTTGATACTTCATCTGCTAACAGTAAAGTGAAACATAATGTGTGTATGTATGTGTGGGTGTGAGAGGGTGAGCTTGTACATGTGTTCTATATAAATAATGTATACAGACCAAAGTTATGGGATATATTGGAACTCTATAGTCCTTTGCATTGAAAAATCAATTAACAGTGAGATTTAAGATGTAAATTTAATCTAAATGGCCTAGATTCATAATGGCCTAGTCATTACAACAACTAACTCATAAGGACCCTTCACAGCCTCTAGAAAGGAGAGTTAAGAATCTAAGGAAAGGATTCACAAACTCCAAAAAGCTCAACACTAGCTAGGTCTTAAACACAGAAGAAAGAATCAGGATAAACCCAGAAAGGCACCAAGCTCCATCTGAGACTCTCTCTTGGAGTTAACAATCTAGTCAAGTCAGTAGTTTATCAGGAAAAATCTGAGATCACCATCCCATGACTGCCAATAGCCCTCTGGGTGAGGCACTCACATGGGATGTAGAAGAACTTACAATTCTCTGCTTGCATCAGAGCAGGGACTTGGCCTCAGGTCTCCTACTCACCTACTTAAATGCCCTAAAACACTACCAGCCTATTGGGGTGCCTCTCTCTCATACTCTGATGCAATTTCAAATTCTTCCACCCTGTGTAAATAATTAAATAGTCATTGGGCTAATGAGAAAGTGAGAGGAAGAAAGACAGATAAGCAAGACAGCTCTGTAGCCCAGCGATTTGGGGATTGATCTGAGATGCGAGAGACTTGGGGACATGTCCCTGCTTTGATAAATATGTTGTTACTAGCACATTTACCCAACATTGCTTGGGTCCTTAAGGAGAGTCTCAGGGCAGGGGGCTGGGAGTGTGAAGGGTGCAGGAGTCAGAGTTAGGGGAGAAGGGACTCTGAGCAGGGGACTGTGTGTGTGTGTGTGTGTGTGTGTGTGTGTGTGTGTGTGTGTGCGCGCGCGCAGGGGGGGCAGGTGGGAAGGCCAAAGCCCCACCTCCCCTGGTCAGGTTCATACCAGGGATGCTTGCCCTTTCTGTTCCTGTCCCTGTCAGACAGTGACAGCAAAGTGCACAGCTTGTCTGCTCCCTGTGCTCTGCAGCCAGAGTGAGGCATGCAGCAAACTGCACTTTCCCCTCACTCCCTGACAAAGAAGAATGGCCAGCAATTTTCCTGTACAAATCTGGGGGGAGCTGTAGCCCCCGCACCCTCCCTAAAGGGCACCTGAGGGTAGGAGGCTATGGGGTGGGGCAGTCCCAGACGGAGAGGGGCAAGCCCACAGCCAGCCTCTTTCACCTACGTGGTGATTCTGTCTCTTTTCTGTATGGTTTAAGAGAAGCAATCCCATTCCTGGCACATCCCATTTTCCTGCAACAACCAGCCCCTTACAGTGCTATAAAGTTATGACTAGAAGAATTACCCCATGTTGCCCAAGTCCTAGTTCATGCCAGAAGTGATTTGAAGCTGTTACCTTTGGAAGGTGTTTATTGGTCTAGTATATGAAATCAGGTTGTAGTCTCAATCCGGTTTCTAGTGGGTCTATAACCATTTCACAGCTGACAACTTTCTTGGTAGCCTACTATTCATCAAACATACTAAGAGCCTTCTTGCCACTCACTCCTTGAGGTGGCATTTCCAGGTAAGGGTCAAGGTCACTTTGCTAGGATAGAGTGGAGCAGGTTCCACCATTGTTGCCATTTTACATCTATTGTGTGGCTAGCCAAAGAATCTCATAATCACCAGATTTACTTAAAAAAATTAATAGAAAGAATAGAATGTCCCTTTTCAAGTGGATAGCAACAATTTTCTTTTTAACCTTGGGTTTTGTTACAAAGAGGAATAATGTTTCTAATGGGCAAAATTGTACCCTTTTAAAATTATTTGAGATGGAAATTGCATCTGATTTCCATCCATCCTACTGAAAAGATTTATAAGCCTGATTCACAGCTACCCTGAAAGCAGCGAGTAGAGGCTATCAGGGAACTAACAATGATTTCCTGATTTTTCAGGGTGGTTCTGCATCATCCTGAGCTATAGGATATGTGAGATCAATTTCATTCTAACTTATGCCACCTAGCTGTAGTCCTTGAAAAGGCCCTATGCCAGGTGTGCATAACCAGAGCACACTGCACTCTTGGTGCTGGGCTGCAAAGTGGGGTGGGGAGGAAGCTGGGTACAGTTGCTTTGTGCCAGCTGAGCTCTGCGGAGCCAGCTGCTTTCAGATCCCTTCATGCTTGTTTCTTTTACTCACATCCTTAAAATTAACTATACATGTAAGTGCTTTGCTGGATCAGGCTCTTTTATGATTTGTGTAGCTGGACAAATGTTTCCAAGGAGCAAACATTGGTTGACCCTATATTTTGCATATTCATGTTGCTGGGATTTGCAACACTTTTTGATTGTTTCTCACAAATGTTCAAAGAAAACTTTTGGGTCACACAGGTCTCATGTATTAAATTAACACCACAGCACCATGCAGTGCAGCCAGGCAGCGCTAAATGCTGGATGGAAGAGGAGGGGATGTGCACAGGGCAGTGCTGAGGGCTGACTGCTTCAGCCATGCCCCTTCTGTCTGAGGCCCTGCTCTTCTGGGAACTCAAAACTGGGACCCCCTTCCCCACCTTGCCTAAGAGAGTGGGTGCTCTTACTAGCTGGGTATGTTAAGGGTCCTGCTGCCTGCACCACCTCCTGGAATTTCTGTGACACTGAAAGCAAGACATATATAGTAAGCTGCCAGATACAGTCAATGGGGCGGATCAAATTGTTAGGTGGACTGAATCTGGCTCGCAGACCGTATCTTGCCCACCCCTGACTTAGAGCAATACGGTATCAATCAGTTACAAATGTACGTTACTCCATTTTCCTGCAGGGAAGGATTTCATAAGCAATCAAGGAAATATGCATTGGATTAGACTGCTTAACATATGACTTTGTGCAGCGAGAGATCCTTGCAATACTGTGCAAGAAGTAGGAGTGCTGGAACAATTTTAATACTGGGGGTGCTAAGAGCCTTTGAACCAAACTGTAAACCCTGTAATGTGGATATAATGGAATCCACTTCAAGGCAGGGAGCAATGCAGGACTCCTTCTGCACCAATAGTTCAAGCACCTATGTCAGGAAGCAGCAGTGATACAAAATTAGGATGATTCTCATATATTCAGTGCAGCATGAATTTTTGTTTTTGGAAGAAACAGACTGATTTTCTCTGCATTTACATGGATGAATCTGTACTAACTTCAGAGGAATTACTCAGGGTTTACACTGGTGTAAAGGGAAAATCAGGTTCTATTCTGCTATGGTATTACAGCTGCTGTTTATCTCTCATTATATGGAATTTTAATTAATTTTACATCAAATTGTGTTACATCTAAATGATTCATTTCTTATTGGGTGGAGTGGGGGGTTGAAACATCGAGGGCGAGAATTGTAGTAGTGGAACACCTAGCCCCATTCGTTGTATGAGAATGTTGGCTCTCCCATTCCTTTTTCCTTCAGAGCTTTCAGCCATCACTGATCAACCTTATGAATCCTCAGAGTCCCCTTCTCTACTAGACATCAGCCATTACTACTCTCATGTGTCTCTTCAAAAAAGCCACAATTCTTCCTCAAGACCAAGGCAAAAGCTACTCTGTAAATCTATAAGGCTGTGTCGACGCTGGCGCGATCTTGCGCAAAAGCGAACATTCTTGTGCAAAAACTTGCTGCCTGTCTACACTGGCTGCGCGTTCTTGCGCAAGTAAACTGACGTTCTACTGCAGAAAATCAGTGCTTCTTGCGCAAGAACTCTGACGCCCCTGCTCAGGAAGAAGCCCTTTTGCGCAACTGTCCTTGTGCAAGAGGCCTGTTTAGACAGGCAGCCAAGAGATTTTGCACAAGAACCGGCCAAACGGAAAAAAGCCCTAGTGGCCGCTTGGATGCTCCGTACACGCACTCAACAGCTCTGGACTTCCTGGTAACCCGGCCCCCTTAAAGGCACACGCAGCCTGCAGAGGCCACGCGGCAGCAGCACCTCTGCCACCGAGCTCTCCCACGTGGCTCTGCTCTGCTTCAGCCACCAGCACCACCAGGATGGCCGCTCCAGGGGGGCACCAGCAACCTGAACCCCCAGCGCAGGAGGCCTCAAGGGACATGAAAAGGCTCGCTCTGTCCTGGTCCCCAGCGGAGATCAAGGCCCTGCTGGACCTGTGGGCCACAGAGGAGACCCTCCATGACCCCCAGGCCCGTCGGAGGAACGCGGACATATTCCGCCGCATGGTCCAGGCACTCTCCCACCAGGGCCATCCAGCCCAGACCCTCAAACAGGTCCGGGCCAAGGTAAAGGAGATGCACCTGGGCTACGTCCGGGCCCGCGAGGGCCAGGGAACAGGAGCCGACAGCTGCTCCCATTATGACCACCTGCATGCCATCCTGGGTGAGGTGACATCCCAGGTACCATCAGTGCCCATGGACACCAGCAGGCGCCTCCCCGTCACCAGGCACAGCGAGCCGGGGGATGAAGCAGAGCTGCCCACTGAGTCAGAGGAGGAAGATGACGACCAGAGGAGCACCATCACCCTGCACCTTGAAACGGTGTCAGGCAGCCCAGACGTCTCCCGTGCGTCATCGGAAGCCAGGAAAGGATCCTCTAGTGTGTGTTGCACTTTACACTCACAAGGGCGGGGGGGAGCCAGGTGCCCGGGGGGTAGCGGAAGGGAGCGTCACTCAGGCAGCATAAGCTGCGTGCTGTGTACCAGTATGCAGCACGTGCAACCACATGCAGCCTGGTGACAGAGCAGCATGTGGTCGCGGCAGGCAGCTCCAGGGCACACCTGGGACCGTGCTGCTCACACACATCTGGACCAGGGGGGAAGGGTGGATGCTGGTTGGAACCAGCCAAGGCCCCAGGGGCTCAGGCCAGACCCCACACCTCCCGAAGGGTGCAGCACACAGACAGCACATCGTCATGCCTGGCTTTGCAACACAGCCAGGTGCTCCTGGGAAAACCGCAGCGACACAGCCCTATGAGTGCGGCCCCCACTGAGCCCCTCGCCTGCTCCCAGCACCTCGGCTGGCCCCCCGAGGGAAGTTCTGCACTGCGGCCACACGTGTCCCTGGGCTATGTATGCAAGGGCTAGCATGAAGGGGAGGGGGAAAATGTTCGGCCCGGCCCTAGGGCCACCTGAGTTTCACTGCAAGGATGGTACACTCCCCAGTCACCCCTGGTTCCATCCAAGGGCCACCCCTCCCACCAGTAGCTCCCTGCTCCCTCCTCCCCCTCCCAGTTCAGAGGTCCCTCTCTCCTCCCCCTCCCAGTTCACAGCCCTCTCCCTCCTCCAACCATACGTCCCCATTGTTAATAAAAAGTTCAATGTGTTGTTTTCCACAAAAAACTGTGTTGTTTATTGGAAGGTAAGGGGGGGGAGGGAAGGGCTAGGGATGGGAGGGACATGTAAAGGGATACAGAGGCAACCCTACTGTGGGGCTGGGGAGAACATCTCCATCAGGGCCTCCCATATGCGCACCCCATCATGGTGCGCCTGGCGGATGGCAGCTATGTGGGGCTGTTCGAATGCCTGGCCCTCGACTGTCACCCATGCTGGGAGGAAGGCCTCCCCCTTCCAAGTTGTGGAGCACACAGCACGCAGCTACTACCTCGGGTACGTTTCACTCACCCATCTCAAGACAGTGAGCAAACAACGAAACCGGGCCTTCAGACGGCCGAAGGTGCACTCAACCTAGTTGAGGCGGTCATTGAATTATGTCCGGTCTTGGTCTCTTCACCCTGTGTAGGGCCACATCAACCAGGGCAGCAGGGGGCAGGCCGCGTCCCATACAATACATGTTGGCATTGGCACGTCCCCAACAGTAAATTCCCGCTGGGGGAAGAAAGTGCCTGTAGAATGCAGGCATCATGTGCCCTGCTGGACCAGCCCGCATAAATGTCTGTGAAGTGGCCATGGTGGTCCACGAGGGCCTGGAGCATGATGGAGAAGTACCCCTTGTGATTTATGAAATGGGCCACTCGATGCTCCAGGGCACGGATGGGGATGTGGGTTGCATCCAGGGCTCCCCCGCAGTCGGGGAACCCCAGGGCAGCGAAGCCGGCCACCGTTGCGTCCACGTCCCACAAGCGGATGACTCGCTGGAGCAGGGTGTCATTGATGGCATGGATGACCTGCAGAAGGGTGCACAGAAACACAGGGGAACGCATCACACAAGGTAGGGTGAGTGCATGCTCCCTTGGGGGGTTTCCACCCACCCGTGATGCCTTCTGTCCTCACACACACCAGGGCCCCCTCACCCCACGGGCCACCCCCCCCCCCCCACCAGCAGGCCTGTGCGAGGGAGGGATGGCCCAAACCCCTGGTTGATGGGGCATCCTCCACTCTCCCCATCGTCCCACCCTGGAGTCTTGCCTTCTCCGGGCATGGAGTGCAGCATCGCCCCCCTGCCAGGACTTACCTGCATGACGACGCATCAACAGTTGATTTGCCAACACTGAACTCGTGTGCCACCGATCGGTAGCTGTCCCGGGTGGCCAACTTCCAGATGGCGATGGTGACCCTCTTGTCCACGGGGATGGGTGCCCGCAGCCGGGTAGTGCTTCTCTGGAGTGCAGGGGCGAGCCAGGCACATAGCTCCAGGAATGTCTGCTTTTGCATCCGAAAGTTCTGGAGCTATTGCCGGTTGTCCCATTGCCCCAGGACCAGCTGGTCCCACCAGTCGGTACTGGTGTCCAGTCTCCACAGTGGCCTCTCCACGGTGGGGTGGGGATGCCACAGGGACACCACCGCCTCCATGGTGAGGGAGTCCAGAGCAACCTGCACCTCGAGGTCCTGGATGAGGAGTGCAGCAGCATGGAGCAGCAGCTGCAGGCACTCCAAGATGGCCAGAAGGGGCCAGAGCAGGCACAAGGCCACCCCTGGGTCCATGGCACAGCAAAAGAGGTGACATCAAAAAATCACCAAAAGGCACTAAGGCACAAGCTGTGGTGTCCAAGAAGGCAGAGGGCAACCACAACTAGAACTGCTATGACTGTCAGTCCCTGCAAGAGGTTCTAAAGCTCGCAGCAGGAGAGAAACGGCTGTCCGGGGAGATCCTTTTAAACACGTGTCTCAAAGGAGCTCCAGCCCCCACCCCCAGAAAGTCCTGGTGCCCTTTTGCCCTCTCCAAAGTGGTTCCGGTCTCATGCTTTTGCGCAAGAGTGTCCTGCCAATGTAGACGCTCTCTTGCGCAAAAGCGCATCGCTTTGACATTGAGCCCCGGCCAATGTAGACACTCTCTTGCGCAACTACTTGCGCTAAAGACTTGCGCTTAAGAGTTTTTGCACGAGATCGCGCCAGCGTAGACATAGCCTAAGAGGAAAGAACCCACAACCAACCAACCACCCAGTTCCCCAAAGAATCCACCCCTCCAGAGTGGGACAATGCTTTGAACCTGGGTCTTACTTTAGGGACATGCATCCACTCCTATTAAAACAATAGGCATTTTGTACAGCCAGTCGCACTATGTTTGTTTTGGTGGTACAGTATATGATTAGTCTATGCGTATAGAAAGATACACACACACTAATTATACATTAATATTATGGTTTCTTTTCTTTTATTTCTACTCCAACTTTTTATAATTACTGGGAAATTCTGAACATTTCTGGGGAAATGGAATTTCATTATTTTGATTATTTTTACTCTTCATCCTTCTATGTTTTCTTGTTTAGGAAACATTGAACTAATTAATATGATATCTCTATGAGTAGAGCACTTGATCAGGTCATGAGTTTATGATCTTGACACGGTCACAAAAATTTGGGTAATCTGACCTATTTACCCATTCCTCCTCTGAAACAGAACTTTATATTGTACACACACACACACACACACACACACACACACACACACAAATTCAATCATGAGGGAGAAATATTTTTTTCTTTTTTATAAAATCTGATTACAAAATAGCTTCAGAGTAATGGCTGCTATAGCTTCAGACTTATTTTAATTTTCCTTCTTGTAATAAAGAGTGAAAAGTAGCATTGAATTAATCCATTCTTGAAATCATTTTAAAATTATAACAAGGACAAAGAGGTACAAAGAGGTACAAAATATATTCCTTCTCATGACTTTCTTATGAATGTAACCAGAATAGCAAATAGCAGAAATGTGTTAATTCTTATAATAAAAATGTAATGAGGTCAGAAGACAGTGTAAGATAAATTAATTGTAGCAGAAACTTAGATCTGTAAGGCACAGCCCTATTTAATGCCATGCTGTGTAACAGTAGAAAACAGAATATGATATGGAAAAATCTCTACATCATCACTGGATAGATTCTGATTTTGGCTATGCTGCTGTAAATCCAGACTAGCTCCAATATTGTCTTTGGAATTAATCTGAATTCGCACAAATGGAAAAGGATGAAGAATCTCGTCAAAGTTTAGTAAAAAATTACTGTTTAAAATGGAAAAGAAACTCCTGAATGACACATGTCATTCAGGTGTGCAGGTGTGTCTAGACTACAGGATTTTGTCGACAAAAGCCAACTTTACAAAACTATACCTGCATCTACACTACTGCCACGATCTGTCAATAGTAAGTCGACAGAACGCGGTAGTTTTGTCAACAGTGGAAAACCTCAATTTATGAGGAATAACGCCTTTTTTTGAAAGTCCTCCTTCGAAAAAAGGTACTTGTGACGGGGCAGAAGCGCCCCACACTCCAACACGCCAGGGAGCCGTATGCCTGGCGGCTCTCCGGCCGGAGACGGGAGCCGCCGAGGCGGGCACTCCGCGGCCAGCCTCAGGGGCAGCCCCGACACAGACCGCGCGGCGGTGCGCTGGGTGTTCCCAGGCGGCTGCGGTCGCAAGACGCCTGGGCAAGCTGGGGAAGCCCGGTGACGTCACAGTGTGCATGACGTCACCTCGCAGCCGCAACGCCGGGCCGGAAGCGGATCCATGCTGGGCCGGGCGGGGCCCCGCCGGCGAACAGTGGTGCGGGTATTTAAACCCCGGCCGGCACCGTGGCAAGGGGGGAGCACTGAGAGCATCATCCCCCGAGAGAGGATGACGGATGGGCCCCAAGCCGAGGAGGTAAGCCCCGACTCGGCGGGCCAAACCCAGGTGGGGAGAGGAAGCAGCCCAGGGCGGGCAAAGGGTGCCTGCGGGCTGGCGAGTTAAGGCAGACGTCCCGCCAGCCAGACCGGACAACTTGGCTGTCTGAGTCCTTAGGGCCCTGGGCTGGGGTCCGTGAGAGGGGACGGGCCCGGACCCCCCTCTCCCCATCGCGGGAGAAAAGCCGACCCCCTGCGTGAAGGAGGCAGGCAAGCCAAAAGTACAGGTGGCTAAGACACGGGGAAACAGACTATAGGGTGACAGGTGCACGGGATTGGGGGGGGAGGCGGCAAGGACGACCGCACCCCCAAACTGGGACATTTACACTACTATTGCATGCAAACTGTGCTTTTTCAAAAGAGACCATCTAGACTCTCTTTCGAAAAAGCGGCTTGCTTTGTCAACAATACTGATCGTAGTCTAGATGCTCTTTTTCGACAGAGGCTTTGTCAACAGTATCT
This sequence comes from Pelodiscus sinensis, assembly GCF_052426305.1. NCBI lineage: Eukaryota > Metazoa > Chordata > Testudines > Trionychidae > Pelodiscus > Pelodiscus sinensis. The sequence goes on from NC_143057.1 coordinate 93,694,145, forward strand.
GTCAACAAAGCCTCTGTTGAAAAAGGTGTGCAGTCTAGATGTAGCCTCAGATATAGAAGGCTCCCTACGTCTGAAAGAGGTAGTAGGATTAAAGGGATTGGAAGAATTCATTTTATCCCAGTAGAACCCAGCCTTTGGGTTGAAGGTATGAAACACCTGGAAACTCGTTTTCATCTGGGTTCCTATCACCATGTTGCATCCCCAAAGTGGGTTGAGTCAGCCCGGAGGGGAGCAGGACCAGGACCAGGCCAGCATGAGATACACTGATTTGCATCTCTTCTGGATAACCTCCACCAGAAGGATTCTTATGGTGTGACAACCAGATTTTAAAGTTACCTTCACCCATGATACCAGACTCTGCCCCCACATGGGGAGAGAGGGGTATTCAATCCAAGAAAAGTGATTCTAGCCTGAAATTTTCATGTCACATCCTAACAAGCACCTACATAACTCTCCTCACCACCTGCAAAGACCCAAATGTGGGACACAAAGTTATTCAGGCTGTGAGATTACTTGCAGTAGTGTAAGTAACTTTCTATAACTTGAGTTTTAATGACTCTTCATTGCTGATGTAACTAATTTTCTAAATAGTAGGAGTGAGGAAGACGCCAAATTTGTATGGAATGTAGGTAACTTTAGAACTAAAATGAGAGACACTTGAGAGATACAACTAGTAGAGAGTTTAGAAATACTGGCCCCTCCGAGCCCTGCCAATTTGTTTCTTGTTTAGTCTGAAAATCATCTAAAGAGCATGCACAATTATCTGTTTGTTAAAGGTAAAGTGACTCTTGTACTTAGTGTCAGTCTAAAAGTTCAGAAGATAGAAAATCCTTGTCACCATAAATAAACTGTAATGGTTTTTTTTTTAAAGTTTATAATTACAATTGGCATTTGGGCAGAGGGAACATGCTTGCTGGAAAGTGATATTGGCTATGTGGAAGGCCAGTGGAATTGATTGTAAAACCAGGTTATCTCCTATTGGTATTGTAGGCACAAAGAAAATCCTTAATATTTAATCATGTAAAATAGAACAAATTGTTAAATATTTTTAATCATTCAAGAAAGTTGGAAATTGGAGTAAAGCCTCTTCTACAGGGCTCCCACACTGCTCATGTCACAGTAATTCATTTTCAGGTAGATGGCCACTTTTAGCACTGGACTTTATCAATCCTGATTAAATATATAAAATATATATGTCATCAGCTGTATCATGGTGATAAACATGCCTTTCTCTCTGAACTGTTACACTGTTTGGCAAAGCAAATTGGAAGCTGCTTTTCTCTCAAGTTTGAGATGCTGTTTTGCAATTAATTTTAATAAATTATAATACTTAGCTCTTTTTATCTGTAGCCCTCAAAACACTTTACAAAGGATGTCACTATTATTATCCACGTTTTGCAGATGGTGAAAGGAGACAGAAAGTTGGAAGTTATGTGATTTACCCAAGATCACCCAACAGGCCTGTGGCCATACCCAGATTTCCTAATTCCCAGTCCAGCATTCTGTTCTCTAGATCACGTACCTATTTTCAGTACCCTTCCATGGAGAGGACGACACTCTGCAGAAAGGCAAAATTGAATGTTGATAAATGCAAAGTAATGCACATTGGAAAACACAATCTCAGTTATACTTATAAGGACCCTTTTTAAAAGAATGCTTCAAAAAGACAAAAAAATTATAACACTTTGCCTTTAACATTTTTTCAACATTTAACTGCTTAGGTTCCATAAAATCTGCAGAATGAAAATCTTACTCTTTTTTCTTAAATTATTTGCATTTTTTTAAAAGACAACTTTATTAGTTTAGATATTACCATTTTAAGTATTATTTTAGAAATTTAATTTTTCCATATTTATGCCTATATTTACGGTTTCTTTTATTTCTGACATTATGCCCTTTTCAAGGACTTTCATAGAATCATCATAGAATCATAGAATACTAGGACTGGAAGGGACCTTGAGAGGTCATCAAGTCTAGTCCCCTGCCCTCATGGCAGGACCAAATACTGTCTAGACCATCCCTGACAGATATTTATCTAACGTACTCTTAAATAGAGATGGGGATTCCATAACCTCCCTGGGCAATTTATTCTAGTGTTTGACTACTTTGACAATTAGGAACTTTTTCCTAATGTCCAACCTAAACCTCCCTTGCTGCAGTTTAAGCCCATTGCTTCTCGTTCTATCCCCAGAGGCCAAGTTTTCTCCCTTCTCCTTATGACACCCTTTTAGATACCTGAAAACTGCTATCATTTCTCCCCCCCACCATCTTCTTTTTTCTAAACTAAACAAACCCAATTCTTTCAGCCTTTCTTCATAGGTCATGTTCCCTAGACCTTTAATCATCCTTGTGGCTCTTCTTTGGACCCTCTCCAATTTCCCCACATCTTTCTTGAAATGCGGTGCCCAGAACTGGACACAATACTCCAACTGAGGCCTAACTAGCGCAGAGTAGAGCGGAAGAATGACTTCTTGTGTCTTGCTCACAACACAATAGGGTTGCCAGGTGTCCAGCATGGGCCTGGACAGTCCAGTATTTGTGGCCTCTGTCCGGTACTTGCGGCCTCTGTCCATTTTACATGTATTGTATTTTCTGTTTTTCTAGTATGGAAGGCCACTTGGGACATTCTTCCCCTGCCGCGTCAGACGGGGGTGGGGGAGCATGAAGATTTAAAGGTGCAGTGACTATTTTTTTTTGGTGTGGTTGTTGTTTTGTTTTTTGCTCAACCAATTTTTTCCCCAACCAATTTTTTCCCCACCATGTTGGGTATTTTTTGTGTAAGTATCTGGCAACCCTAGTTCCACTACCAATTTAACAAAGAGAGTGGGTTCTCTAAGCACCCTCCACACCTCCTGGTTCCTTATCTTGGATAAATCTGATTTTTTATTTCTGCAGTCCGCTAATCTTTTAAATGCCTCATTACAGGATTTTTCATAAATGCCATACTATGGCAGTATTTCTTTTTTTATTGAGGTTAAGAGTTTGTAAACCCGTAAATATTTTGCCAATTTGTCCTTGGGATCTGCAATGGTATAAACATCAGCTAAGGCATTGTCAGATCATGGGCTGTGTCCAAATCTTTGCGATATTTGTAAGCATAACGTGCTGTGTTACTTTAAATCTGTTGCAGGAAGCCAGACAGGAAGAGGGCTGAGAATGGTTTTAGACAGAAGCTGTCCAGAAGCAGAGAGAGAGAGAATATTGCTACTGATCTCACACATGCATTTGGCCACTCTACAATACCAGGTATGGGCAAATATCAGCCCGTGGGCTGGACCTAGTCCACCAAGCTCTTGGTGGGCTTCCTACCACTATATTTACCTGCACAGCCACAAGTTTGGGTGATCACAGTTCCTGTTGGCCACAGATCGCTATTCCCGGCAAATGGGAATTGCAGGAAGTGGTGTCCTGGTCTGCACTGCTTCCCAATGCTCCCATTGACCAGGAATGATGATCTGCAGCCAATGGAGTGCAATTGCCAGTACCTGCAGCCCTACAGGTAAATATAGTAGAGGTGGCCTGCCAGGGGCTAACCCTGGCAAAACACCACCAATGTTATTGTCCATCCTGTACAACACCATATTTTAATGCCATCCATTGAAGTACCACTTATGGAAGTCCATCTTTTCCAAAATGCCACTACAGACATCAGAAAGAGCAGACAATGTTTTCATTTGTACCTTGGCACGCTGCATTTTTCAGGTGCCAGCCTGCCCAATACCTTGAAGCAGAGACTTTAAACTTCTAAAAATCTGGACTATATGCAAGTCTGATTACCTTCATGTTTAGATGTACCTGCATTTTTCTGAACTGGTTTGGCTCATCTCCAATTGCAATCAGTTTGCAATCACCCGGGATACTTTATGTACAGTACCAGTACAGTTATGAGGGAATTAATTCTCTTTCCAAGACAGTTGTTAGTGTAATTCATGCCTTTGTTTTAAATTGCCTGATCAAATTGCTTTGTGGATAATTTCATGTCTCAGCCCAAGAGAGAGAAATCCAAATAGGTACTTTGCTTATGGTTACTTGTATGTTTTGGCTGCACAAAAAACTATGAGTTACACGTCTCCTATGCAAAGATATAAACTTCTCTTTATCTGCCCAATAGAATTTTGAAAGGTGATAAAGCCAAATAAAGAGCTGGTGTAAGCAGGTGCAATTCCATTGACTTTAAGGGTGCATCTAGACAGCACCCTTCTGTTGGAATAAGTTATACAATTTGTGCTACACAAATTGTGTAGCTTACTCCAAGTGTAGGTCAAAAGAGCTTATTTTGAAATTTGGCACTGTATAGACAGTGCCAAATTTCAAAATAAGGCACTATTCCTGTAATGAGGGTTACATGAATACAGGAATAGTGTGTCCACTATTTTGGGAAATAGCAGGTGCTTTTAAAGATGCAGGGTTTCTATTTTGGGATACTTCCGGTATCCCAAAAGAGCAACACAGTCTAGACGTATCCTAAGAGAGTCACACCCACTTACATCACATCTGAATTTGACCATCTGATCTTGTATATTGAGTTTAGCAGCAGTGATTTTCTTTAATTAACAATGTAGTTAAGATTGAGAGAAAAAACTAAAACATTATTAGCAGTTGGCAATTAGTCATCTTTCATGATAGAGAGCAAATACAGCTGTACCCACTGTCCCCTCTGCAATCCCTTTGCCTCACAATGTTCTGGGCATACCCAGCAGGACCAAACGGGGTTTCGGGGTGAGAGTCAAGCCACTCCCAACATTCTCCCCTCTCTAATCTGGGCTGAGAAATCTCTCTTCTACTGTTTAAACTTTAACATCTGCTGTCTTCACCCCAGGTGGCATGTGGGAGAAAAAGAATACAGGGTAAAGTTTCTGTGCCATGGGGGGAGGGGGAGGAGGGAGAGGGAGAGAGAGAGAGAGAGAGAAAACACACCAAGCCCTCTCCCTTTATTACAAGACACAAGCAAGACCTTGGAAGTCAATGTGAGCTATTCATATTCCAAGGGAAGAGAACATGTCCCCAGAGATTCAAGTTCAAGTCGTAGGTAGGATGTTTCCAGGATGGGTAGAACCTTAGCTGTTGTGAAATGTGTATAGTCACTACTAGTGTATGGTAACAGGGTGAAGAAGTGGAGTATGGCCACAACATAAACCACATAACCCAGAGCCCACCTTGTTTTGTCCTGCAAGATGGTGGTTGCTAGGATAAAAGCCAGAATCTCAGAAGAGTTGATTTGTCCAGGGATATTTTTTTAGTAATATTGTTTCTGAATCTGAAATGTGTTTAAATGAATGTGTATGTGCATAGCCTTTTACATCAGGATGGCAGATTGTAGGACCCAGTGTGAGAATGTGGGACTCTTTGCTGACTCACTCTGATATCATATGCCAGCATTCCCATAGGGAGATGCAAGTATTGCTGCTGATTCAGTCCACTATCAATTTGGTTCCTATTAATTCCCCTCTGGGACTATGGAATATGTTTGAGGCAGAGGAAGTTTAAGGGCCCACTCTTGGTGTTGAGGTGATCTCCACAGAGGAGAAGGGAAGGATACGTTCACCTTTATTCTCCTATAATATTGTAGCTCTGGGCTGGGGCAGTCTTTCTGTGCTGCATTAGAACAGCCTGAAACCACAGCTAAGAATGGGCGTAACACACTGATGTTCTGGTCATTTCCTATTTCTTCTGGTCATACTCTTTTCTCCCTCTAAGGCCAGAATCAGTGAGGGTGAAGGGCAGCTAAGCCCTGGAGTTGGATCTATACTAGTATTTTTCAACTTGCAGTGGCTCCCCAAGGTCCTGCAGACTATGGCTAAGGGGGCCATGGAAGGTTGTCATTACCATAGAGTGGTGGTTTTCAGCCTGGGGTCTGTGGAGCCATGGGGGGTCCACAGACTACGTCATAAATTTACAAAGGGGGCTGCACCTCTTTGAAATGTTTAGGGGACTGCAAATGAAAATAAGGTTGAAAGTCACTGGGTTATTCCACTAAAGAATCGCCCTTATCCTAGCAGGATGCTTCCTGGGCTAGTTATGATGGGCATGGATATGGTGCAAAGCAGTCACACTGCGCTGGAGAATCTACTATCTACTGGTATCCTTTCTTTCCTTACACAAACAGTTAAATACATTAAAATAACCTATTGAAGAATACATAACATATTCCCATTACAGGTGAATGTCATCTCCTGTAAAAAAAGGTAATTATATAAAACCCCTGTAAAATAATGCTTGACACTGAAATGTAATGCATGTGTTGAGTAAATACCCTTCAGATATTTTATCTCATTGTTATTCACATCACAGTTTCCAGTATGTTCTCCTATTCTTTTTGTAATATCAAAAATAACTAGTGGCCATTCCTTCAGAGTCCAATGGCTTAGGGTTCCTTTATAGGAGGACAAGAAGGTGAAAACCCACTAGGGCAAGTTCAGATTGCATTAGCACTACTAAGAAGAATATATTGTACTATCTATTTCAATATTATGATGGGATGAGTTCAGAGCAAAATGGATTTGTAACAATGGGACATTTACAATGAATTGTTGCCATGATCAGTCACCCTACGGTGTGCCAAAATTGGTATCTTGCCAGAGGCTGTCATCCTATAAAAATACAGGAATTACATCTCTGTGAGCTTTTAAATGCTGACTATGAAAATATGAAGTTGCAGTTACTGCTGCATAGTATCCATATAACAACAAACACACTGGACCCTTTAATACTTCTACTTGCTAGGGAAATAAGGCTAAGAAAGACCTACACAATGTTAAAAATCTGAGGCAGCAATAAGAAATGTCATTAACTGCAAATGGCATTTGCCAGCGAAAAGAAAAGGGGGAGGCAGGAGGAAAACAAAGAATTCTATTTGCGTGAATCAGAAAGATTCTTCAGGGGCTATGTCTGACATCCCTGATCAAGCCATCAGCAATAACTGTCTTAAGTAGCCCACTCATTTTATAATTCAAGGCAGGTCAATACTGGAGCTCCCATCTTTACAGCTATGCTTGCAGTGTACATACAAAACTAACCATTAGGTTGCAATGTAGCACAGCTTCCCTTTCTACAGATTGAGAGCAGCACTGCTTAGTGTCTGTCTCAGCCTCTGTGGGGGGCAGAAAAGCACTTCCAGAGTACATTCACACTGCACTCTTCTTTCTCCAGCATGCAGAGCACTTACCTACATTGGCCCACTGGCATGGATAGAAATAACCAAGTAGCTGGTGAAGCAGGGCTTAGGCAAGAAGAGTAAAGACATGCCTGAAGGGTGTGTGTGTGTGTGCATAACCTATATGCCCTGCACTCACCCAAGCCATGTCTCCCCATGTACACCTTTCTTTTTTTAGCAGTGTAGTGTCCTGCTGCCTCCCTGCTGCGAGGAACCAAGGAGAAACTAAGGCCTACTGTTTGCATTCCAGCTCATGGACCCTAAGTTAAGCTGGTAAGGACTGCTCCTTGCAATCTCTCACCACTTCCTGGACTGCTCCCACCTTTTCCTTGCTTGTCAGCATCTACAAGAGGTCTATAGAGTCCACTATTCCTACCCTGGATTTATGACTCCTAGTGGCTTCTTCCCAGCCAGAAACTGAGGAGTTTCTTCAAAAACAGTCACAAGATTCTTAGATTGCATCTGGTCAAGCCCTGGTTTCTTTCCTTAAGCAAGGAACCCACTCCCAGATCTTTTCCTGGAGCTTGGGATTGTGGTTCAGGCAGTTCTCCCTCTCTCAGTCATGCAGAAGTTTCCCAGCTCACTTCCTTGGAAGTGGGCCTATAACTGAGACCAGTTGTAGGACCCAGCTGGTGTTTCCTTCAGCCAGCCCTTTTACTCCAATTAGTCCTCAGCAAGTACGCATTTCCCTGCTGATGTCTCTTCTGCTATGAGGGAGGAGGCAGCATATATACAGTTTCCCTTCCCAAAACTCTTCCCTGCTCCCAGGCTCTTAAACACATCATATTCTCAGGAATGATTCCTTTTGACAAATATCTTCTAGTTCTTAGGTTCTTTTACATAGCAAACTTCACAGTATCTTAAAAGGTCACCCCATGTGACAGGTGGCCTGACCTCTCTGCTCTTCTACCCTTAGGGACAGACTACCCCTCACACATGGGTTTAACTGAGATTCTCCTCATTTTAACACAATGCTTAACTGTATGTGCCCTTCCTTGACTTTAGCAGGAGTAACTTGGTGGTCTTAGAGCAGCACTGTCCTTCATGCAGGAGTGACTTGCTCTGCGCTCCCTGCCTTCATCAGCATTTTTATTATCTTGCATTTATGCAGGCTTCACTCTGTTACCTGTGCATTGTAAGTTCAAGCCTATAACATACAGTCATTACTAGGCCAACCTCTGCTCTCACTTAAACCATGCGTGGGTCCATTGGCTTCAAAGGCTGTAAAAGAGAGTAGAATTCAGCCAACTGTATTATCTGATGCTACAAGAAGCATCAGAAAGAGGCCAAGGTGATCTGAGGAGAGAATCAATAACTTTCCATTTCAAAAATCTTTGTTGAAGTCTGCAGTGAAATTCAAGGTTTAAAAAGTAAACTTTGTCTCTCCCGATTTAGGTCCTGTGGGTTTTATTATACATCACACAACCACAGGCATATTAAATAGCTTCTGATCAGTAAAGACAGATGCTCCCTCCAGGTCAGTTCTGACATAACATGATGAAGCAAGCAGTACATCATACCTGGCCTGCAAACAAACAGAGGAGTTCAGTTTTCATTTGACAAATACATCCATTCACTGAGGGTTTTTTATTTTTCCAATCTGGAGAGCAAAACTCCCATTACAGTGTATTCTCCTTGTCCCCGGGCCCTACTATATCTTCCAGCAGCTCTCCTCAGCATTCCACATTATAAAATCAATCTCTATTTAAGTAAGAGGGGGATATTTATTTCTTAATTTTTTAATAATGTATTTTGTGATTTGTTACAGCTTTCACTGTTGTATTATTTATTTATTGTGCCTATAGGGTGCCCTGCCACATGGTAATAGAGGAGCTACTGAAATTAGAGACCTAAGCAAAAACAAGTTCAATAATATTGCCCACTGTAGGACCTGATCCAAAATTTTAAAGAGAACAAAACTTCAAACAATGATATAGCACCAACACTTAAGCTACAGACTATTTACTTAGCCAATAGGAAGATTAAACAGAAGAATGATGAATCATTACTTAAAAAGCAAAAATGAAAACTGGATTTTATTTTAGCCTACAGCCCATTTCAGAACCTCCCTGTAAAACCATTAGTTACCATGGAGTTATTTTCTTATGGATTACTTACAAAATTTGCTTGGATTCTTGAATAAAACAGGATTTTTGTGGTGATCCAACTTTCCTTTTTGCTTCTCTTTGCAAAACTGACTCACTTTCATAATGCCCATGATGGTGCACAGGTCAACAGCAACAACAAAAGTAGAGGAAGTAGGCTTCTTACAAACTACTTTGCCTAATATTCATTAGGCAAAAATTGTCCCCACTGAAGGAAATGGCAAAACTCACATTGACTCCTATTGAGCCAGGATTTTGCCCGTAGTATCTAAGAGTATGTCTACACTACCACCCTACTTCGAACTCGTGGAATGAGGAGTAACAGTAGTTCGGAATAGGAAGCCTAGTCCGAACTACCTAGTCCGTGCCGCGTGTAGCCGCGCGGCATGGAGTCCGCACTAGCGGACATTTAAAAATGGCGGCGCCCGGCAAGATGCAAATGAAGCCTGGGAAATTCAAATCCCGGGCTTCATTTGCAACTCCGGTTGCCTACATTACCACCCTAGTTCGAACTAGGGTGGTAGTGTAGACATACCCTCAGTGAATTTACTGGGCCTTGATTCACAGTGTCACCCAGACTGGGCTGAATTCCACCCTTTTAAAGGCCCAGAGCCAGGTTTGACAAGCCACACAGTTGTGGTAGGTTAAGACTGATGGTGACCACAGGTGTTCTTTAACCCCTTCTTGACTGATGGATGGGAAATGTTCCCTCCAATCTTTGCCATCCATAAGCAGATTTTTACCACTGATGTGCAGAATAAATTTTATATGGATCAAGATGTGTGAATATACACCACAAGTAGAAACAAAAAGCCTAGGTATAGGCCCTTTACTAATCAGCTGGGCAACATCTGAATCTCTCCCAAGAGGTTGCAAAAGCACACAACTTACAAGGAACACTGATAGAGGATTATCCTGAGGTTCATATGCCACAACTCACTGTGTTGCTCTGTGCTTGTGTTCGCAGCATGTTGTGGGGCAACTTACTATTCATTCTTGGGATTGTGGGAAAATATAGTCAGTCTGCAAAATTCATTTCCGAGCAGTAACCAAGCTTGTGCTGCTGCTATGTGTCAAAGGTATTGTAATAAATTATTTTAGTTCATTATTCATTTATTGTGTGATGTTATTATTATGGGTCCCATAAGTTTCCAGGAGGCATAGACCAGTAAAAGAGTGTGTAGGTGTAGACAGAATCACAGTATAAAAAGTGAATGCTTAGAATACGAAAACTGAGCTCCTGTATGCAAGGACCAACAGACTTTGAGAGGGCCAACAGACTCTAATATTGACTAGGAGAATGTGAGTATGCCTCTGGTTAAAGACATTGAAGAGAAGCATACTGCTCTCAAGACACAGAAGCGGACAATCCCAGATTACTAACGATCTATTGGCAATCAGTTTGGGGCTGGGAAAATCTGCTGTTGATGCAGTGCTTATGGAGTTCTGCTAGTCAATCAATGCTGTGATGTCCCCCAAGTCTGTCACAATTAGAAATATTCTGGAACTAATTGTGAGGTAAGAATAGATAGGCTTCCTGAGCTTTACATGTGCAGTTGTTTGCACACAAAAATCTCCAGTGTCCACCATTTCAAATATGAATGTATTCACAGGAAAGGCTACTACTCCTCCATTATTCAGGCCCTTGTGGATCACAGTGGCACTTTAATGGACACCTACATCAGTTGAACTGGTAGGTTGCATGATGCCAGGGTGTTCTACAGGTCTGAATAGTTTCCACATGGTCAAGGGGTTACAGTCCCACCTGAATTGATCAATGAGGTGTCTGTGACAACTGATTTTATGTGACCCAAGATCCCCTCTGCTGCCTTGGCTGAATAAGTCTTATCCTGATATCCTTCAACAGGACAAGAGGTACTTTAGCTACCTGCTAAGCAAGTGCAGGATGGCAATGGAATGTGCCTTTGGCTAGCTACAGGCAAGATAGCCCTCTCAAAGTCTGTTTGCCCTGGCATGGATTGACTGTCACTATAAGACACATTCAAGCACAGTGTTATGCTGGGGCTGAGTAATGTGGTTACATGGTGCACTACAGCCGTCGGTAGTGCATGGAGCCTTGTATTCATATGTATTTTTTATGCATGCATTCAAGAATCCTCTCTCTCCACCTTTATTGAAATTCATTGACATTAAAAAAAGGGAGGAAGGGAGGGAATATGACATCTCAACTGCTCTAACATGGTAAAAATATGCTAATATAAGATGAAATCTTGTAATATCTAGGGACAATACACATCATCCACGTATCTGTTCTTTGGCTAGCACTCTGAATCGGGGCAGAGTGAAGCTACTACTGCTGAAGGTGTGGTGGATCACTGAATGACCTCCCTAGGAACTGTTCTGCATATTTGATAGTACATGGTAATATCAAGGCTCATGATTCCAAGGTATTCACCCCTCTGGCTCATAGCCTTTTGAACATGTCACTGTGAGTTCCATGTCTCACTCCTGCATCTTATGATCATTGTGAAGATGTTTTGACAGCAGCGCCTTCTCCTTCATCTCCAACATCTCCAGTTTTTTTTACTGATGGCCTGGTATACTTCTTATGCACAGCCATTTTTAAATCATCCCAGCTCCTTTGTTGCTTTGCTCTCAAATTAACAATTCTGTCACTGACACTGAGTGGTCCACAAGTTGCCAGGCCATCCCTTGACAAGTATTTGACTGCTGCCCTTGTTCCTGACAGACAGGAAAAATATTTGGTGAGTGCCCTTGAATTCATACAATTTTATCGTTGGTCTATGGAGCCCTAAATAAAAAAGCAGCATTTTTTTTATCTCAATAGAATACTATTCCCTGTGCTGTCTCTTTCTGCCATCAAACTTCTGCCTGTTGAGTAGTTTTTCTAAAGTTGTTATCTCAGGAAAAGAAATGCTGAGGTAATTCTACCTTCCAGATATCTGAAGCATATTTTGAGGGAAAAGGAGGAGGGGATGAGGAGAAGGGACAAGTGCTGAAATACATCAGCCATGGTGGTTATGTTAAATACATTTCAGGGTATTTCACCATTGCAAGATTTTGTACTGCTTTGCATACAAAAAAGGAAGACAGATCAGGTATTCCAAGTAGCAGAGATAAGAACTTCTATTGAAGTGTAGCAAATATTTCTGTGTCTTATGACAGATGAATGGATAAGTGACTGGACAGGATTGCCACTTACAGTGGAAACCATCTGGAATTTTTACAGAGTAAAAATTTCTATTGGCTTTTTTCTAGGAATGGATCAAAATCATAATAAACCAGCTTCTGCTCTAGTGGCAGAATGTCTAAACATGCGGGGTGATATGGGATGGTAGTGAATAACTAACTAGTTTTATGGCAATTTATATTTTGGATGTGAGAGAGCCATAAAGTTTACATTTTTTCCCTCTGCTTGTCTTCCATTTTGAATATGTTCAGAATAGAAGGAAGCAGTGGACGAGTGTAATGGTGCAGTATCTGCCCACGTGGAGGCCAAAGCTAGACATAATCTTTTAAAGACTACAAATACTCACAAATATTTCATAATCTATACTATTATAAAAGAAGAGGCATTTGTCACGCCATATGTCACACAGAACATTTGAGAAGACTTGAGAAGTTTCTAGGGGGAGGCAGGCCCCCTACAGCTCTGCCCCCTCCACTGAGGCTCCGCTCCCACCATGGGCAGGGGAGGAGGAGGAGCAACACACCAAGTGCCTCCCCCACAGGGAGGGGGAAAATGTGCATGCACGTGCCCCACCATCCCCAGGGCAGAGGAGAGGGAAGAGGACGCATGACCTAACCCCCCCACTTCCATCCTTGGAAGCAGTGAGGATGGAAGAGGATGCAGCAAGGAGGGAGGAAGCCCCACAGCCTCCCCAGCCCCAGGAGCAGCGGGGAGGGAGGAGGCCATGTGCCTTCCCCCCATGGGGAAGGGGAAGAGGCCGCACGGCCTGAGCCTCCCCACCTCAAAGAGCAGTGTGGAGAGAGGAGGCCACATGTATGTCTCCCAACACAATGGGACGGGTAATGCTAATAAAAATAAAAATGGCTGTTCCCATCTTACTAGCCCATGATGCTAGCTGCTGCTTCTGTGTGGTAAACCTCTCCCATGTTACATTCTCCCTGAACAGGCTGTCAGGACGTCACCAGGTTTCTTACTGTTATCCTTGGCCTCTCAGCTCACCCTGAGTCTCTTCATCTTCTCCATGCTCTACTGTCAGATTTGCCCCATCCCCTGATGAGGCAGTAGCTTCTGAGATAGAATTCACAGTCCTATGTTCCTTTTGGAAGGGTCAGCCCAACCGTATAGACAAACTTGGTGGTTACCTAGGGCGCCAGGCATTAAGAGGTGCCAAATTATATGGAAGTGAATTTTTCCTCTATTAAAATAGTAATATATTATCTCTTATAAATGAAAGTATCAAATGTTGTACTTGTAAAACAGTGCATCATTGTCATGTGAGGTTGAGTTATATTAATTATTTCACATTGTGGGGCATGGTTATCTAAATTGGCAATTAGCAACTTAAATTTTGTGACTTAAAACTCCCCCTTCTTTGTGTTGTTTTAACAGTAGTCCCAGCCTCAAGCATGTGTTAAAATGCTCTTCTCCCTTGGACATTCAATAACGTATTTAAAAGCAGCCATTCTTCTACAAAAGAATTTTATCACTCAATTACAGAAGGTGATAGCTGAGCTGGAGTTCATTTACAAGTTCAACACTATCAGTTTAGGCTTGAATAAAGATCTTAATTGGCTAACACATTACAAAGACCATTTCTCTGTCTTTGATATTCACATTTCCACATCAAATGCTATGAATGAGACACACACACCCTGACTTAATTAGCGACACTGGCCCTACAAATGACAGGTAACTTCTTTTGCTGTTATCTACACCCTGGATTTTGTAATTTCCACTCCAACTCATCTAATGAAGCAGGTTTTACTCAGGAAAGCTCATAACCTAATATATTTGTTAGTCTGTAAGGTGCCACAGGACTGTGATCTGTTTTTAAAGTTACAGATTAACATGGCTACCCCTCTGAGACTTGTGAATAGCAGGTATGTTCTAGTTACTTACTGTCTTCCCACTCACCAGAAGCTGCCACGAGCTGGAGGAGTCTAGGGACTATCTGTACACCTCGTGGAACAGCTTGCTAGTTCGGAATGGCTTGCTAGTTCGAACTATCTAGCCCGTGCCGCGTGTAGCCGCGCGGCACAGGGTTCGAACAAGCCGGCATTTAAAAATGGCGCCAGCCGGCTTATGCAAATGAAGCCCGGGAAATTCAAATCCTGGGCTTCATTTGCACGTTCGGTATGCATACATTACCCCGCTAGTTTGAACTAGCGGGGTAGTGTAGACATACCCTATGTGAGTTGTGAATGTAACCATCTTGATGATGAGTTCACTCTGTACCACGTTGCAAAATGTTTAAGGAAGAACTGTGAAAAATCTTGTAAAATCTGTGTGTAAAGCATTTATGAGATGTGTTCTCAATATATGTCAATCATCTATGTATATTGTATATGTTAATAAGGCTAGATGCTCAAAATGGCATCCAAGAGTCCATTTTGATCGAGTCTTAGTCTCTGACTTTCATAACCAAATCAGCTTGTGTCACATACCACACGTATCACCAGGTGTGTCTGTTAAATATTTGAATATAAGATGCATACCTGTTGTAGTTTAAATGTGTCATCATCCACTAGCCAATCAATTTAAAGATATGCAGAAAGAGCATTGCTGTTAGCCAATCAATTTGAATCACGGAACTCATGAATATTCATTAGCCAACTCTATATAAGGCTTGAGGTCGCCAACACCACCACCATCACCCTTGCACCGACGACTCTGTAAGTTAGTATAAGGGAACATTGGGGGCCTGCCCCTCAATGTTCATACGAGATAACATCTTGTTAAGTTTTATGTAAAATAATATAGTCTTGTGGTTTAACTATATCAGAGCGTTTGTTTTAATTTATGCATCTATTTCCTTCTCTGGCTCCACACACACACTTAGGTGATTAGATATTAGCTGCAGGGGTCCCAACCTGAAAGACCATCCCTAAGTGGATGAGGACAACTTGGAGAAGCTGTTCCGGAGAGTCATTCTTAATGATTGCTCTGAATCTGTCATAAAATTTGTGTAACACTGCTATCACCAACAGATACAAAGTGGAGAGCTCCCAAACTAATGGAGCCCTTGCCCACCTGCAGTTCTTCAGCCACTTTGGGCTACTCTTCCCATTTCATCAGCAGATGACAGAATTGAGCTTCCTTCCTCTAACAGCTCGGGGGTACAGGGGGTAGGGGGGGTTAGCCTTGTGGTAGCAGCATACACTAAAAGCAACCTCGTCATCTGCCCTATAGCTCAGAAGGCTGCCTTGCCCTAGGGCACTGATAGCAGCACAGGGATGTGTGAACATATACTATGTGAAGAGGGGAAAACCAGGGGGCTAAGCAGGAGGTTAGCGTGCAGTTAAGACAAGGGAGGTTGATCATTTTCATAGCATTAATACAGTTTTGGGGGAGGGATACAAAATGGTAACATATTGCATGAACACGTGCAACAGAAGACATTACAGTACCTTTAGTTTTGTTCTGGGTGAATGCTACAGACCTCCACTGGAAGCTTTCAGAGGCAAGATCTGAATAAATCTAGGGAAGTCCTAATTTTCCTCATGATTTTATTTGACTTCCATATATAACTTTTGCTTAAAAATCCACACTTGTATGGACAACCTTCCTAGTTGTTCTCTTTCCCTCAGTTTGCAGCTTGACTCATGCCTACAGGAGCTGCCAGGAAACCATTTAACATGTCACATATTTCTTTTGTTGTGATTGTCTCTTGATGCATAGTTGAAGTTGTTAAGCTTAGAATTGTAGGCTGGTTTTCCCTTGTACTTGGTAAACACAAACATTGTATGTGTCTTAAAAAGCAAATCTGGAAATTAGAATAATTGCTCCTCGTTCATTGAGCTATTTGTTGATTTAAACAAACCAAAGTTGATGCCAGATTCTCAGTGGGTATAAATATAACATAAGTAGGTCCATTGTCTTCAATGGAGTTATGCTGATTTACCCTAGCTGAGGCTCTGGATCAAAAAGTGTATGGCCTGATTCACAGCAGACAGTGGTTTAATTGTGTGCTAGTTGAACTCTTGCAAGAGAGATGGGATTTATCTCTAGACAAGGCAAAATGGTTTTACCAATATCGCCTTCCGTCAAGATCTTCTGCTAGGAAGAAGAGCTTTATTTTGTGGTCAGGGCTTCACACTGCTGAAGGAATGGCCAAAAAGACACATAGCCCACACTTGCATAGACCATGCCGTCTTCCCACTCAGGGTGGGGAACCTTAAGTGTGGGCTGCAGAAGTGTTGCAAATGCTTCGAAACAATATTGACCTCCCATAGTCCAGCAAATTCTCTGATATGGCACTGGTCAGGTCCCGAAGGTGCCAGATTAGAGCAGTTCAGCCTGTTCACTTCATTAAACACCTAGGACTGGCCCATCTCAGCTGACTTGTGCTCACAGGGCTCAGTCTAAGGGTCTGTTTAGTTGCAGTGTAGATATTTGGGCTTAGGCTGGAGCATCGCTGAGCTCAAGCTCCAGCCCAAGCCCAAAGGTTGACTGTGCAATTAAACAGCCCATTAGACTGAGCCCCACAAGCTCAGGTCAGCTGACAAGAGCCAGCTGTGGGTGTTTAATTGCAGTGTAGCCATATCCTTAAACTCCAGAGCTCTAGACAGTAGCTTTCATTTTCAAAACCACTTGGCTAAGGAGCCATTGATGTTGGAATCACACTTGGGCACTGTCAGGGGTGTGACAGTGCCCCCTGACTGTCCTCATATAGCCCCTCTCAGGACAAGTTACAGTCTGTACAGGTTGCTCATCATAGGCATCAGGGTTGTCTCAACTTCCCTGCTTACCTAGGCTGTATCAAGGTCCGCCTCCAAACCAGGGCTTTGCCTCCAGCCAGGGAAGTCTTGGCTGGCCTTCTTCCAGCTATTGCTGGCTATCCCCCAGCTTGTCTCCCTCCCAGAGAGCTCCTGCCTCCTCTTCAGTCAGCTCTCCACTAGCCCTCCCTCAAGTACCCTGTGCTTCTCTATATATACCTCCCTGCTGGGCTCACACTCACCCTAATGGGTTCAGCTGGCTTCTCCAAGCCACTAGTGCTGTACTGGATCCTTGTCAGCTGGGCTCTCCCTAGCCCCAAATAGCTCCAGCTGGCCTCTTTCTTTCTAGCCCCGGCTCCGGGCCTGAGTCCTGGTCTTAAAGGGCCAGTGCAGGGCAGGTGCCCTGTCACAGGCACCTTAAGTCCAGAGCCTCAGATCCTATTGATTTCAGGGGAGTTACTCACCTAAATACCTTTGAGAATCTGAGTCTAAATGCCTAAAGGATGAGAGTTGGGACCCCAACCTGCATAACTGCTGCTGCACTCTCCAGGTGCCCATCTGCATCTTTAGTTGCTTAAATACCTTTGAAAATGTGTCGCTACACTGCTTTTGAAAACATCATGTAGATGTTTGGAAAGTGATACTCAATGACTTAGTTTATGTCTGTGGGCAAATCACATAAAGAAAGGTATTCAACAGAATTCAGATGTAATTTAGGCACCAAAACAGGCAATATGATTTTCAAAAGAGCCCATGTACATTCTGTACAGGACTCTTTTTGAAAAATTTCCCATAAATATCACAATGGTGGACATTGAGCACTTCTGGCAATGTGACCTTTGTTTGGCTGTCTAATGGTTTACCTATCCTGAGGTGATTGATTACTGATGAACAAGGCTTGGTTAGCACTTACAAAAGTATTGATTAAACCTTGTTTATTGGCATTAAATTAACTAACGATAAAATCCAGACATATTTTAAATGAGAGCCAAGCTCTTCAGAAATCTGGCCCTAAAAATCTGTCCTCAATTTTCCTCTCAGTAAAAAGGAGACAAAAATACTAAACTACCTCACAGGGAATGTTATGTGGATTAATTAGTCAATGTTTGTAATGTGCTGTGATTAAAAAGCACTATAGACATACTAAGCATTAGTGTTCTTACCTTCTTCCATAGATATGACTCTTGGGAATAGAACCAAAACATGGCTTCCCTGCTGAAGTCCAGAGTATTTCTGTGTTCTTCATTCTCTTACATCTGCTGGTAGCCTCTGTTGTTTAATTTCATCTTGGTGATTGGAAAACAACTTATTCAAGATCTCTGACTCAGCAATAAATTAGCATTTTATAAAACATTTACATCCCAATAGATCAACAGACCTTTAGTATCAAACAAACTTGAAGGACACATTACTGTTTGCTCTTCAGAAGCAACAGTAAGTTATCCAATCCCTTGCAAGCTTATTCAATGCTGTTGGTGTTACTCTCTGCTAACCTATTGTACAGCCACAGTGATTCAGATTTTTTTAATAGGTTAAGTTCACTTTTCTATTGCTAATTTTATATTACTACAGAGAATGATTACATATTTATATATTATTTATTATGCAAATCTAGCGTTATACATTATTTACAGCAGTATTAACAATATGTATTATTTATTACATAACTGTATTCATACATATTATTTCAAGCAGGATTTTTTCATTGTATGTTTGCTGATTCCGGTTATTAGAATTTAATATTCTGCAGAGTAGTCAGTGTAGTCTTGTGGATTGGGGCTGATGATATTGAATTACATGCCCGAGAAACATTATTCACTTTTGTTGTATCTAGGAACAGATTGTGGCTAGCCTAGCATGGGTGTGAAGGAGATAAGGTGCCTTCCTTTTCCTTCGATGTGATAACTGTTGCCTGAGGCCTTGCCATAACCCCAGCCCTTATTTTGCCTGAATGCAAGGACTGAGAGTTGCTAGTGCTGCCATGAACACCACAAATCCCAAAGGGGATGGGGCTATGATGGTACTCCTCATTTTGCCCCAGCCAGTGGAAGTCAGGATGGTGGGAAGCACATACTCCTCCTTATAGCCAGGTCTGTAATACACATTTGGACCAGTATAGGCATGTTGGTTAGGTATGTGATTTTTTAAAATGACATTTCTCTACTACCAAACACCCTAACATAGATAGGGTTTGGATAGGGTTGTTCAATTAGGCCAGGAAGAGCCTTTTTGGCCTACTGACAACAAACTAGATGACAGACCATGGTCATGCTCCAGTGGGAAATTTCTCAAGACAGAACTGCTGTTGATAAATTTCTGGCGAGATGTTAAGGGCATCTAGGATAGCTGCTTTGACATGAACAGGCCATGACAGTAACATGCTTGAACATGACAAGGAACATCTTTGGGTCATCCACCAGGCCCATTTTTGTCAGCTTTATTGGGCTAGGTGGGATTGGGTCAACAGTCCCACCTCCCATGTTTAGACTTGAGGCTATCTTGGGTAGTTTTAGAAGTGTCACCATCTGCTGGATGAAACCTGTCTGCTCTGCTGTCTTCTGCTACTGTTGGACAGCAAGCTGCTATAGGAGTTGAGACTGTGCTGTTGCTGGGCTGCCTTCTGCTGGTGGTTTTCAAGAACTCATATCAGCAGGTACTGGAAGTCCAGACCTGTTTTTTTTTCCTCTCTCTCTCTGGCCTACTATCAGGTCTGAATACTCTGATGCCCATGTTCTCCACCAAATGTCATAGAATTCTCAGCAGACTAGGTGGCCTTGTGGGTATCGCACCTAGTGCTGCCTCCCAGCAGTCCAGTCACTCTTCTTACTAGATGTATCCAATTTGTTCATTTTATTATCCGTTTATCATTATGTTATTAGGTGTTATGGTCAGCTCATATGCTATTTCATATATTATAAATATATGTTACATACCTTTAATTGCAGGATTATAGAAGTATAATATTCACAAATATTTAGGCATGATGAGGTAGATATATAAGCAAAGCATGACTAGAATTCAAGGGCTAGAGGCTAAGACCTGTAAAATTTTAACATAATCATACTAGGCCGTAGGCTTAAGAATGCGTGACATGAGTGACTGATGTAGGAATAATCCTATACCAGTAATGTTACAAAGTTACTGAAAAAAAGATGAGCCAGTATGAAAAAATAGACAATAGACATCATCATACTATGCAAGACCAAAAGATATCGGATTCTAAGTTCATGGAATGTTCTGCTTTGACCACGGGTCATCTTTGTACACCTTTGGATACTTTTTGTACAATAGTTGCTAATGAGAATAAGGGGCACTAAGAAACAACCTGTGAAAAAACTGGGCACCTCAATATTCATTTGGGCGTGGAAATACAGATAAGGAAAAGAGAATCAATCTTTATGGATAAGGTATTAGACATGATGAGAACAATATAAAAGCACCACCCAGATTGGGTAAATGTAGAAATATCTCAAGGGAAACCCTGGCCAGAACTATCCATGTTCTAACAATCAGCTGTTGAGAGGTCTATCAGATCCTGGAAATCTTTGAGAATGTGAGCCTGACTACAGTCTTAGTCATTGCATGGGTTTTGTAACTTTACTAATTGCTTTAATAAATTTGTAGTACAGATAATACTTGGGTACTTATGATTGTGTCTCAGATCACTATCCTTGGCCTTTTTTCATTCCTGGAGTCCCTAAATTTGACTTTATTGAGCTTGATTCTGTAGCAATAGGAGCTGAACCCATTGTAATTTAACACAAAATCATTAAATTCAATTTAAATATTAATCTAATTAGTAATAATAATTAATGGGACACAGTCAGTGGCATGAGGTGGGCAAAAGCTGTATGCCCTTCCTGTGCAGGGACAGTTGGTAAGCAGCCTGGATCCTCCCTATCCCTCAGGCTCCAACTCAGGGGCCTGAGTGTCAGAAGTGTCTGGCACCTCTGAATTATCCTTCCTACCATCTGCTTCTCTCTCCCAACTCCAAGTCCAATACAAGGGAAAAAACATAACTAAACCTTCAGCTCCAGCCAAACTCAATGCTCCTCTCAAAAAGGCCTACCTTGAGGGCTCCTGGACAATAACACCAGAGAAGCCTATATTCCTCCCTCGCTTTCTCCCTTTTAGCTGAATTGCCCCCTTTTCAACTTCTCCAGTTAGAGAACACTCTGCAGGTGTTGAGGGATGGGACTACTTAGGCCCAGTATTGTCCTTTAACCCCTCAAGGTCTGTGTGGGGTTTGTACACCCCTATCACATCCCTATTTTTCAGCTGAGGCACTGAGATTAAATGATTGGCAAAGGTCCCAAAGACAGTGTGTAGTACGCCCAGGAACTGAACTCATGTTTCTGATGTCCTAGGTTAGTACAAGACCATTCTTCCTCTCGAATTCCTGCTAGTTTTCACTCTGCAGTGAGCAGGGCCTCTTTCTAAATATAGAGATCCTGATGCATCTGATGGTAAGCCTATATATTGAGCTTGAGGAGACATACTTATACCCATAGCTCTGATAAAGCTAATGTGCTAAAATAGAGTGTAGTGATGGCAGGAGGCAGGTCTAGCTCAAGGGTGGGGAACCTAAGGTGTGGAGGCTGGATGTGGCCCCTGGCTTGCCTGGATGTGGCCCTGAAGCTCAGGACTCCCCCCAGCATTGGGGACTGCGCACTTGTGCTTTAGCTTCCCTCTACCTCTGCCATTCCCCCTGCAGGGCTGTAGCACATAAAATCTACTAGCCTGGGCCTCCCCAAGGCTCTGGTGTGTGAAGGGAATGTGGAGAATGTCTTTCTCCTTCTTAGAGGCCACCTCACTGAGGGTTTGCAGGGGAGTTGTTTGGTTTTTGCTTCTCACTTGTGTGAGGTCTCTGACCGATTTTTCTGTGGGTCAGTGACCCATGATCCAAAAAAGGCTCTCGACCTCTGGTATAGCTCCTCTGAGAATGTACCTGGCCAAGATTCTAGGCATGAGTTGGGACAATTAACCCCTTCCACCACCACAACTACACATTATTTTTAGCATAATAGTATAATTAGTGCTAATGTAGGTTTCCTTGAGTTTGAGTTACATATGCCAGCTCAAACTGTACACATACCCTGAAAGATATAAGGTGTGATCTCACACTGCCAGGTTATTTACATCTCAAGTGGCAATGATTAGAATTCAGAAAATCTTATCCCATTAAGGCTTCATTTTTCCCTTCCCTCTCCCACTCAGCTAGATTATTCTATAGCTACATCCCCCCTATAATTGTTCTAGTAATTGTTCTATAGAATTGTTCTATATTTTTTTCCTAATGCCCACACCTCATTTTGTGTTGATCCTGTATTCCAACTCCTTGACCCTTTCCTGTGCTCTGCTTGATGCACTCATTGTTTGGATGTCTGGAGATCTAGCACTCACTTTGCTGGACGCAGTCTGGCTTCATTACTGAAATCTTCTGCCTCAGAAGATATTTACTATGTATCTCTGACTCCAGAGAAACTCAACACCATATGAGACATGAGTAAACTAGAAAATCGGTTGAGGTGTGGTTCCAGATTCTAGCTGTAATGGATTCTGAATACATTTGCTGAACTCTATTCTCAACCCTTCTAGGTTTTTTTATGTATGTGGACTGTATTTTCCTCCAGTTCCCATTAGCTTTCTTATCTATTTGTCTTCAGCCCCTATATCCTATGTAATTGGTTCTCCATAGCTAGTCTTTAGCTTGTCATCCTGTCTCTCTGCTTTAATTTCCTTTTAGCCTGCCTGCCTATTCAGTCCCTTTTAGTTTCTCTGTCTGGAGCTCGTACTTTAAGCGTTGTCTCATATTTTTCCAGTGTCAAAAAAGCAATTGTGTATCCGTGTTGATCTTCATACTTTTCCTGACTCACTCCTAGTAAATGTGATGAAAAAAGAGCTGTTTATCTCAATTACATTTTGACTGTTAATTAGCATCTACCTGTCACTATTATTCAGTTTCCTCCAGTATCCCCTTCAGCTATTTTCTATGCAATTTATTCACCTGGTTTCCATGAGAACCATTTTGCTATATCTCTATCCAGCCTGAGCTGCCATCTACTTGATTGCTATTAGTGATGGGCAAATAGAGCATTATTCAGATTCAGATGATAGTCATGTTTGGGGCTCCTACGATTCTAATAATATTCAGCTTCCTGAATATGAATGCCCTCATCGTATAGACTCCAGGATTCTCCATACACATTTTGTTTTACACAATAGTCGCAACCTCCCCATGCTCCCTCAGTATTGAAAGAGAAACGGCTCTCTCTTTTAGCAAGGGATATGCACTAGCCTTCATATCCCCTCCAACAATATCAGGTGTCCGCTCCCTGGCTGGGCTTAAGCTTGCAAGTAAGCAAGCTAGCTTCAGGTCCTCACTGCTGACATATTCCTGGGGTGGACAGCTGGGCTGCTGGTATGCTTGCCTTCCTTCTTTATGTGCTTAGCCTCAGTGTATCTGTTTCACTTGCCCCCTGGCTCACGAGTCATAAGGTTCTACTGATGGAAGACAAGAGACACCCATGAAAATTCCTCAGTATGTTAAGAGGCCCTACTGGCCAGCCTGCCCAGAGGCCAGGACGGAAGAAATACACCCCTCAGGAGTTGGGGGAGGGAAGCAAGCACCATGAACATTTTTTAGAAGAGGTGGTTTAGCACAGCACTTGGACTTTTCCACTTGGCACAGCAAGTGAGTAAAGCTATAGATTGGCTTGCTGTGGGGACAGGGACCATATGTGGTACAACAGCATATAATTTGTCTACTCTAATCAGTGGGTTTCAAACTATGGGTCATGACCCAGTACTGGGTCTGGGAATGTCAGGTGACCAGTGAGCATGTTAAACCAGGCTACCTGCCCATCCTGGCACTGCAGACTGCACGACACCCAAGAAGTAGCTGGCAGGTAGGAGTGAAGAGAGAGAGTGCATACTGTGCTCTGTGCACTGCCCCTGCCCTTAGCACTAGCTACACACTCCAATTGGCTGGGAACCTGCTGCTGACTGCTTCAAGGGCACAGCATGATCTGCAGTACCAGGAGAGGGAGGAAGCCTGTTGTAGTACCCCCACTGCACCGCTCACCAGGAGCTGCTCAAGGTAAGCCCCGCTTGTCCCCCCCCCAAGCTCTCTTCCTCAGCCCCATCCCAGAGACCATACTCCAGTCAAATTATGTTGGGTCATGGGCATCAACAATTTTCTTCAACTGGATCATGAGAAAAAAAAGTTTGAAAACCACTGCTCTGAATGATATTATTCGAAACAATGCTGGTATGTTATATACGGTATCTAACAAAAACGGATTGTTAAATGGCTGCTAACCTCTGTAAAGAAATATCTTGTCTGTCAGTTCCTAGGTATATAAAACACATCTTGATTAAATTCCATTTAGTTGTCCTTGGTGTATAAATTCAGCTTTAAACCATGAATATTTTTTATTTTACGATTTGGTCTTGTCTCCACATTTACTCCAGTTTAATCAACAATGAGTTTTTAAATTGATACAAGTAAACCAGTGCAAACTCTGTTTCAGTTTGATTATGGCTTACTTTGGTTTAATTTAATTTTGTAAAAAAATGGATTAAGATCAAAGGGTATATCTACACTAGCTCGTTAGTTCGAGCAAGGTAGGCAAATGAGGGCAACCGGAGTTGCAAATGAAGCCCGGGATTTAAATATCCCGGGCTTCATTTGCATCTTCCCGGGCGCCGCCATTTTTAAATTCCCCTTAGTCCAAATTCCGTGCCCGCGGCTACATGCGGCATGGAGTAGGTAGTTCGAATTAGGATCTCTAATTCGTTGGCACAGAGCAGCAGCTATTTGATGTAAATGAAGCACAATTATTTAAATCGCCACTTCATTTTGCTATGTCTAGTAAACTCATCTACATGGCTCCGTCGACAGAGTCATGTAGTCTAGACACACCCAGAGACTGGCACTAGTCACTTCTGAAATGTGAGTCGTACTTTTAATTCATCATTGGGCATAACAAATATGGACTTCATTCCTACTTCTGTATAGCATTCATCTCTAGTTAAGGTGAGCATTGGCCAGCAGCCTGACACCTGAATGATGGTGCTCTCAGCTCTTATAACAGTGGTGAACAAAATTTTAAAGCACAACATCGCTTTTTTAATTTAAGTGCAATCCAGGATCTACCTCAAACCCAAATACCTTTGCCCTGCATCCTTGCTTGCTCTTTCCGCAAGACCCTATGCCTGTCCCACCCCTTCTCTGAAGCCTTTCTCTGCTCACATCATCAACGTCTCCCCCCACCATCCTCACTCACTTTCACCAGGCTGAGGCAAGGAGTCGGGGTGTAGAGGGTACAGTCTCTGGTCTTGGACCAAGGGGTTCAGAGTGTGGGAGGGGCTTCAGGCTGAGCATGGAGCAGGAGAGAGTTCAGGGTGCAGGCTCTGGAAGGTACAGGAGAGGGTCAGGACTGAGACAGGGGATTGAGGTGCAGGAGGAGGTGCAGGGGTGGATCAGGGGTTCATGATATGGGCTCTGGCTGGGCACTGCTTACCTCAGGTGGCTCCTGGGCAGTGGTGCAGTGGGGCTAAGGCAGGCTCACCCCTGGCCCTGTGCCACTCCTGAAAGCAACCAGCATGTCCAGCAGTGGCTCCCAGAAAGAGGTGCAGTGGCACCTCCCATTGGCCATGGTTCCTCATTCCTGGCCAGTGGAAACTGTGGGGGTGATGCCTGCAAGTAAGAGCAACTTGTGCAGACCTCCTGCCCTGTCTGTCCTAGGGGCCACAAGGACATGGCAGTCACTTCCAGGAGCAGCTCAGTGCCAGAGCAGGCAGGAATCTGCCTTAGCTCCATTGCACTATTGGACTGTTTTCAGCGAGGCAATCTCCCAATTTGTCTGCAGTGGCCCCTAGGAGATCAAGCCCAACTCGAGGAGACTCCTGACCCGTGTTCTGAACGTAGATGGAAAAAAATAGAGGGAAAAATTTTGTTATGTGCACCAATATCAAGGTAATGTGCAGATGTGCAGTACTAGAAGAAACCAAAAACCTAGATAAAATGAATATTTTTTTTAAAAAATTACCACAGAACTCACTACTCAAAGAATTAAATTTTAGCATAAGAGAAATAAAAAGTATAAAATGCACAGACCAAATGCACAAACCAAAATAACACATTTGAAAGAAGTACATGAACTAACAACAACACAAGAGGAGGTAGGGAGTGTAAAAGATAGAGCGTGTTTGTGTGAGTGACAGATTCGCATCCTCCCTTTAAGTATGCTGAGCACATGCAGACATAGGAGCAGCTGCCAGCAAGCTCCCTCCATCCCTAGCCCTGTCGTGTCCCCCCTCTCTATGGAGAAGGGGTATGGGGGAGAGGAAGACACCGTGGGGTGGGGGCAGCTCCAAAGCAGAGGGCAGGAGCAGCACTGCAGAGTGGGTAGGGGTAGCTGAAGTGCTGGTACTTGATAGCCTCTCAGCTAAACCAGTCAGGATCACTGGGCAGAGGCTCTAGGGGATATACCAGAAGATCCCAATCTACTGGTTGGTGCCCATTGCCTTAGAAAACTCAGATGGAATGTTACTGCCTTGATGGCAAAGGTGGCTGACCTGACCAACAGGAACCAAATTAATGTCTTTCTGCTCAGTTCCTTGGCAGTAGAGCTACCTAACAACTCAGTCCATCTCAGCTCCAGAATGAGACTCCTTGCAGCTCCCTAGCACTCTTCCGTCTCCCTCCTGATGAGAAGAAGCAGATCCCTAGTAGCAATTACAGAGCCTATAGCCCTCCTCTAAACCTATCTTTGTGGAGCTACTCTGGACTCTGCGCCAGATTTTCTTCACTGATGGCTTGCCTTCCCAGTTTGTACCATCTTCTGATATTAGCTCCTAGGATTTGACACAGAGGACAGGAAGAGGCAGTGACAAGGGAAATGAATAGAATTGGGAGGGCATGCTGAGGGAAGAGTGGAACTATATTGAACCTTACACTTAGTCAAGAGGCCTAATCTGTCCCTTCATGCTTTAAGAAACTAGCTTTCCCTCCCATCTCCTTTAAGCCCTAGACAATCATTTTTTAACTTGTGGGGCAAAATGTTGCCTTAGTTAACTCTGCCAAATTACTACAGATGGTGCATCACAATGATCATCTGAAAAGTGCTGAACTGACACTCTTGGAGACTAGATTAGACTCTTACCCACAAAGCATGTATAATAATCAGTGGAGGCTTCCCATGCTACCCACAGTAATACACCCAACCTCAACCTTAAGTTGCCAAACGAACATCTCTAGCAGTTATAGGTATCCTGCTCTCTCCATTCCCCTTACATTATTGACTTCTTTCATTTCACCTGCTTTACCGTACATTAGGTCACCAAAATGCTCACAGTCATAGCTGGCCTACACTGGATTCAAACAGTGGCCTAGAGGTGAAAAGCTATATATCCCACTCTTGGCATACTATTATCTAGTCTCCTATTTAGGAAGGTTTTAATTTCAAGTTATTGACTGAATAGGCTTTCAAAATCGTATCAGCTGTGCTGTGGATAAGGAAATGCGACTAATGACTTGACAGTTGCACTGAAATGTATGCTATATTCATTCCTGGCAGCTACATAACTAAGGTTTATTTTAAAATCTTCTCAGTTATAACTTGATTTAGTGACAGGAATAGTACTCTCCTTGGGAGGTATCCTTGCCTTAGGTGTCCTGGTTTGGGGAAGTTATAAATACACCAGTAAAGACTTCTCTAGGTCTGAATGTTAAGGAATAATATGAGACAATTAGAAAGTAACTGAAAGGTAAAATTGCAGCATGATGCATGTAGATTTTTTGCCCATTGGTAATAGGAGATGTGGATCATTTTTTCAGCCTCCAAACTGAGAACATACTATGTAATGTTTGCCATTTTATTACAAGCTTTGGGATTCTGAAATCAATTAAAGGTACTAGATACAGTTCTACCCTAGACGTACCGCTGAAGTCAGTGGTACATGCACTGTCAGGAAGAATTGCCCCATCATTTCCTGATACCTATAGATTATGGATGAAATCCTGTCTCATTATAATCAATGAGAATTTTTATTAGAGTCAGGATTTCACCCAAGATGTCTGAATAAAAAAATAGAATGAATGTACTGAGAAATTCATTATAAATTCTAAAATACCATTATGTTTATCAAGGTGAAGTCAGGTCTGGTTAATCAAAACCCATTTCCAAACATCCATTTTTATCAGTATTAAAAATAATGTCAAATCTTGTTCACATGTGCTATCAAACTAGTTTCTGCTTTAATCTGTGGGATGCTCAGACAATGCCAATAAACCAACCATGATGTAATCAATTCTGACTATACTGATCTGACAAGTACCTCTGCTTAGATGCTGATTATTCAGATAGCCTTGGAATATTCATGAGTCCTACAGAAGATATCCCTGATATAACTTTCCCTTTATACATTCCAGACACTTCCACAAATCTGGCATGATTGGGTGCCTGACAAATAGTTCATAAAAGTATTATCCCTTTTACATGTTTCTGGGTATTAAGCTTTTGGGTCAAATTATGGGCAAGACTATAAAAAGTGTTCTAAAATTAAAACAGAGGGTTTTTTTTAAACAGTTCTAAAGATCCCTTCTTCTTTCAGAGGGATCCGAGAGGGTGGCTATGAAGAAGATATGTGGAAAACCATTTTAAATGTTACCCCATGTAGGATGTTTGGTCTCTGATAAAAAATTATCCATGGTTAATAAGTTTAGATTTTGTACATATCTAATTTAGTTCCAGTGGAGACAAGTGGTGCCCCTCAGTATTCACATGCAACTGTTCTCTCCACTGCATATGCCTATTTTTTAACAACTATCAATAGACCCAATTAACATTTCCTGGCTTACATTTGTCTGGTTTAGTCTGGCTTAGTGTGGACATTTCAGTATCCTTTGGGCTTGCTTATGTAACATGTTTCTAATGAGGAAAACAAATACCATCAGCACTTCAGAAATGTTTGTAAGTGCTGGTCACTGCTTCTGTTTATAGTTTGCAGCAGTGTTTACAGTCCAACAATTTTCTGTTTTGTTCAGTATAGCATGGTTATGATATTGGTTTTGACCTCCTATGGTTCCTTGTAGTCATTCTGAATTTTGCCAAGTGCATTTGCAATGTCTGCTATGGGAAGGAGCATTGTTAAATTCAACTAAGCTGTCTTCCTATCATGACAAATTTGCACGGCATTATCAAGGTTAATTACATAGTAGCCTCTCTCTGGCTTGTTTTGATTAAAACATATTTAGTTTTAATGATAACACAAACCGCTAAACAGAGTGGGGTAGAGAGTTAACCCCATGAATTGCAAGAGAAAAAGACATGCTAAGGGAAGAAAGAGAAAAGGAATGCGAAATAATAAGGCAAGGAGATGCAGAATATAAATAGCATTAGCTCCACTTAACAGAAGTAGAAAGTGAGAAGTAGAGATGCTAGTTAACAAAGGCCCTAATCTTTCTATCTAGGCACTTGTAATGATTCTTATCACCCTGAACTTGGGAATGGAGGGACTGTTCCCTTAGGGTACGTCTAAACTACATGCCTCCGTCGACGGAGGCATGTAGATTTGTGTATTTGAAAAAGGGAAATGAAGCCGTGATTTAAATAATCGCGGCTTCATTTAAATTGACATGGCTGCCATGCTGAGCCGACAAACAGCTGATCAGATGTTTGTCGGTTCAGCGCGCTAGTCTGGATGCTCCCCTGCCGACATCAAAGCCCTTTGTTGGCAGCCCTGGTAAACCTCATCCCACGAGGAATAACGGGGCTGCCGACAAAGGGCTTTGATGTCGGCAGGGGAGCGTCCAGACTAGCGTGCTGAGCCGACAAACAGCTGATTAGCTGTTTGTCGGCTCAGCGCGGCAGCCATGTAAATTTAAATGAAACGGCGATTATTTAAATTGCCGCTTCATTTCCCTTTGCCTATCTGTCTAATCTACATGCCTCCATCGACGGAGGCATGTAGTCTAGACACAGCCTCAGTGAACATTTAAGGGTGCAAGATGTTCAAATAAGCCGGGCAGGATGATCCTGGCATGCCTGATGAGCAGAGTGGGACTGGTATGCAGGGCGGAATTTGCTGCATGATCCCTATACACTGGGTAAATTTGAGAGTATTGTCAAACTCCAGGATTCAAAGCTCATGAGTCAGGCCCCCAAACTCATTATTTTGCCTTAAAAATAATGAGATTTTCAAAAGATTTGTCTTCTTCATTCTGAGCCTTTTGCATTCACACTTTCAATCTTTACTAAACAACTCATTTTTAATTGAAAAATGAGTGTTGCATAATCACCAGATTCGAGGAGCTGGAGCTTTAAGAAAATCACCCAATATAGCAAGATGCACAATAAAATCACAAAATTTGGCAATACTATGAAGGTATAATAGGTATTGAGTTTCCTTGAGGCCATGCAACCTTAGGCTGTGGTCCTCCAAACACTCATGTAGATGCTTAACTTCAAGCATATTAGTCTGAATCAATGGAATTGCTCCCACAGTTAAAGTTAAGCAAGGGCATAAGTGCTTGCAGGATTGGAGCCATAAACCTGGTCTATCCTGGGATCTCAATCTGAAATTAGGCCCCTAAAATTTAATTTGTAAGCGGTGCGTCCACACTACCAAGCCCATTATTCCAGAATAAGGGGCTGCGGAGTTCAAACTCTGTAGTCCTGCTTTTCATGAGGAATAATGATATTCCCAAACTTGTAAGTTCAAAATAATGTTAGTGTGGATGCTCCGGTGCATCTACTAATTGGCTTTCGGAACGCCTCCTATGGCTCCCCAGAGTATTTCTTGGGGCTCTGAGACTGAGGTAGTGTGTCTGCATTCATGGAGACTTCATCAGACTACATTTGATTCTTCTCTGTAGTGAGGACACGAAACTTCAAATTTGTAAAATCAGGTGCCCAGAAGTCGAACTTAGCAAATTTGAAATAACCTTATAGTACGTCTACACAACAACATTATTTTGAAATAACTTGGTCCACATCTACACAGCAGGCAGTTATTTTTAAATAATGTCAAAATACTGTCAAGCTGGAGGACTTCTTACTTGGACTCTTGTAACCCTCATTATACAAGGAGTAAGGGAAGTCAGAGGAAGAGTGCTCTATTTCTAAATAAATGCTGTGTAGATGTTCCCAATTTTGAAATAAGATATGCAATTGACAATTCAATTTGCATAGTTTGTTTTGTATATGCCCTGTGGTGTAATTAAGCACCTCTAGTGTAGACATGGCCTTAGTGGTTATAATATGGGGCTTGATCCAAATTACACTGAAATCAGTGGAAAAACTCTCACTAACATGATTAGGCTTTGGAGATTACCCCAATTATGTACAAATATTCAGCCATGTAATTTTAAACCTATTAAACCTTTTAACGAATTATGGATGAGTGATTTAAAACTTTCATTAGCTGTACTTCCTCAGTAAGGACTAGCTGCATGGTAATTGAAATTTTATCATCAATAGTTTTGAATCAACTGCAAATATATAAAGCATACAAACAATTTTTTAGTACATTGGAAAAATGTACTGTTTTCCTGCTCACAGTACTCAAAATTCCAAGAGATATTTGCTCAAACTTTCCACAATCATTCCCTTTTGGTTTGAGTCCAACTTGACAAACTTACAACCCAAAAAGGCAAAAATGGCGAGAAACTGAAGAGCTATCGTTAAACGATTTTAAAAAAATTAAAGTGGTTTTGCAATCTTGTTGCAAAATAAAACTTATGTAATATGTTGCTTTCTTGACAAACTGCAGAAGCTAAAGTTACTAATTGTTTTCTGACATCCTGCTCCCTTTGAAGTCAATGGAAAGGGACATCCTGCTCCCATTAATTTCTCAGGTCCCTACTGACTTTATTTTTCTCTCTTTTCCTAACTCTGTATCACACAACAGGCAACAGTCTATCTTCCATACAAACAATACAGATTGAAAAATAACACCTTGAATAAAGAAAGAGAGTGATTTACAAATTAATAGGAAGTACTATTTCTATTCTGTACATACAGTAGTGTATACAGCTAAATAAATTATAATCCCTATTATTTTAACTCACCAAAGATTTCCTTTTAAAGGTGCTTCTTTTCTATTTTTATTCTTTTTAATAATTTAACAATTGAAGAAGAAGCTGTAAAAATAATGTACAGTAAAACTCCAATAGTCCGGCATCCAATAATCCGGCACTCCTGATAGTCCAGCATCAAAATGGCAAGAGCCTAGTGAGTGAGCTTCAGCAAAAAATGAGTCACAAAGTAACAGCGGCAGCAGCTGAACTGAGCAAAAAGGGTAAAAAAGCCTTAAAAAATGAAAACATTACAGTATACTGTATACAGTATGTACAATAAAAAGGGTTTAGAACACTTTATATACAGTATATAATGTATACAGTATATATATATATATATATAACAGCTTATAGTACCTCCTGATAGTCCGTCATATCTGATAATCTGGCACCATCTAGGTCCCATAGGTTCCGGATTATCAGAAGTCTACTGTACTTAATTTTCCCTTTTTCTCCATGAAGAAATGGCTTTTTTAATAACTTTAAAGAGTTTGGTGAGCAAAGTATGCTATGATTTCGCAGCTTTCTTGTGGAGTGTATCTTCACACACTGATAGTAACACACACAGACTCATATTATCTATAGGTTGAATAACTCAGGAAAGGAAAGGATCAAAGAAACTTCTTTGCCATCCTGGTAATAAGACCAAAATTTCAAAAGTGGTTTCTGTCTATACTGGAGCCAGAGAGGTTCTTTCAAGTCAGTAGAAGCACCTGCACTAGCACTAGCTAGAAGCACTAGCTTTTCACGAGGAGTAACGGTAGTTCAAACTAGGAAGCCTAGTTCGAACTACCTAGTTCGTGCCCCGTGTAGCCGCGCTGCACGGGGTTCGAACCAGCGGGGTTTTAAAAATGGCGGCTCCCCGCTTATGCAAATGAAGCCCGGGAAATTCAAATCCCGGGCTTCATTTGCAAGTGCGGTATGCATACATTACCCCGCTAATTCGAACTAGCGGGGTAGTGTAGACATACCCAAAGAGCCCCCTTGTAAAGGGTCCATGTCAGCGGGAGGCCACACTGGCTCCCTATACTGCTCAGTTAAAGGACAATTGCAGTGTCGCAGTCAGTAATCAGTTTGCCCAGCACATCTTGGGCCTAACCACAGGCTGAGCAACAGTTTATAATGGCCACACCCTTGGTTAGGGCAGGAACCAAATAAGCAGTTTAAACAGTTAGGGATCCAAGCCTCTCAGTAGGCTGAGAGGCAGTTTATAAGGCCCAAATTTCAGTTCGGGCAGAGCCACATATCAACAGCTAATGGCCCACCCTGGGACACAGCCTGGGCAAGCAGTGTATAAGGCTCTGGGTCAGGGCGGGGCGGGCAGACAATAGTTTAACAAGAGTGGGTCAATAATAGTTTAAAGTTCCGGACGATTCCCAGCCGGGCTTCTCACTGGCGAAGAGCCGACAAGTGCAGGGGGAAGCCTGCCACCCCAGGGGAGGAGTGACAGCAAGCACTCACTCCACTACATCCCAGTCCAGGGACCTGAAAGTGGCATCATGGGTTGTCGGGGATTCAGGCTGCAACACACCGACCAGGTCTGTGGATCAGTGGGGATCCACGCTGCAACACGCTGCCCACCCAACCTCCACCTTCTCAGCTGCCCCAGGGTCGGCTGTCCCTGGGCCACTTCTAGTTCCCCTGGGGGCCTACCTGGCTCAGGCACTGCTCTGCAGGGTCAGCTGGGGACAAAGGTGCTGGCAGCACGTCCATGGTTCTGGGTCCAGCTCAAGCAGGGGCCCAGGTGGACTGGTCCAGTCATCAGGGCTTGGCGGGGGTCCCAGAGGTCTTGGTGAATCTTCGGGCTGTGGCAGCAGTCTCAGGCTATGTCTACACTGACAGATTCTTGCACAAGAACTTCTTGCGCAAGAGTTCCTGTGCAAGAACTCATGCCGTCACTCCATGGCAATGTAGATGCTCTCTTGCACAAGAAAGCTCTGATGGCCATTTTAACCATAGGGCTTTCTTGAGGAAGAAACCCCTGCTGCGTGTCCACATTGCCTTCTGGCACAAGAGGGCTTACACCTGTTAGAAAAGAGCGTAGCTCTTGCACAAGAAGCCCTCTCTTCCGACACCGTACTGTAAATCTTCTTGCGCAAGAGCAGGCGGGCAGGTGTGGACGCTCTGAGGAAGAACTGCTATTCTTGCACAAGAACCCGCCAGTGTAGACATCACCTCAGTGGTCCAGACCAATTGTTGGGGGCTGACAGGGGTCCTGGCAGTCCAACCCAGTTCTCCTGTCGAGTGCAGGACAGCTGGGCCCTTTACCATTGGATCTGGGGCTGAGTGTCTGGCTTGTTTGGCCGCCAGGCTCCTACTGAGCTCTGAGCTCTTATACTCTTGGTCCCACCTTCCTGTTTCCTGTGGGTGGGGCTGGGTGAGCCTGGACCTGCCCACCAAGTGGTCTTAGAGGGCCATTCCTCTTCTGGATCAGAAGGAGGCCATGCTGCTGACCTAGACTCATTACACCCCTATATTTTGTGTTCCTTTTTGTTTGCTGGCTTCTAAGCCTTTAAGCCATATTCATTCCATGTGTTCAAGCTTTGCTTTGCAACCATGAGGGCTGAAAATGTAGGTTTTTTACGAAACTCCTAATCACATGCCTACCAGAACTGAAGCTTTAAGAATACCAAACAACAAATTCATGATGAAACTGCAAGACTTGGCAAAATTACTTTTTGCTTGCTGATGTTATTGGTTATGCACTAACTAAAAATGTAAATATGCTACGCTATTAAAATCTCAATTCTGGATGCCTAAATAACTACTGAAGCACCTATATGAAGGCTTGATTTCCAGAGGTTTCAAATACCCATGACTCCCATTGAAGTCAGACTCCATGTATCTCTGCATTTCATTGACTTTCCATTCCTTCTCAGTGTTCTTCTACAAACATCCTCCCCTTTCCTAAATCTCTAAATTTCTCGTTTCCTCTAGTTATTTATGGTTTGATTATTTCACTGTTATTTACCCATTTAAATAGTTTTGGGGAGCAATTTGTGTTAAAAATGCACTACAGAAAAAAAAGGTACTTTTTGTGTTATAAGTTAACAGTGTTTCCTTAGTATGCCCTTGTGGTTTTAACTAAATAACTTTGCAGTAATGTCCATGTCTGAAGGGTTTTTGATTTCTTCATGTTTGCTGTTGTGTCCATGGCTATAGTAGAAGAAACAATCATATGATAATCCTGAGGTCTTAGGTCATCTTTGGGGCTCCACTAGTAGTGTCTATATTATATTTTCATTGAGATTTTTTTCCTTGTTATGTTTGCAAGGCATATGTTGTGTGTAGCACAGATGCATCCCATAGATGGCAGTATAAACATTTTAACAGTATTTTCACACTTGTGTGGAATCAGAGCCCCTCAAATGAGAGAATATGAAAACAGAACAACAATTAGTAATGGAAAAATATTTCTGGGGAAAAATGGCACGGATTATTTGAGTCACATAGAAAGGCGAATGACTAACGTTAGAAAACATTGGGTCAGAAGTCCACTGAGTGTTCGTTATGTGTAGCATACGTACAACACACTTTGGGCCCAATCCTGTTCTTGGGGAAGTGAATAGCAAAAGTAGTAGTGCCTGCAATGGGAGCTGGATCAGGCCTTTACTAGATATTAAGAAACTGAAGATACACAAATATTATTTCTACAATGTGACACATATTAGGAAAATGATACATCAGTATTGCCGGTCTCCGTTATTTTATTTACTGGTTGATTTAGGAAATAATACTGTACTTTGTAAAAAGTCAATGTGAAAATGATAATATTCCTTCAAAAGTATTTTTATAGAAATCATAGACAAAGTCTGGAATCTCTTGTGGAAACATAGTTTGTGACATATAAGAAGATTTCTTTCTTTTTTAAAAAAAAGGTTGAGTAGAAAATATAATTATCAAAAACTATTCTAGTATATACCACATGTACCTTTGTAAATAATGAACATCAGTCTAAGAACTGGGCATAACTTACATCAGCACAGGGTTGGTACAGGGAAAATTATCACTGTATAAGTATTCATTAAAAATACTTAGCTTTGAAAATGATGTGCCCAACTTTCCTTTAGGTGATCAATGTTTGCACTGATTGAGTTGTACCCACTGTAACTGAAGGAGAACTCTCTCTCCATGTTTGTTATATTGTGTTTTACAGTGGAACTAAAGCAGAATTTAGTTTCACCAGAGAATTATAGAAATATATTGTATATTTAAAGCCCTGTGGATCAATGCCAGAATAGCATTCAATGGGCCCTTATTCTATCAATTCAAAGGGCGCTCTCAATAAATCAATACTGCCCTTCTCCCACCTCAAAGAAATTGTTGCTCATATGCATTTCCATTCTTAATCTCATGCTATGGATATAAATACCCATTTAAAAAGTTAACTGGTTAAACACTATGTTAAACTGGTTAAACCTGAAGGGTTGAGACCCACAGCTAGGGGCCCTGTTTTGGCCAGCTGGCTCCGCCATGCCATGGGCGGGATGGAGGGGGGAGAGGAGGCTTCCTTCAGTCAGTCCAGACCCGCTGTGCCATGGATAGGGGACTTACTCCCGTTGGCTCACCTGCCCCACTGTGCCACAGGCAGAGGGCTGCTCTAGCCTGGCCCACCGCACTGTGGGTTGGGCCCAGCCCTCCAGGTACCAGTTACCAGGTAAGCATGCCAGTAAAGCTAATGTTTACTAGGTAACCAATTAACCTTTTACATCCCTGTCTCATGCGCATATATCAATTGCTCACTTCAGGGAATACACAGTCTACAACTGTTTCATGGAACATTTTTTTAAAATTTTTTTTATACAAATAACACTATGTATTGCACAGAGTAAGGATAAGCACAAGCATTATTTTACCCTAAGGGAGTTCTTTTCACATTGTTCCCCATGGAAAGGAGAAAGTGTCCCTGATGTCCATTCTTTTTGGGTTGGATTTTTCCAAAGTGCTTATTTGATGTGGGAGCACAATCCCCTTGACTCCGAAGTTACCTAGACACATTTGAAATCCCCACTGCCTGTCTAGACATCTACTGCTAGGGACACAAAGAGAATTTTCCTAAGAAAGGGCCTCAGGTTACCTGCTAAATACCAGAGGTCACTACAAAAATGCATGGGACCAAAAGATGCATTGTTGTGTGACACATATATACTGCCTGGGCTGCCATCTCTTTTTCCAGAACAGACCCAGAAGCAGAAGAGGTGGAGGAGGCAGCATGAGGAGATGGCAGCTGGGATTCTGGAAAAACAGGAGCTGTGTGGGAAGGTCCCAGAGGCCAAAATCTGAGTAGGAGCCACTGCTTCTACTCCAGGCTGTGTAGGTAAATTCAAATGCCATCTCCAGCAACTGTTGTTGGGTGAGAGATTGGCTAGGACTCCTCCTTCCTACCCTTTGGACTGTGAATTTGCAATAGTGTCAATGGCTAAGGAAATTGTTGGGGGCTGGGATGGATCCTTGTGCTCCCCCTTTTTGTTGCACCCCCAACTGTTAGGTGATTGGAGAAGGAAGGGTTAAATGCTATATAGGCCTGAAGACCATAAAAAAAATTCTCCATTTTGGGCCAGGAAAATCATTTGTGAAATAACTGAAGATTGGTTGTCACAGGAAAAATTCCCACCAGACATGGAACAGAAGGGTAAATCCAGTGATTTCAATGAAGTTACACCAGCAATTAATTTGGTCTGTAGCAAAGAATGCTTTGTGTATCTGAAAATCTTATAGCTTGCATGAAAAGGTGGCTTCTCAGTTCTCAGCAAACATTTAATAACACAGCACTGTACTGAAGCCTGTGTACTAAGAATCCATAATGTTTATACAAAATAGACTACTGTGCATTTGATCGTTTAATATGGAATACCATCAAGTAGTTAAAATTGTCAAGCTGAATGAATACGTGTAATGGAGTATATTGGCACTCAAATCCTAGAGCAGGGCCAGAAAACCCTGTTCTAGGAACACTGGAACTAACAAGGCTGAAGAACTGGCTGAAACAGGAAGAGAGGAAGTGGTCCCAAGGAATTACTGGTTGGATGGGCGAAAAGTCAGGATGCAGTCTCCTTAAGGGCCTGGGACCAAGGATCCTGCAGTGCAAGTCTGGCAGGACTCCCCACACTCCCAGCCAGACAAGAGGAGCTGTCCATAGTAGGGCAGTGTATAAGCTGCCTTTTCCCTCCAAACAGGGAGGCTGCCAGGAGAGTGAAGCCAGAGGGCAGAACTCCAGCTAGAAAGAGCTTTGTGAGGCGTAGAGAGCTCCATGTGTGCTAACAGAGCCAGAACCAAGTATGAACTTTTTGGGCTGTGATGCTGGATTTTATTTTGGAACCCTGAGGGCTGGTTTGAACTGCTTCTGTTATTAACCCAGCCTTGGGATAGGAATAACATTAAACGTGAGCAAGACTGTGTGTCGTTCTGAAGAAAGGAAACAAAGGCATGGTGCTGCAAAACCACCTCTAGCCATAAGGGGGCCCGGCAGGAGGTGGCTGCCCTGGTACAATTAGGTACATATATTATCCCATTTAAAAAAAATTGCACTTTAACTTGCAAGATGCACTAATTCACAATGACTCTCCCTATTCGTATGAAGCAGTACAGTGTACTCCAATGCTCTTTTCTACGCTATACAGGCCCTTATACCATCTATACCATCACAGTATCTGATTGAAATTAGTTTTAAAAACCCTGTGCAAACCAGTGAAGAAGCCCTCTTAGGAAGGTAAAATGATTATTTATTGTGGTTTATGGAAGAATTGGGGACAGGAGACACTGTTTGGATAAATATAGAAATGAGTTTAAAACCCACGCTCATCCATGACCACAGCACAGAAAAATGATTGGCTTTTATAATGACATGATTGACACTAGGTTTTGTTAAGTTAACATCTATTTGAAGTAGAAATCGTGATTTGACACCCTCCGTAATTCAGCTAGAGGTTATGGGTCTACTACAGGAGTGGATGAACGAGGCTCTTTGGCCTGCAATGAGCAGAATGTCAGATAAGATGTTCATGATTCTCTGTTCTGCCCTTAATGTTTATATATCATGCTGCGTGGCACTGAATACATGTGTTCCACTGAATACAACTCAATGAGCCAAAAGAAAGATGTGGTTGTGACAGGATCCTCAGGGCACAACCTGGAACTGTGGGACCATTGTCCCCCTTAACTCTCCAAGCTTGCGTTCTCTCATGCTACTTTGCTAGTGACAAGCAGCAAACTTGTCACTTAGCCAGCAGCATACAGAGACACACCTTGCTAAGGTGCACAAAAGCTCTCTAAGCCACCCAGAAACTATACATCAGCAAATCCGCTCAGCTTTGTACCCTGAAAAAATGTCTTACCTTATACTGTTCAAGTCCTTCTATTGAACAATGCAAGCTCATTAATAGGTTTGCCATTTTGTCAAAGGATAGTGAACGTGCTTCAGCCTCTGTAATCTGAGCAAATTCTCCAAGCAATTTAAAGAAACTCACTGGTAAAGATAAAACATTAAAATAAGTATTAACTACAGCATGATTTTAAGTGGTTATAAGTGACAGGCCTTAAGGTCAGCAATAGTTATATAAGAAATAAGTAAAAAGTAAAATCACAGTCAATCCTGAACTTTATCAGACTAAGCAATATTTTAATCAAGTGGCTTTTCTCATCCCACTGGACTTTGCAAGCAAGTTACAGTTATTAATACACAGACTGAATTCTCTTTACAGCCTTGGATCAGTCTTTTCTGTTCACCATCTTTGTCATCCCAGTATTCTTGCTGCTTACAGCAGAGGTAGGGGAGGAGAGAAGTGGTCTCATGATGCCACTGTCCCTATTTTACACTCTCAGTTCATGTCACAGGAAATATACTGGCCCAGGCATGTCTTAGTGGGCCTTGCTGAGTCACACAGTAGAGCAATCCCCATTGTGTGATGCTTGCGCTAGTGACCTTTACAGAATTGTAAGTCTCCTGTTTACAGTTTCCTTGCCGGCCAATGGCTCATGATGGTTGCTTAACACCTGGTTGGGTGTGGATCACCACCTTTGTTCTCATTGGTGATCTACAAGTGGCACCTCCCAAATTCACCACATATTCAACAACAGTTATATAACAAAACCTCATCAGTTCACATACACTAACAAGAAGGTTTCTAGGCATCCTGTTTTTAATCAGAAAGCCCAGTCTAAAAGGGACCCTGGCAGCACTAGTCAGAGGTCTGTTAAAAGTCTAGTCAGTGGTCTAGCAGGGCTAAGGCAGGCTCCCTGCTTGCCTTGGTTCATCGTAGCTTCTGGAAGCAGCTGTGGCTCCTAGGTGGAAGGGCAGCCAAGGAGGTTCGGCATGCTGCCCCTGCTCCAAGCACCAGCTCTGCAGTTCTCACTGGCCATGCCTCCACCTAGGAGCTGGACAGGTTGGCCATTTCCAGGAGCCACTTGAGGTAAATGCCTCCTGGAGCATGCTCCCCTCACTCCCTCCAGTACTCATTTCAGGCCCTGCCCCAGAACCCAAGTTGGAGCCCTCACCTCCTACCTCATATGGATTTCACCTCTCCTGTGGAAGTGCTGTTGGATCATCTACTTCTATTCTCAGCACTCTCTTTTATTCTTAGTAACCTATGGAGGGTTCCTATTGCCCTTTCCTGGAATGACTACCATATTGTCCAATTTCCATGTGAAGAGAGCAGAAACTGGGCATAACAAGAGGGTTGGGGTATATGAGTGCATATGCGTATGAGAGAGAATCCTCATAGTCCCCTTATCAACCATGTAGTGATTACCCAGAAAAAGTATTTCAGTCCCCGGTTGTACTACCTTGTCTGTGAAACCTCTCTGTAGCAGAAAATCTGCTCCTTGGAGGTCAGGGGCCTGAGGAGCAGCTATGTCCAGGGAGGTTTTTATTAGCACTGCTCCATTGGCTGTGTGCTGCTAGGGACGTGGGCACTGGGGACGCTAAGGGCGGGCTGTGCAGAGAGTCCCAGAGTCAATGTGGAGACACAGAGCCTCCATGCAGATAGCCCTGTCTCAGCCAGATCCCCCCCTGTGGATCTTAGTGATTCTATGCATTGTGGAGGCAGAAGCCCCTAATGATTCCATGGAAGGATAAACTAACACTCCCCATGGAATGACTGAGAGAAATCTCAGCAAGCAAAGATTTGTGGAGCTTTCCTTCCCAGTGCCCAACTCCCACAGGCATTTCCAGGACATAGAATGTTCTAAGTGCAGCCCCTTAGTCCCCTGAACTTTGGGGAAGCGATTCTGTAACTAGATAGGGAGCTGAACTTTGCATCATCAGTATTAGGAGAATAAAAAGACCTTCAAACCTCTGATTAAATGTATTACTCACTGGAAACAGCTCTTATTTCAGTAAAAACACCATGTTAATACTGGAAACTAGGCTACTGTACTTGTCCACTAAATGCTTCATACCTTTTGGTACATGTTGTGTTGTATTCATGCAACAGACATGGATAAAAAGAGGCATTACAGTCTATTGAGTTCATAAGATGAGTTTTTAAAATTGTCTAATGTATTTACACAGTTGACCTGTTTGAGCATAAAGGCATGGTTCTGGTCCACTGGGTAAATAAATGTCAGCGTTTGTATGTTTTGTAAGAGATTTATTCTGTCCCACTCCCACACTTTTCTATTACATGAAAAAAAATCACAAGAAAAACCCTCCTGACTTTAAAGTAATATAACAGGGCTTCTTTTCAGTACCTACCTTTAAACAAAGAGCAAAATATTGGGAGCCAGGAACATCCCAGCTCTACTCCTGGCTCTGACAAGGACTCCTTTGTGGCCTTGGACAAATCCATGTTTTTTTGTCTCCTTGAGGATATTTATCCAGGTTTAGAGACTGTTTCCCATGGGAAGACGCAAGGGATTTAGAAGCAGAGCTTCTTCAACAGAGCATTGTTAATGTTTCTGCAGTCAACATCACAGGGCTTACATCTCTACTTGGCAATAGAACCTCAGTCTTTAAAATGACAGAACTGTTTCATTCCCTCAGCCACATAGCCTTGTGCATTAAATATGCCAGCAGTAAATACCTGGTTATGTTGTCTATAACCACCAACTCTAGTCACTAGACAAGGGCTACAACTTGGAACTTCTGGTACCCAATATTTCACTGCAGTCCCACAAATAGCTGGATGAGGAAGATGACACCATGTTTCCCTCTCGGGGCTGGGCCTCTCAAAGTAGAACAGCCTTCTGCTTCTAGTTACTTTTCTAGCTTAAGTGATTTGTACGGTGGCTTTGAGGGTCTTGAGCCAAACCCTGCTAATGACCCTTGTGGAGAAAAATAGTATGTGATCCTGTAATTGAGGACTATTGCATAATACATATAAACAAGCAACCTTCATTCTGGCATTTCCTAATCTTCAAGAGCTTGCAGCCTTAATACTCTTTTAACTTCGGTTTTGGGGGGCTGTAATACATCACATTGTTGGGATCTTTAATAAATTAGCATTTACTGGTGTCTCAGGATTACCAATCTGAATCCCACCAAGAGTATATTATCTGTTTGAAACCAGTCCGGTTCTACAAGGACTAAAAATTGTCCCCATCTAATGGCTGTTTGGTGGGTCTCAGTTCCAACTCCCACATCATACACTCACAACTATGCTTTGTACAAATTGGTAGCCTCAACAGACATGCCAAGGACTGCATGAGTCATAAAGACTGAAGTCCGCCTGCCATTCCTGGCAAAAGGCTTTCCCAACCATATCTGAGCCAAGGCATGCTGCAGAGCAGTGTACATGGGAATTTTGCCTTGCTGGCACCCTGTATTTAAACTGACAATCTCACTCACCAGCACTGTCAGACCAGTGCCTTTTGTTTTGCTTTCCTTGGCCTGCTAAGTGCATGAATCCAGCCACACTCCACTGGGCGCTGTCTACTGACTCTCTGATTTGCTTCTTGGAACAGGGCGCATTGTCTGGGTCTTCCCTCCTGGGCTTGCCCCACCCACACTAATGATCATCTTGACTGATGTGTTTCACCTGGGCTAAGTACACATACATTTTTTAAGGGTGAAGTCTAAAAAAATGGTTGTGTATAACTTATATGGCTAGTTATATGTAAATATTTGCAAATATTCACATTAGCTCATTAAGTAATTTGCATTTAACATCAGTTATGGGGCTGCACAAAACTTGGCAGTTCTATTTTATGTGTCACCAACAGCAGGATTCAGTCCACCGTTTTGTGTCCAAATACTACAGAACATTCAGGAAAGGGTGGGATGTTACATATCCTATATCCTGCAGTACCAGAGCATTACCAAGTGGCAAGTTAAACTGAGTGTGTCAGCTCAGAGTCCCAGCTTTGACAATACATTTCCTCGCTTTCATAGATCTAAAATAAATCAGACTTTACAATGTACCCCTAATGTAACTTTAATGCAGTTTTTGTGCATTAATTCCCTTCAGGTTCAGTCCTTGTCATTAATACTGTCTATTGGCAAACAAAGGACCATTTCTTAGAGGAGAGCCTTGCCAGCTTAGGAAAATGTTTGAATTGCCTTGGTGTTGCCAGGCAGCCTCATTTGCATTTTCCAAGGACATTTGAGAAAACAAAACTATATCACTGCAAATTTAATTTTACGTGCAGTAACCCTGCTTTCAACCCCCC
Source organism: Pelodiscus sinensis (assembly GCF_052426305.1). Taxonomy (NCBI): domain Eukaryota; kingdom Metazoa; phylum Chordata; order Testudines; family Trionychidae; genus Pelodiscus; species Pelodiscus sinensis. The sequence goes on from NC_143057.1 coordinate 93,737,979, forward strand.
AATGTATCCATTACTTTCTGCTTCTGTCATTAAAAATTTCAGGGAAAAATGCACAGGATTAGCAAGTCCTAATTTTCATTGATGAGCTTTAAGCGCTTATCAATAATGGGATCATAGAATCAGCTTTTACTAAGCTTTATTATGCCATGGTGTCAGATTTTGATTGAGAATCTCATTTAGCTTATTAAACACATTGGTGCTCAGAACAGCTACAACATTGTAGGTTAGGCATAGGCAACATTTTTTACAGCAGTGCACTGAAATCCCATGTCTCTGCATTGCTTCAGTGTGAACAATATGTATACCTTCCGCAGATTCAGTGTTTGGGCTCTTGGGAGCTGATTACAGGAAGAGATTAAAAAGGCTGTCTTTCACACACATGTTCACAGGCAATGGATGACATCTGGAAGAATGAACCAGTTCACATAACACAAAGACAGGAGAAAATGCCCACAATTGGCAGGCATTATTTATATCTGTTCACAAGTCACAGCTATTATATAAATCTACATTCTAATATGTGTATCTATCTATCTATCTATCTATACATGCACACATTCAAGATAAATTTTTGCTATAAAGTATGGATGTGAATCTAATAAAGGCATTGAACTGCCACAATGTATGGGATCAGTTATTAGGATCTGAGTTTGGGTTTGGGGCATTATTAGGTTATAACACCATAACCTAGGGGTTAGGATGTCCCAGTGGCAAAAAAATTAGAATACATAAAATGGTGTGAGAACATTGGTCTGCTGGCAGCCCCAGAACCAGGTAGCATAGCCTCCAAAATGGCAGGACCTGTCTGGGGAAGAAGCCTGGCAAAGATATCTAGGGACTACACTCGTTCAGTGAATGCCCCAGGACGCCTCCACTCCTGGAACTTCTGGGGATCCCTACTCCCACTTTAAAGCTGCTCTCCTACAATGGGACTATCGAGGAAGGCAAAACTTTAAACACCACCTGCCTGTCCAGGGTGAAGCTATAGCGAACCTCCTTGTACTACCTGGGTGAATCCAACCTTGCCTGTATTGATTATTGCATTTCTCGTGTGTAAACCACTTCAGGAACACTGGGCCAAATCCTGCTTATCTTACTCAGGCAAATGGATTCCATTATAATCATTGGAGTACAACAAACAGAAGTTGTCCCATAATCTAATCCATTTATAGTATCCAAACAAGGCAAAGGTGACAAAACGCTAGCTCTGGGGGAAGTGAAGATTCATTTTCTATATCTGATCAGTCACTTGCCTACATCACTCCATCAACAAATATGCTGCTGTGCTCAGCAAACTGGCGGTTGAAGCAAAGAGTTCATATGTTAAAAGCCTAGGAAGATGAAACATATGTAAATATGTTTTACATGGATACACACACAAAAACTGCATATGCAGCATAATAGGGTCAGATTGTGCAGCTGTTCTCTGAGCAAAGCTCTCATTGATTTCTCTGACTGCAGAATCAGGAGATATATATCTAATACTAACAGTTAATGATATGACTATGATTAGAAAATCTTAATGAGCTTTCCACATCTTCTCTTGAAAACATCTTATTTTTTAAAGTGAATTCTCTACTTATGAAAAAGTTTTCAAAAGACTCATTCTTGTGTCAAGTGCATGGCAACTGCAAAACGTTTTTGTGTAAGTTCAAGGGAATGATTTAACTTGGTGAGTCTGCCAGCTGTGTTGTTACAATATCTACACAGGAACATTGAAGGGCTGCATTAGTTTGGGACTCACAAAAAGTAATTCATTATGCATAATGGTGATGTTGGCAGTGCATGCCAAATGGTTAAATCTAATGTAGCATACAGTTTCATTAAGGCACAACAAAATTAATCTATCCCTTCCCACCAGGAGGTTTAAACAAAAGCAATGGGGAAGGAGATGCATGTAAAAAGCAGCAATTCATTAATGAAATGAAGACATGTAAAATAATTAGGCTTAAAACAATAGATTAAAGGACTACATTAACCCTTTTATTTTCTATGCAATATGTGCAACTGAGAACCTCCATGTTGTGAGTCATTATATAAATATGTTCCTAAGTGCCTTCTTATGTCTGTCCATTGAAGATAGGGCATACATTGCTTGACATGAAGCCACTGGTTATAGCCATATTAATAGGCAGCAGGTTTAAAACAAACAAAAGGAAGTTTTTCTTCACACAAGGCACATAGACAACTTGTGGAACTCCTTGTCAAAGGATGTTGTAAAAGTTAAGATTATGACGGTTCAAAAAAGAACTAGATAAATTCATAGAGGATTGATCCATTAGTGACTATTAGCCAAGCTGGGCAGGGATGGTGTCCCTAACCTTTCTTTGACAGAAACTGGGGCTGGGCAACAAGTAAGGCTGCCAACAGTCTAATCACACAAATCAAAATACCCTTGTTCTGCCCACTGTCCTGCTCCTTCTCTGAGACTCCACCCCTTCCCTCAGGACCCACCCACTTATTCCATCTCCTCCTCACTCCACTGCTCACACTGCCTTACTCTCACTCATTTTCACCAGGCTGGAGCAGAGGTTTGGCATGTGAGAGAGGGATCAGGCTCTGGACTAAGGCTGAGGGGTTTGTAATGTGGGAGGAGGCTGTGAACTGGGGAGGAGTTTAGGGTACAAGAGAGGGTGCAGGCTCTGGGAGGGAGTTTGGGTGTAGAAGGAGGCTCAAGTCTGGGACAGGGTGTTGGGGTGCAGCAGAGGGTGCAGGGTGTGGGTCTAGCAGGGGGCTCAAGGTTGGGGTAGGTTGCTGGAATGCAGGAGGGGGTCAGGTGTGCAAGCAGTCCTTACCTCAAATGTTTTCTGGGTGATACTGAAATGGGGCTAAGACAGGCTCCCTACCTGCAGCTCTCCTAGAAGTGTCAGGCCAGTCCCTATGGCACTTGGTTGAGGCCTATGGCTCCATATGCTGCCCCTGTCCTGGACGTTTCCTCTGCAGCACACATTGGCCGCAGTTCCCTGTTCCCAGCTAATGGATGCTGCAGAGTCAATGCCCAGGGCAGGAGCAGTGGACAGGAGAGGAACTTCCACTTCCAGGAGTGGTGCAAGTCCAAGGCAGCCAGGAAGCCTGCCTCAGCTCCACTGTACTGCTGGACTTTTAGTTGGCCATACCATGAGGCCAACTGAGGCGGCCACCTCAGGTGCCAGACTGTGGGAGGGGGGGGGGAGGGGGGAACCACTAGGACCCAGAGTGTAGAAAATTGTGTCTGCTGCTGGTGCATGTGTATTCTCTCTGCTCTAGATGCACAGAGATGGTGGAGTGCCATGAGAGGAGTAGAACAGGAAGAAGGCAGAATCGAGACCTTTCAAAGTTTTGGCCCAAGCGAGGAGGTATGGGGGTGTCATTTGAGCTCCCCGCCTCAGGTGCCAAAATGTTGTGGGCCAGCCCTACAGCTGAAAAATCTCCCAGATTGGCTGCAGTAGCCTCCAAGAGAGAGAGTCCAATTCTGGGAGATTCCTGGTGAAACTGGAAGGATTGGCAATCCTAGCGACAAGGAATAGATGGATGATGACTTGTTCTGTTCATTCCCTCAGGGGAACTTGGCATCATCCACGGACAGAAGACAGGATACTGGGCTAGATGGCCCTTTGGTTTAACCCAGTACGGTAATTCTTGTGTTCCGTTTAATGATTTTGTTTTGGTGTGATGGAGTTGTCATTAGAGGCCATTTCCCTTACACTAACCACAGCCATATGACTGAGATTGTTCTGTGAAACTGCACATGAACTAGTTAATTCAAAGAAAGCAGGGACATGGTGCTTCCCCCATGGTGTACAATAACTGGTGTAATTAATAACACTGAAACTGAGGGACTAATCTAAATAAATGGAGGGATGGCACTTTTTCTCTTCTGTTTAGTAATGACAGTCAACAGGGACAATTGTCTTTCCTTAATAACTCCTGTGTCCTCATCAACACAGAAGAACTGGTGAAAACAACGGTGTACTCACACAAGATGTATGCTTTACAGTACAAGGAAAGGGAAAGACTTAAAAACAAGTTTAATTCATTCCAAAAAGTAAAATCCCTGAATACACAGAACCTCAAATTAACTCTGTAATCAGAGAAGCACTTCTGTATGGAACTTTCATTTTCTCATTCCACAGAATGTGGCACCAGCATCCCCACACATATCTATTAATGGCCACCAGACCTCTTCTGGAGGGAACAAATCCTCACAAGGGCTCTGTCATGCCATTTGCCCGCAGGAATCAGAGTAGTGCAGCATCCTTAGGCGGATTCTTCCTAAGCTCTCCAGTATGCAGTGGAGCAAGCCTGCTACTGTAAGTTTCTGGGGCGGCAGTACATTCCCTGGATATATTGGGTCCACACTGTAGGCTGATGTAGGGGGGTTGGGTCTGGGGAAGAAAAGGTCCCTGGGTCCCTTTTTGTCACTGGTAGAGGTGTGCTAAAGAAGCAGTTCTTGCACTTCTCCAGCATGCCTTCTCTCTCTTGCTCACATGTGTAAAGGCCTCTCATCCATTACTTAAAGTACCATTTTGCAGGATGCAAAAAATCCCACTTTCAATTCTTTTAGAAACTCAACAGTGGTCAGATTCAATTTTCCACAGAACTGTGCAGTGTCAGATCTGGAATTTGAATCTAGTCCATGACACTGACAGGAGCCAGACATAGTTTGGATCCAGATCCTAAATTCCAATAGCTCCATAGTTTTGGGATCAAAGATAAACTTCTGCTCTGTCCCTGATTCTGTGTTCTAGGCTGCCTGTGTACCCTGACATCGTGGTACAACATCACAAGGTCATGCTTTTGCACTAATGTGTAACAGTTTCAGCTTCTGGTTATGCAGCCTGAGGCTGTAGATGGGGAAATATTTGAACTTTGACCCACATTTTCCCCATGAAAAATGGCTATGGACTAAATTCTACCCCTTCTCCCTCTATGGCTCAATGCAGAAAAAAAATAGAGTTGTATGCAGGTTGGAGTTAACTATTGCAACTGTAATTTTTTTCAAAGGACACCCAATTACCTTTGGCCCGTTTGAAAATCCCAGTCTCTGTTCCTCTGCCCGAGCTGCTTACAGTAGTTCAAACCAACTGCTTACTACAGATATTTTCCCTTTACCAGAATTTGCCCCTGTATTTTCTCTACCTCAAATATTTTGACCCTTATTCTCCTCTACTTACTCCAGTTTAAACACAGTGGAACCCCACTGATGTCAAAGGGATTGTATAACTTCATGCGGTTAGAGACTGGGGGTTGAGATAGGTGACATTTATGTTTAGTTTTGAAGGGGTAGCAGTAGCCCGGAAGGCAGGTACATAACTTTTCTAAAGAATGAGGGTGTCATTCCAGAGTTTTTTTTTCTTCGATTGATAAGCATTACTTTGTGAACTTGGGGCACCTCTTTTTTGCTCCCGGTCACACTTTGATCTACCAGTTTGACTGGTGTGTAGACAAATATTTGGTGACATTGTTTCCAGATTTTCTGACAAGCATTAAAAATAATGGGCTCTGCAGCAATTCCTGACGTAGTCACAATGTTCATAGCTATTGATTAAGTGGGAATTTTAAAATTCAATATGTAGGATATATATGGAGTTTATTATTTTTATTTTACTTATAGAGCAGTAGTGATATTCGTTAGATTGGCCCTGTGTCCCCTTTACTACCCATTAAACTAAGTGGATATTAAATATCTAATGCCTAGAAAATTCTTGGATTCACAGGTAAATATTGTTAACCCATGGCTCAGAGCCAAAAGTTCTCCTCCTCTAGAAAGCTGATAGAGCTAAATCAGTCCTAATGTTAACCCCTTAGTTCCATGCTTCCAGTTTGCCAGGACAATTATCTTATAAAATGTTTCTGATTGGGCTATACTAACTGAACCCCAATTACAAATCCTTTCACGTTCATCCATTATTGGCCATCATGATGAGGGAGGCTTTATATTTGCTGTCTCTGCAGCCCCACTACCAAAACCCTTGCAGGTGCCTTAGTCATTATGCAGACCCCTTCTCACTGCCCTCCTTAAGTTTTGACTTGCTTCCTTCCACTCTGTCAAATACACAGCTGACAAAATTATCTTTCTTTTCCAGAGCAGTGGACAGTCACTCATGTCCTACTTCCCTTGCTTCTATTAGCTTGACTCCCCTTCATGCCTCTTTTGTCTTGTTCTCTTACCTCTGGTGCTGGACTTGATGTTGGACTAATTAAAGACAATAGCAATTTTACTTAAAAGGGAGCAGGATCAAAATCTATCTGCCTGTTTTCCTGTGGCCTCCAATGCCTAGAGCTTTCCTGTTGCCTTGTCTTTGACAACTTATTTTCCCTCATGCTCTCCCTGTTACCAATTCAACACACAAATGGTTCCCCGAGAGCCATTCTCTCTCCTGTTGTTTTGTTACCCGTCTCATCCCTTCCCCCAACCCATGCAATGATGGTTTATTACTGTATACATTAAATAGTGACCTTGTCAGTTAGCTTGTTTTACTTTAAATCTATAAAACACCATATACACCTTAATAATAAATGGAATATAATGTACACGGCAGCATTTATCCATAGGAACATCTGAGCATGTGTGACATTACATTTTCAAACATCACCACCACTGTTAAGAGGAAAAAAATCCAGCCTGGTTTTCAGATTAAACTGAGTTCCTAAGGCTATAAATGAAATAAAACAGATTTGTCTGTGAGCCATTGAGACACAAGAAACATGGAAATTGATTATGACACTTTCAGAATCATTCCTTAGCATGAATCTCACTTTACATTTTCAGTTCTCAGCTAAGCCAAGCATATACTTAGTGCATCAGAAAAGACGGGGTGAAAGGCTTCCCCTTTCTGTTTTCCCAGTACTGAGATATAGTTGGGCTGAAATGGTGTTGGTGTAACTTAGAGCAGTCTAACAGCTCGTCTAAAGTATGCTGTCCAGAACACTTGTTCTCTACCTTTTCCACACTACTGTACCCTTTTTGAGAGTTTGTCTTGTGTACCCACAAGTTTCACCTCACTTAAAAAATACTTGCTTACAAAATTAGATATTAAACTGCAAAGATTTAACAGCATGCTATCACTGAAAAATTACTTACTTTCTCATTTTTACCATATAATTATTAAATAAAATGAGAAACAATGATATTGTATATAGTGCAGTATACACAAGTCATTGTTAATATGAAATTTTAGTTTATATTGACTAGTGTTTTTAAGTAGCCTGTTGTAAAACTAGGCAAATCTCTAGCTCAGTTGATGTACCCCAGAAGACTTCTGTGTACCTCTGACTGAGAAACACTGGGCTGGAGTAGTCCTATGGGAACTACGTATCAACAAGGGTCAGTTGGAGTGCTGTAAGCTCTGACTTCTCGTGGTCTGTCCATAATATGGAAGAGAAGGATGAGTGGTATAAAACTAGTATAGTCACAGGTGGTAGAACTAGAGATGGTGGGGGCTACCACACCTCTGGGCTTGATGTAGTTTCCATTATATACAGGGTTTGCTGTTTGGTTGAATAACTCTCAGCACCCCCACTATAAAAATACTTCTTGTACCTCTGAGTAGAGCTGTCTCTATGCCAATCAAGTAGATCCCTGCATCTGGTGGAATTTTTGGCTGCCCTTTAAGGTAGCATATTGGCTGCTTTGTACTTCTTCAATAAAGCAAAGGAGTCAGACTAGGGACAGAATTGCTGACCCTACATCTATTTCAAAATCACAGTCACCAGGTGGCTGATTATAGTGTGCAACCTTTCTTCCATCAGACAAAGGGAACTTTTCAAATTAATAGGACCCTGGAAAATTCCCATGGCCTTGTTTTCTGTTTATATTTACATATATTTCATTGAGATTAAAGGTGCATACTTAAATTCTGCCTTCGCTTGTACCCAGGTATCCCCACTGAAAGTCAGCGAACTTTCCTCTTGCAACTGAAAACAGAATTTGACTTGCCCTGTACTATGTATCACCTTTCCAGGAGATAGAACATGTTTGCAAGAATATTTTTACTAGATTGTTTTGTCAGATAAAAGATAGCGTATGACTCATTCAATTTGTCTTTAAACTATTCTATATTTACTGTTTTATACAGTGATTTTGGCCATTAATGTGCTGAACAATTACTTATAATCTGCACTTGCCAAAGCTTGTTGCTTATTACTGCAGTAAATCAGTCATAATTGGTACAATCATGGAGTCAGAAGTAGGGTAAAAATCTAAACTCATGCCAACTTTGTGGTGTCAGAATTTCCCAGTGGAATCCAACCTGTGAAGGTTTGAGTGCCATTTTAAACACCATATTATTAAGCCTGGTTAAAAAAGGAAGCAAAAGGGTAACAGCTCACTGGATCTTGTGCCATGCTGGCTAAATAAGCAAATGTCAACCAGTGAATTAAACTGACTGAAAAGAAGAGAAAATAAATAGGAGTGGCAATGAAGGACCATTAGATATTGTACTATAGCAAAAGTCGTTCTCCTGTGCTATCAATTCATTAAGTTCATTTAAAAAATAACAACCAATAGAGAGCCAGATTTTGGGGGTTGGCCATTGTGGTCACATGTATACCATGGCTGTCAGTGAACAACATGCAGCACTTATAGCCCCAAGAAGAGAACACATATTCTTTAATTCCAAAAACATAGGTTTCTGCTTCCAAGGTAAAGGGGAGGCTCCAGTAAATCAAGAAGTAAGGGGGAACTGAAGAACATGACAATCTGCCTGGCAAAGCAGTGTAATACACATACACACAATAGTACTTTGAGCTATGCAGCTATAAATATTCAGTGTTCGGAAACAGGCTTACCTGAGGTAGGGTGGGCAAAGAATTCCATGATCAGCTGTGTAGCACAATGTGTATCAGATTCTGCACTGTGTAAAACTGGTAGAAAACCCACATAACTATTGATATCAGTGGAGTTATTTAGGCTTTCCATCAATATAACTGAGACCATAATTTCAACATAATATGCCAAAATGGCTTCTGCACAATTACCTGTTATTTCCCTTCTTTTTAATGTTTCATATATAAAATCATAGAAATGCTCCTAATGTGCTTTCCTGGTTCTTTTCTCTTAGCACTGCTCCATCATTGTTTCTTAGTTACAGTAGAAACTCATTTACGAACTGACTTCATTTGGAAACAAAAGTACACAACCTGGCAGCAGCAGAGACAAAAAACAAAAACAAAAATGCAAATGCAAATGCACACAGTGCTGTGTTAAACAAACTACAAAAAAGAGATAAATCAGCATGTTTCTTTTGCATACATAAGTTTCAAAACTGTATTAAATCAATATTTGAAAGAATGACCATAACATTTGTTCATAACACTGTGGCTTCACTTTATATATGGAGATAAAGGTATAATATCTACAAGTGGTATATTTGCCATATGGATAGAAAATAAAAACAAAATAAAAATAGTAGTAGTAGTTGTAGTAGCATTTTACAAAATAAAAACAAAATCATAATGCTGTAGAGATTATCTTTTTTCATTGAACTAACTTAGGACAAAAGCTGCATTTAGAGGAACAGTATAAAGGCTGATTAGTCTTCAGTTAGACCTGCAAGCTGTATTTGTGAATATGAGCTCTCTCATCACTCATCTGAACCAGACAGCTTCTCCTCTTGTGAACTGGAATGTGCAAGAATTCTGCTGTCTCTCTCTCTACACAGGTGCAGTGAGACTTGCATACACATACATGGAATCATGCCACCCTGGCTTTGGCTTTATGAGGCTGTCTAGCAGGGAAGTTTCATCTGAAAAATATTGCCATTTGCTCTCACTTTGAATAGTTAAGGGACTGTTTAGGATCAGAAATAACAGTTAACAAAAATAAATGTGCATAACAACACCAGGTAGGTAAGTATGGATCGAATTATTTCTTTATATCCCTTATGCCTCCTGCGTATGTGGCCTCAAATATAAAGCCACAAACAATAATCAAACTTGTGAAAAAGATTTTGGAAAAAGAACCCACTCACCAACCCCAAAACAAAATTATATGAAGAAATTGGCAGTCATCCACAATTTTGGGTAACAGCATGAAGTAATAACACTCAAATTCAGCAAAAACAATCTGTAATCCCTTGTCCTTCAAACACAGAACTATGGGATGCTAGCCAAGGAAACACTATAACATTTAATGGAATGAATAAATAAAAGTCATTAATCTAAAAGTTGTAGGCCTATTTTCTTGCTTTCACTTTCTCTTTTCATATGACTTTATCCTTTTATTTCCTGCCCATACCTTCTGACTGAAACACACTCAGAGCAAGGAGCTAAATGCTGCTCAGTGAAGCAATGCCATAAGAAAAATCCCAGCATAACATAAAAGATACTCAAATCTTCTACACAGACAAAAGAATAAATCATTGAAAGTTTTATGGTTAATGAATTAAAAAAAAAGGAAAAATTCTCAAATAAAGAAGAAGTGGCCATTTATAACCATTTATTGGAGCAATAGGGCTCAAACAACTGGATTTACCATTAGACAGCTAAAAGTTTCAAGGGTGCTCTGAGGTAAATTCAGAAGATTTAAAAATTGTTAGCATAGTTGTTAAACCAACTGTTAAATTAACAACAATTTTTAAATGATAGATTTTGAAAAGTTCTAAAGTGTTGAGTGCTTGAGTGCTTCTACCTGTATTTCTTTTTGATTCTCCTTTGCACTGTCATGTTAAATCCACACTGAGAAATAAGGATGCAAAAATTGCATTAAGATACAGAGCCTTACTTTTCAAAAGTTTGGGGGAATTTGAATGCAGTCATCTTTTTCAGACTGTTATAAAGGCCATCCATTACGGCTGGCTCCAGCTATTCCAAAATTATAAGGCTTGGGTCAATCTCTTGTAGGAAATATAATTAAAATAATATCCCCAACAGAAAGAAATAGCAGCTGATGTAATTTAGGGGTTGATCCTGCAAGGTGCTGAGTACTCTGGTTCATTCCAGCAAAGCTCTTAAGCATATGCTTAATTTTAAGCATGTGAGTATTCCTATTTACTTCGATGTAAGAGCTTTGCTGGGTCAGGTCAGGATATACTGTACCTTACAAGATAAAACAGTTAGAGAAAATCTTTGGACCAGCACCTGGTCTGAGCTGCTGGGCTGGATGAAGAGTTTATGGGAGTAATCAGAGAGCTGAAGTTATCTCAGTCCTGTAGCTTTTGCAAACAACCAATGAGACAGCATGTTTTGACTGATCATTATCACCAGGTCTTCATACAACTGTCAACACAGAATTGTTGAAATTAGTGTGAGTTTTAGATTTGCTTTTTACATTTTGGGGATTACTTTGTGATAACTTAGGGAGAGCAATAAGAGATGTGCCTCACCATCTTCGGAAGAATTGCTAGTATGAAGAAAAGATTAGAAATACAGCCATGTTTTACAGAAATTAGCTTTGTCATTATTCTTCTGTTCTTTTTTTATGTAAATGGCACCTAAGAAATACTCTAAACTCGTGAAACGAGGTGTACCGGTAGTTCGGAATAGGCACCTAGTCCGAACTACCTAGTTCGAGCCCCGTGTAGCCGCGCTGCACGGGGTTCGAAGCAGCGGGGATTTAAAAATGGCGGCTCCCCACTTATGCTAATGAAGCCCGGGAAATTCAAATCCCGGGCTTCATTAGCAAGTGCGGTATGCATACATTACCCCGCTAGTTCGAACTAGCGGGGTAGTGTAGACATACCCTATGTCACAGACATAGCAAGACTTTGGCAGGATCATCCAAATATATGAGGAACCTACAGTGACCCAGAGCCTGGCTGCTCCTACCCCACTCTCTGTTTCTCTGATGCTGCGTAGGAGACAAGTTTGTTGCAACAGGTCTGGGCTAGGGTAATGGGTTCATCCCCAGCTGTTGTGTCATGATACCTCTAGACTGCAATTTTTTTCTGGGATACCGGAGGCACCCCAGAAAAGCTCTGCTGCATCCAAGGAACGCGTCTGCTTTTCCGGAAAAAAAAATTCAGAAAAGCAGATGTGGGTTTTTTTGGCATCCCTATAAACCTCATTCTACAAGGAAGAAGGGATGTTCTGTAAGAGGCTTTTTTTTCCCAACATTTGGCCCAGTGTAGATGAGCCAATTGTCGGAAAAGCTTCTTTCGGAAGAAAAGCTGAAAAAGATACACAAATTGCGGTTTGCATATCTTTTTCCGATAGAACTTCATAGTTTGTTGGGATTTGCATAATAGATTACCATACATTACCCATGTAGACATACCCATAGTGTCGAGCACCACAGAAGCTAAGCCAAAGGTGCTCTTATATTATTGTAGGGATATTCTTATACCAGCCACATTTCACAGAGTAGAATTTTCCCTCGTTGCCATAGCTGATTTCTGTAGAATTATAGGAAGTGACTAAAAACAAATTAATCTGTGCTATGAAAAAAATCATAGGATTTTAGCTATGCTAACAAATATGGTTATTATTATTAACACATCAGCCTATAAATCAGATTTGAGAATCTTAATGGAAAATGAGAAAAAGCAACAGGAAAGTGTCAATGGTATTTCAGACTTTCAACTACCTTTTCTTTTGTAAAAGGAGAAAAATGTAAAATTACAGGCTAGAATATGGTGATCTACCCAGTATAATATCTCATTGTCATTATGGCTGAAATGTTTTTATACCCACGGGACGCCCTATTTGTGTCTGGCAGAGAATGTAGCAACAATCAAGTGATAGACACACTGCGAGAGGATTGAGACAGTCACAAAGGATTCAAAATCTCTGTCTTCCTTATATATGACTGTGAATAGTGTCTAGTCAAATAGAGGTAGAAATAAGAATAAGGCCAGTGGGGACCAGAATCCAGGGCAGAGTACAAATCATCAAAGGGGTGTTCTTTGTCTAATGTTAATGCAAAGTGGCATTCTCTGATCTGTTTTAAAATTACACTGGAATGGCTTGCTCATAAGAACATAAGAACAGCATACTGGGTCAGGTCAATGGTCCATCTAGTCCAGTATCCTGTCTTCTGGCAGTGGCCAATGTCATGCACTTTAGAGGGAATGAACAATACAGACATCATCAAAATCCATTCCCTGTCATCCACTTCCAGCTTCCAACAAACGAGACTTGGGACACTCAGAACATTGTATTGCAGCCGATCCTGGCTAATAGCCATTGATTGGACCTATCCTCCATGAATGTATCTAGTTCTTTTTTGAACTCTAGTATAGTCTTGGCCTTCACAGTATCCTCTGGCAACAAGTCCCACAAGCTGCCAGTGAATTGAATGAAGAAATATTTCCTTTTGTTTGTTTTAAACGTGCTGCCTAATAATTTCATTGGGTTACCCCTGGCTCTTGTGTTATGTAAAGGAGTAAATAATACTTCCTAATCCACTTTCTCTAACCAGTCATGATTTTATAAACCTCTATCGTATCACCCTTAGTCATCTCTTTTCTAAACTGAAATTCCCAATCTTATTAATTTCTCATATGGAAGCTATTTCATACCTCTAATAATTTTTGTTGTCCTTCTCTCTACATTACACAATTCTGGTGTATTTTTGATATGGAGTGACCAGATCTGCATGTAGTATTCCAGTCCCTTTTCCCCATTATTTTTTACTGAAATAACCCCCGGCCCCAATTCTTTTCCAAGAGCCTCCTGAAATATATTTTTTCTGTTAAGCTTTTAGATATTAATCCAGTTTATAAAGGAGCAATAAAGTCATTCCCAGGATCACCAAGTACATTTTGTGTGTGACCCATATTTATGTCTAGGGGCACTACCCTCTTTGGTCAGAATCAAGAATCCCATTGGCTTTCATCAAACAATAACAGAGGGGTGGAATCGGTATACAATTAATCTCCCACAGCCCCCACAACTCTCCTGACTTCAGGTTTTGATACAAACTTGAAAGATAGAGCAAGTTTGCTGACTGCTTTATTGAAGAACTGCAAGGCTTTCAAGTGAGTCTGACCTGATCTTTGGTTTCACAATGAAACCAGGCAAAGTTCATCGTTGCACACAGATTCTGTGAAATCAGGTGAACCTTGGCTTTGTTTTCAGTTTTTCTGTTCTTTCAGATCGGAACCTTAGAGCTACAGGTAGAAAAATGGGTAGACTGAAAAAGCAAATAATGTTGGCATTAACTAGAGTTGTACCTCACATGTAATATTTATTGTATGGTGATGGGCACAACAAAACATTTTAAGAAGGTTAGATCTGAATCAAGACTTTTTAAAAGTTCAAGGGAGTTGAGATCCAGAGATTTGGCAGAGTAGAACTACAAAGGAGAGCTGCAAATTTTGGGTCAGGATCTGAACTTCCTTTTAGTTTGGGAGGTAGTCAGTTCTAGTATTTTTTGTTCAAATTCATCTCTAGCAAAAACTGTTGAGATATGAAACAGCTGAGTTTTTCTTCCCTATGAAACATCTCCTACCTGAATATAGAAACTTCTATTTTAATTAGAATCTTTCTGAACTCCTAGAATTACCAACATTTCAGAAACCAATATTTAATTCCTAAAACTGGATAAGAAGCAGACAGGATAGAATGAAAAAAGGTCTTTGCCATTTGCCAATACTGCAGAGAGTTTGGTTAGACTGAAATAATGTCATTTCCAGGAGTCTGAACCTTTTGCATAAAGACTAGGGAACTTGTGAGAGAATCAATTAGGACAATTAACAAAATAGTCAAAGGATTTGTTGGAAAGTTGAATACTATGAAGCAGAGAGGAATATATGATTTTGAAACTGGACAATATAACTGAAAGTGCTATCAAAGGACAAATATAAACCATCTACTCAATATTGTGACGAATTTCAGGACTAGGCACTTCTAGTGACTGGAATCTTACTATGAACCATTTTGTCCTGGTGAAATGAGATCCCCACTGCTTATAGTTTGGAAAGTTTCAAGAAAAGAAGAATGTTAAACAAGAAAACATAATAGGTGAAAGTCTTAAGCAGCCACTTGAAGAAACAAGAAAATCAGTCTGCTACCAGGAAAGTTCTTTTAACTAATTGTCAGACAAAAAGTTAGTGGGGATGACATCCAAATAGGTTACACTGGGTGCTTATAAGGGTACTCCACTATCAGTAGGTGGTCTTTAGTGGACTCTGCATGAACATGGATTAAATAATATAGTTTGTTAAAATGATTAAAAGAAATGGGACTTGCCAAATCAAAACAATCTGTTCTGGAAAATGGGCCTTCCATACATAATTCTGGATTCGGTACAGCCTTTTCTGGAGTGGACAGTGAACACCTACATATTTTTAAATGGCAGAAGTTTCCCATGAAATCTTTCTTAGAATAAGGAGCACCACATTTCAAGAAATGGATACTGAAATGATCAGATTCAAATTGAATCATTTGGATGTTCTCTTGTCTTGTTACTCTGAGTAAGACTTTCCTAATTAAAACTTTAGAATAAAGCTAAAGAAAAAACATTAAAGTGAATTATATTGCTTGTGAAATGCGTCAGAGTGATAGCTCTAGAGACACTGAAATCTTCCCTTCTTTGAAAGAACAAAAGCAATGCAAGCTCTCTCATGCCTTCCTGACAATGTGCATCAGTAGGTCTAGGAGGACATATTTCTAGAGCTGTGATGGTACTTTAATTCCCAGTATGAATTTTCAGGGTACACCTTTCTGTTTAGACTGCCACAGGGGTAGAATTAGAGCCAATTGTGATTGCAACTTTTTGTGATGCAGAATCTTATTTGCTAGGGACTGAACTAAGAAAATCAGCTCCCTGTGCACAGTGTGGCAAACACTGGATATGAATCATTAATCCATCACCAGTGAAAAGCCTGAGCCATCTAGTTTCCTGATTGTGCTGCTCTGTTTTGATAAAGGAGCTGAATTTCTGGATGAGAATTCCAAGGGCCTGCTGAGAAGCACTTGTTGTTTTTCTAATTCTATTTTGCTTTAAATGGGCTGCCTCAAGTTGCCTTCTCTTATTGTATTTAAATATGGAAAGGACTAACTTCATGCCTATCATTGTTTATCTAAAACATTCTTATACAAACGTGCTGTGTGTCTATTTACCTTTTGATTGCTTATAAGCAGCAGCCTGAGGTCTTCACACATCACACTAGGGCTTGTTACCATTTTCAGTGAGTGTAAGCAAAACACATATCTTTTAATATGGCTAGCATCCACACATATAGCGTCACTGTACTGTTTTGGATAGCATAGTGATTTCCTTAAATAAACATAGTCCCTATTGACAGTCAATACTAACCTATGTTATCTACAGTCATCATCTCAGAGTATTTCTTCTACAGTTTCCTGCAACTATTTCTCCTTGTAACTGGAACACTCTAGGGCCACGTCTACACTAGGGAACTATTTTCTATATACTAAATTTGACTTAAGAACTCCCAATTTAACAGATTTGAAGTAGTGTCCTCACTACAGGGAAGCATTGAAATTAGTCCAAGCCAGGCTCTGTTAATGTGGCCATGCTGCCTCAGACTTAGAGCCCCAGGAAGCACTCTGGGGAGCTGCGGGAGGCCTCCTGGAGGCCAATAAGTTCGAATTAGCAGCACCGGAGTGTTCACACTAATATTATTTCGAAATTATTATTTTGGAATTAGCGTTACTCCTCATGAAAAGCAGGAGTGCAGAGTTCGAATTCCATGGCCTGCTATTTCGAAATAATGGGCTTGGTAGCATGGACACTCCACTTATAAATTTGAACTTGAACAGGGAGTGTTATTTTGGAATAAGTTCCTAGTTTAGATCAGGGCTAGGCATAGGGGATGGGAATGGAAGAAGAAGTGATGTCTCCTCCAGTAAGAAACAAAGCTGTTTTGAGAGAAAGATTTTTTCCCATAAAGCTCTTCTTTATAAACATAGGGCTCAGAGCTTGTAATCAAAGGAGTTTATGGAAAATATCCCCCTCAGCTCTCTGGCAACTGGGTGTAGAGCTCTATTGTCTCTGAGTGTATGTCTACACTACAGCTCTAATTCGAACTAACTTAGTTAATTCAAACTAAGCTAATTCGAACTAACGCATCTAGAACTAAAAACTAGTTCAAATTAGCGTTTTGCTAATTCGAACTAGTGCGTCCACACTGATTGGACGCAGGGGTGCATTTAAGGGCAGCTGAAACCGGTTCTGGCAGGGCATCAGGTCAGTAGTTGCTTTGTGTGGCTGCTGTCTGAGGCTATCTGAGGCTCGTGCTTAAAGGGACCCCCCCCGGACAGCTGGTTCTCAGCTTTTCCTGCTTGCTTGCCAACCTCGCCGAGGGACAGCAAAGCATTGGTCTCTGTGCCCGTCTGTGTCGGTGCTTCTCTTCGGGGGGGCCGCTGCAGGTGGCAACATGGAGCCAGAGCTCGCCCTGCACCTTCTGGTGCACTTTCTGGACTTGTTGCTGCAAGCCTGCCAGCAATGGCTCGAGGCTGTCTGGCACCTCCTGGTGCACGTCAGCCCCCTGCCTCTCTGCCTGGCCACCTTGGGGGCCATGGAGGAGCTGCGGCAGTGCCCCGGCACCGGCGTGCCCCGCCTCATCTGGCGTCTGGACACCAGCAGCGACTGGTGGGACCGCATCATCCTGGAGCGCTGGGAAGACCGACAGTGGACCCAGAACTTCAGGATGAGGAGGGACACCTTCCTGGAGCTCTGCGAGTGGCTCGCCCCTGCTCTGCACAGAAGGGACACTCACATGAGGCCCGCCATCCCCCTCCAGAAGCGGGTGGCCATTGCCCTCTGGAAGCTCTCCACGCCGGACAGCTACCGATCCGTCGGGAACCAGTTCGGCATGGGGAGATCCACCGTCGGAGCGGTGCTCATGCAGGTATGGCAGCCGTCGGCCACTGTACCGGAGGGGGGAGGGGAGCTGCAAGGAGGGGATGGGCTGCCCCAGGGACAAAGGGGGGGCAGGAGGAGGCGAAAGCGCCCCGCACCGGAGGGGTCGGTCTGTCCCGGCCGTACTACACGCCGCCAGGGGGGTTGCTTCCGGGAGTGGGGCACGGGGCACTGCCAGGGCACGAATGCTCCCAGCCACCCGGGCGCCCCACTGATTGGCACTTTGCTGTGTCTCTCCGCAGGTGGTCAGGGCCATCAACCGGGTGCTGCTCCGCAGGGTGGTCCGCCACGCCGACCCGGACGCCATCATCCAGGGATTCGGCGCCCTCGGCTTCCCCAACTGCGGGGGGGGGGCCATCGACGGGACGCACATCCCCATCCGTGCCCTGGAACACCAGGCCTCCCGTTACGTGAACCGCAAGGGGTACTTCTCCATGATCCTGCAGGCCGTGTGTGACCACCGGGGACAGTTCACGGACATTAATGTGGGCTGGTCCGGCAAAGCACACGATGCCCTGGTGTACCGCAACTCCTCCGTGTGCCAGTGGCTGCAGGACGGGACCTTCTTTCCCGACCACCACATCAGAGTTGGGGACGTGGACATGCCCGTGTGCCTGGTGGGGGATGCTGCCTACCCACTGCAGCTGTGGCTGATGAAGCCCTACACGGGGCACCTCAATCCCTCCCGCCAGGCCTTCAATGCCAGGCTGACCAGGGCCCGCATCATGGTGGAGGGGGCCTTCGGGCGACTGAAAGCCCGCTTTCAATGCCTCCTCACCCGTCTGGACCTGGCTGAGTACAACATCCCTCCCGTGGTGGCAGCATGTTGTGTGCTCCACAATTTATGTGAGAGAAAGGGGGAGGCTTTCCTGCCAGCCTGGATGGCTGAGGCTGACCGCATGGCTGGCCACTACGGTCAGCCCCACACCGCCGCCGTCCGGGAAGCCCAGCGGGGGGCTGTCTGGATCCAGGAAGCCCTGCGGGAGAGCTTCCTGGTGGAGGAGGAGGACAGACCTCTCCCTTGCATGCCCCACTGGGGCCTTCTTCCACCCTACCCCCCTTCCCCTTTCCCCTCCCTACCTACTGTCAAATAAAGACACCTGTTTTTCAAACAAAAACGTCTTTTTATTTAACATAACTGGGGTGGGGGGAGGGAGGGGGGAGGGTGGGAGAGGGGAGGGGGAAACCTGGGACGAGGGAGCTGGAAGGGGAGGGAAGGGAGGAAGGGAAAGGAAAGCTCAGGGGTGGGGGTCCGGCTGCCTCTCCTGTCTCGCAACACTGCGGGTCTGGGGGCGTCGGTGGGGAATGGTTGTGGAGGGTGGGGCAGGAGGGACGGGGGGTGTGGAGGAAGCGGGAGCAGGGGGAGCAGGGGGAGCAGGAGCAGGAGCCGGAGCAGGAGGAATTGGGAAGTGGTCGAGCAGGCTCTAAAGGTGGCCTCGCAGGGCACGGCCCTGCTCCTCCAGTGCCTCCAAGCTCCTCCGGCGCAGCCGAAGGTCCTCCTGGACCCAGTGGTCTTGGATGCGGAGCTGGTGCTCCAGGAACCGGAGGTGCCGCCTCTGGTAGTCCTCTTGGTTCCGTGTCTCCTGCTGGCCCGGGTGCGGGCGGCTGCTGCAGGCGGGGTGGTGCACCCTGCAGTCCAAGGTGCTGCGGCTGTGGTGAAACAAGACCAGCGGTCAATTACCCCAGGGGCCTAAGTGTGTGAAACCCAGCTCCCCTCTGCAAGGCCAGGGCCCCTGCAGGATCCCCAGCTGCTGCTCCGTGGTGGGCAAGGCCCAGGCGCACGGTCGCTGGGCTCCCTCTTGCCCCAGCCCCCCGTGCACATAAGGGGAGCATGATGGTACTCACATGTGGACGCCTCCCCAGCCTCGGACGACACAGGCGAGCGGCTCAGTGGGGTGCCTCGGGGATCCTGGGTCCTGGGCAGGCTGCCGGCAGGCTCCTGGCTCTCGGAGCCCTCCTCCTCCACCTCCTCTTCCTCCTCCGTGTCTGGGAGCGGTCCCTCTGCCCCGGGGTCTATCACCTCCCGGGGGGCAGGGACAGCATGAGCCCCCAGGATGCCATCCAGAGCCTGGAAGTGGGGGCATGCCTCCGGGTCGGCCCCTGGCAGGCAGGCCCGGGAGTAGGACTGCTGCAAGTCCTTAATTTTACAGCGCACCTGCTCCCGGCTGCGCTGGTGGCCCCTGGCGGCCAGGCTGGCAGCCATGCGGCCGTACACTGCCACGTTCTTGTGGCTAGTGTGGGGATCGTGGACATTGGAGGCTTCCCCCCAAACCTCGATGAGGTCCACGATCTCCGCACTAGACCACATGGGCACCCGCCTCTTGTGACCCCGGGCAGGCTCCTGGGAGCCGCCAGGCTGGTCCCGGGAAGAGGAGGGGGTGTGGGGCATCGGGTCGCTGGCTCATGGGGTGTCAGCTGCTGGGTGTGCTGGCACAGGTGCTGGCAGCCTTGCAACTGGCACAAACCCCGTAGCCAGCCCGTGCCCCTTTAAGGGCTCCAGGCCGGGAGGGGGGCAGTAGAGTTTCCCTGGTGTTGGCCAGAGTGGCCACCAGGGAAAGCTGGGAAGGGCTAGCCTCCCACTAGTTCGAATTAAGGGGCTACACACCCCTTAATTCGAACTAGTAAGTTCGAACTAGGCTTAATCCTCGTGGAATGAGGTTTACCTAGTTCGAACTAAGCGCTCCATTAGTTCGAATTAAATTCAAACTAATGGAGCACTAGTGTAGCGCCTATGAAAGTTAGTTCGAACTAACGTCCGTTAGTTCGAACTAACTTTGTAGTGTAGACATACCCAGAGTTCCAGGATGCTGTTTCTGAGTTTCCTAGCTATGCCACAAGCACCTGACTGGGCCTTCATTCTGTACAGCTGATGGAGATTACAGCGATTTATTAACTTCCTGTTTGCTGGCATTTAGATAGGGGTCTGGCATTGTACCACACACACACTTTTCTAGGTCTTCATGTCCATGTCTACTGAACACTCCATGATAGATATTTCAAAAGAAGATAGTCAAGTGGTATGACTTTTTAACTGAATCTAATGTACACTTAATTCTGTGATCCTTATATGTAAATCCCTTTGGAACATCATTGGTACTATTGATAAGTTTCAGACAATTCACTCTTATATAAGATAAGTGTTAAAATCACATACAATCAAGGCATTTGTTTGGGGTATTTTTGTGCTGAACTTGTACCTGAGAAAATCTCCTGGGACAAATTTTTCCACGTACCAGGCACCTAGAGATGTACCCAGAAAATGCCTGCAATTACATTCTTAGTTTAAATTTGCAGTTACTTGATTCTCACTCTCAAATGGTTGGTAAGGTGCATATCTTGCCTCCCATAAATACATTGGATTTGCATGAAAATTGAGATAGCTTCAGAGAATCATAGGACTGGAAAGGGTCAACTAGTCCAGCTCTGTGCACTCATGACAGGACTAAGTATTATACAGTCCATCCCAAATAGGTGTTCATTTAACCTGCTTTTAAACATCTCCAATGATGGAGATTCATGGAGATTCTGCAATTTCCCTAGGAAATTTATTTAAGTGCTTAACCAGTTAAGAAGTTTTTTTCTAATGTCCAACCTAAACTGACATTGCTACAGTTTAAGCCCAAGGCCTCAGAAGTTAAAGAGAAAAATGTTTCTACCTCTTCTAGGTAACAAGCTTTCATGTACTTGAAAACTGTTATGTCTCCCTTTAGTCTTCTTTTCTAAACAAACTCGTTTTTTTCAATCTTCCCTCATAGGTCATGTTTTCTAGACCATTAAATATTTTTGTTGCTCTTCTCTGGACATTCTCCAATTTGTCCATATTTCCTTAAATGTGGTGCCTAGAACTGGACACAATACTCCAGCTGAGACATAATCAGCTAGGAAAAAATGGAAGAATTACTTCTTGTGTCTTGCTTGCAGTACTCCTGCTAATACATCCCAGATTTTTTTTTTGCAACAATGTTACGCTGTTGACTCATATTTAGCTTGTGTTACACTATCACAAAAGATCCTTTTCTGCTGTACTTCTTAAGCAGTCTTTCCACATTTTGTTCACACAGAGATTGTGTACAATTTTGTTCTTGAGTTTAAATGCCCAACTGTTTGAAAATTCAGTCCTGCATGTCTGGTCTCTGATTAGGCAAATATTCAACACTGTTTTAGAAAAGGAGTATTATAAGCTTTATCCACCTACTGTTGAAGTCAGTATGAGGTTTGTGATTGGCTACAGTTGTAACTATACTGGATATTATTTCAGAAGTAGCTATCTCTCTTTTCTTGCAGGTGTTCATTGTAATGTCTGGCAAATCTCACAGGAAGATGTTTAAGCTGCCATTATGTTTTTGTTTGCCCTTTCCTAAGGCCCCAGTTGCTAAAGTTCAGTTATTTAACTTTTTTTTCACTGTAATTTTTTGAAATCCTGTGTACTAAAAATGCTTCAACATAACAACACTTTTGAAATTGCTCAAGGAAATACTGCATTTGCCTTACCCCTGTAGATCTCATGCTTTCATTCTGCTTTAGGAAAACTAATCATATTCAGCATATGAGAAAAAGAGCTGCATATAGTTGAAGATGACATGATCATTTGTGTTGGATGTAAAAATGAAGGACCATTAATTTTATAGCATTAAATGAAGAGAAGAAGTGTTAGAGCCTTATAATTAGCTTCAATGATTACATTTCAAAGACATCTTCACAAATGAATGGAGGAAGTATATATCTACATATACTGAAGAGTGGAAAGGATTATATTAAATCACACTCTATGCACCATATCTCTGTATATATAAATACATATGCTATGTCAGATTTCTTCCTCTAAAAATGGATTCATTGCTCTGCACTATTAATGGGCATAAGTCTAAATTGAGAATTGAAGGGCATCAGTTTACTTTTTGGTCTCCATTTATGGTTCTCTGCAAATGAGCGGCACGGTAGAAATTCTTCATTACCTACTCCACAGTCCCATGTGAGAAGGGTTACCAGACTCCCACTCCATGTACATTTGACAATATATAACACTAAATTTATGTATGTTATTGGTTCAAGGTTTCTCATCCTGGATCAGGAATAAAAGGAAAAAATTAGGGCAGAATGAAATCAGATGGACAGGTATAGCAGTATAGTTAGAAAAAGATACTTCACAGAAAAAACAACCAAAATCAGTCAAATAAGAAAAGTGCCAGACTCTCTAGTCTTAAATTCTGTCTCTGACAATGGCTAGTATCAGATGTTTCAGAAGAAGGTCTGAGAATCTGGTAGTAAGGAGATGTGGGACAATCTGCTCCCCTTTCCTCCCCAGAGGTCTCATCATGATCTCTAATCATTGTGAACACTAAAGCATGCAATTAAATTTCCCTTCCAAATTTTTGTTGTTGTTAATTATTGGTAATGCTGGATATTTTTGATAATCATATGGAAATCAAATCCATTTTGAGAGCTTGTTTAAGCTCTTGGCTGTAGTAACTTCTGTGGCAATGAGTACAGTGTAATCAGACACATGAAAAAAATATTTCTTTGGTTTTAAATTTCTCATTTTTAATTTACTTTACTGTCTCCCTTGTTCTTGTGTTAGGAAACAAAGAAAATAAACTTCCAATCTGCCTTTTCAGAACCATTCACTGTTTTACATACTGTTATCATGTTCCCTCTTATTTGTCTTCTTTTCATGTAAACTATCCCAGTCTTTTTAATATCTGTTCTCAAGAGAGTTTTTCAATACCCTTTGATTCCATATTGGCAAATTTTCCAATAGGCAAAGATTTACAAAGGGAATTAGGCACCGAAGTCCCATTGAAATTCAAGCTCCCTTGGTTCTTTTGAAAAACCCAGACTAAATGCCTCATTCTGTAGTAAACAGAAATAGCTTCTAAACTTCTCTAGGACCTCTCATACCATAGAAGGTTGTACCGGACAAGAACTCTGTGCATATCTTCTGTGGCTTTCCCTCCACCATCACATCAAACTTAAACAATTAGTTTTCACTCCAAGGCCCCTTTGTAACTTATCCCCATCCCTATTATCTGCCATTCATTGCTGAGAAATCAGCTTCTGTATCTGAGCTTTCCACAATGCCAACCTCTATCAACCACTTGTTATATTTTCAAACAGACATTTTGTTCTCTCTCCCATGCTGCACCTCACAGCTGAGGGGAGCTCCCCATAAACATATGTCAATCTATGTCTTTATCCACCTTCAAAATCTTCTACTTTGCCATAGAGCCTACAAAAAAGTTGACAGTAACTGAGTGGCTGGTGTGTTGAGATCTACACCCATCATGCTGACCAATATTGTCTCATTGTTTCCTCATAGTCTCCCATCTGCTTGTCTTTATCCATCTTTTATCTTGCCTTATTGTAAGGTTTTTGGAATAGTGACTGTCTTACTGGTTATTGTTTGTACGGTGCCTAGTACAATGGTGCCCTATTCCATGACTGAAGCGACAAGGAGTCCTATGGTACCTTATAGACTAGCTATTCAGTCAGGGACTGAATTAACCTCGTTATCTCTAGCCTTACTCTGGCCTGCATATTTATACCTGCCTCTGGAAATTTCCACTACATGCATCTGACGAAGTGGGTCTTTTCCCATGAAAGCTTATGCTCCGATTCATCTGTTAGTCTACAAGGTGCCATAGGACTCCTTGTCGCTTTTGCAGATCCAGACTGATACAGCTACCCCTCTGATATTTATTCCATGACTGAGACACAGTAGTGTCTCTGTGACACAGTAGAGATATTTATCCATAGAAATAAGATCATAATTGGAACAAAAAAAAAGTTTGATAAATAAAATGTCATTCATGAATCAAATTAACCCCTGGTGTAACTCACTGGAAATCACCAATCACTTCTATTTAATTACAACAGGGACAAATTTGATCTTGAATCTATTAGTAATAATAAGGTCTAAAAAGTCACCTCAGTTACTTGCTGCTGTTAATTAAAGAATAGACCTGGGTTTTCATTTCAGCTCTGCCACTGACCATCTATGTAACAAGTCGCTTTACCTCTGTGTGTCTTTTGCCTCCATCTTTGTCTGTTTTATCTATTTAGATTTCAATCTTTTTAGGCCCGGGACTGACCCTTTTTATGTGATTATGTAATGCCTAATACAAGGGTGCCCTAATGGTACTCCTGCAATACAAAATAGGAATTTATATATCGGTCATCTGGTTATTAACATCACCTAGAATTAATGTACATGTGGCAGCAGTGTGGTCAATAAATATACTGATCACATGGTAACATGCTTTCTTTTCATAGATTAGGGGGTTGGAAAGCAAGAGCTCCCCAGGTAAAATGAGGGAAAACTGTTCCTTTATGGCGAGGGTATTTGGAATGAGAACTAGAGTATCAGACTACAGAAATCAGGCTAACTCCTCTCGCCCTCCAGAGAGTTGAGAGAAATGAACTACATAATATTTCCCTTGTGTTAACACTAAACAAAGGTAACAGAGATTTCAGCTGACAAACAAATCTCACTCACTGCAAGCAGATCAATACTTGTGGATATGACAAAATCATTCCAGACAAAATCTGATTTTTTTTAAAACTGCAGACAGAGAATTCCTAAACAAAGCAAAGGTTTGAGAAATAAATCAATCAACGTTTAAATACAAATGTAAATAATCAAATAGAAATGACAATATGTTGTGGGGGATACCTAGAGTTGTGAGCCATTATGTTACCACTCTGCCTCAGTAAAAGAAAGTCTTGCTAAGGAGTAGATGCTGAAGTTCATCCCCTGAGCTCCCCAGAGATTTTTCTTGTGATGCACAACTCTATCACTGTTCATTTACAGAAGATATTAACCTTGCTGCTCTTTAAAAGACTCAGTACATTACATGTTATTAATTTAACTGAGATAGATATATCCTTCCCTTCAAACACAGAATAGAGTTGTTTTATAGTAAAAATAAAACAAATGTATTAACAAAAGGACATAGTCCAAGTGATAAGCAACAGGGATAAAGGTAGAAATGATTACAAGAAAATCAAAGTGAAAGACTAAAATCTAATTTAGTATTATGAAGCCCAAGTACAAGATTGTTTCTTTCACCCAAAATCTCATTGCCAGCTTTTACTGGTCAGCCTGGCCAGGATCCATATGAGATCAAATTGCTTTGTTCCTGTGTTTCCTAAGGTGAAGGTTGGAGCCTATGTTCCTTATACACCCAAAGGAATGTTTTTGTCTTACAAATCAGAAAGGCCTCCTGAGCATTCAGTGTCCTCTGCCTCTCTGGGGTGCAGGAACCATGTTAAATTTCTGTCTATTATGTTTAGCTCAATGGATTTGTTTATTGCTAATATGTAAAGTGAAGCAAACCTGCATTCCTTTGCCTAGGACAAACCTGTTTATCACCTTACCTAGGCTAGGCTGTCTTGTTTTAAACATGCTCTAATATCATTATAGAGAAACAATTCATAACTCTATGTAAAGCATTTACACATGTATGTGTTACAATATTTATCACCAGTGTGTAATTAATTTTCAAATGAAACCTCACAAGGCATGTTCTGTAAACAATATCATTGCCACAGAGATGAGGGTATGAATGCTGGGGAGGCTAAGGTCACAGATACCCAACAAAATGGTCTGTGAGGACACAAGCATAATGATATATTTTAGCAACAAAACAATGACCAAAATAACTCCTATGTCTAAAGACATCATGATTTCCCCAATGAGCAAAAGATAATAGGAATGAGAAGAATACCTCTTTTCCTTGCTCTAGCGAAATCTCATTTTCTACTGGACAATGTTAGCAATGCCTAGAAATATCTGAAAGAAGGAAGCAGACAAAACAGAACACAAAATCTTATAGTCCTGAACTGTCCAGGGGAGGGACTGGGTGGGCTATTAGGTCTTTCTACCTCTAATGTCTATAAATCTGTGAAAAATATCTAGCAAATTCCCAGTTTGTGACTATAACAGCAGCAACCTTGAACAGAAAACAGTTCAGAACAAACACATATTGACCTGCCACCCCACTACTATGCATTGTTGAAAGCAAACGAAAAGAAATTTCTAGGCTAAAAATAAAAATTTGCAACATTAAAGCATTCTGTGTGAATGTTACAATAGGTAAACAAAAAATTACACCACCATAATAACAAACACATAGCTCAGCCATATGAGACAATGATAATATAAAACCAGTGACATCAACGACTATAACCCAGGCAGGTCGAATGGAGCTTTGTTAGATTTAACCACAAGCTTGCCCTTAATGGAAAGTTAGGCACCTAATTATCCCTACGTACAGGCATTTTTTCAACAGATAAACTTTTCTCACACACATTTTATGTGGTCTTCCATCCTCCATTTCTTTTTAAAAGAAGTGGTCCTATCCATCTTGCTGTTTAATGGTTATGGGTGTTGGTTTGACATGCACATCTGTGAACATTTCAAATGAATGATTGAGTTGGTGGTCCTGTAATCAGAGCTGCATAGGTGAATGTTTGCACTTACTTGGAACCTCAGTAATGTAAATGGGGCTCACCCAACTCCAAACGCTGGATAGTGCCCATAGTTTTTAAACCTTAAGCTGTGTGCATCATGGTGTTCTTATTAGTCTGATCTGCTGAGAGATGGACTACTTTGTTCTGGGCTAATCAATTTTCAGATGGCTCTCACAGTCAGCCTCAAAGAGAACACATTGCATTGGCCAAGCCCTTATGTGATAAAATCCATCACTATAGCAAGGGCCATCATCTGAAATCAGTATGATATCTTGGCTAAACAAAGATGGGGAAAGGCATTCAGACTGCTACCTGAAAATGCAGGGGCAAAAATTGGTTAAAAACAACAAGATAGGATAGAACACCTTCACAATAGGAGGACAAATGTCTTAAACTAAGGATTAGGCCATAAAGGTGGCTAGTTCCTCACATTGTTTTAGTTCGTGCTAATCATACTCTTCTCAGTTTTATCCCAAGCCAACTGCTTTTTGTTAACATCAATTTTTCTCAGATCTGGGCGGACAGAGGAACTGCACTGTTATGCGGAGATTTAGAGCTCTGGGGTATCAGCATATTGATTCCCCTGCAGTCTAAATTAGCTCAGTCTCCAGGTAGTTTTACATATATGTTGTTCAAGGGGAGTAACAGGACTGAAATATTGTTGGACTCCATATGAGGGAGGTTCACTGAGTCAAAATAACTTTACATCAAAGTCCTCTGGTCTTTTGAAAAGAAATAAATGATGCCAGCTTAATGTGCCTCTCTTCATCTCTAGACCAGGGAGTACCAGCCAGATTTTTAAAAGTGTTAAAGCACCAAAAGCCCCAGATATGCATCAAGTTGGGTTTTCAAAAGCATAGAGGCACCAAACTCCCACTGAGTTCACTGGCACTTTTGAAAATCCCACCAGGCACCTATCTCCATCCTTAGGTTATGAAGTAACTTTAAAAAATTGACCCTAAATCACGAGTGTTTCCTGATTAACAGAAAGGTAGCCGTGTTAGTCTGATCTGAGGAAGTGGGTCTGGCCCCCAAAAGCTCATCACCTATTAAACCATCTTGTTAGTATTTAAAGTGCTATACAGTTTTTCCTTTTGATTAACAGAAAACGTGTATATACACACATATGTTTCAACTATGAGTGAAAAGAGGGAAAATTCTGGTCAGACTCATTTTTAATAAGAAGTTTTTGCCCCTAGGTTCCACTTACTGTGTTTTCCTGTGTTAGCTGGAATTGATCTATATTCTGATTGTATAAATAACAAAAAGATAGCTATAGTAGCTGAAACCATGAAGGGCCTAAGAATGGTGCAAGAGGTGCCTTGTAATGAGCTAGTCAACCTGAGCTTCCATGCAGTTGACTCAGAGGCTACGTCTAGACTGCAAGCTTCTTTTCTGGATGAGAAAGCGCAACTAAAAACCGATCTGCTTTTTTCAAACGATAGTGTCCACATTGATTGGATGCTATCTTGCATTTCAGTTGTGATTTTTCCTGGAAGCCTCTTTTTTTTGAAAAAACACTCTCTTCCAAGTCCACACACACCTTTTTCCAAAAAAGCTCTCTCAGAAAAAGGCTTCTCTCTTGTAGGTTTACTGCTGTCAGAAAAAACCCTCCATTCTTTCACTTTTCTGTCAAAGGAATGCAATAGCAGTGTGGACATAAGTGTAGTTTTTCCAGAAAAACGGCCGTGTTTCTCGAAAAACTCTGCACTGTAGACATACCCTGATTTGGGAAGGGAATCCAAACTGAATAAAGAGAGGGTGGAAAGCTTTGCCCTAGACACCAAAGCTCTATTACATGAAGCTGGGTTCTTATCCATGGGTCCTGCTTTGCTCTGAATTCCCAGACAAAGGAAGATGAATCACATGTGGGATATCACCGAGCTGACTTCACAACAAATCACAATGAAGCCGGACCAAATCAGAAGCAGGGCTGGTGTTACAGCACTGGACCAAATAGCTGCAAATCAAGGTAGAACCTGGCAGTATAGCCTTTGCTGGACAGGAACGAATAGATGAGAAGAATGCTGCCCACCTAATCACCACTGACTCTAATTGGAGCTATCTATAAGATTTTAAGTGGAAGAGGTTTATTTTAAGTGTTCTGAACAACTAGACAATTAAAACTGGCGTTATGGGGTTGACTCTATGTAAATATACCGTTATAGCTATTTTGTTTGTTTTCCCTTTCCCCAAAGTAAAAGGTATTCAAGATTTCAAGTTCCCAACAACTCCTGAGTGCATGTCAGTGAGGAAGAGCCACCAACAAGATTCTATTTTAATTTGCTAGAATTAGCAGTAGGAGGATGGCTCTGGTGTATGTGTGAGGGGGTAGACTTGAGACAGTTTTGTTTATTTTAAAAAAGGACCCATAGACAGCTTGACTGTGATTGCCATTGGCACCTTCTGAAAGGGTTAAAGGCACAAGACTAGAAGATGGACTTCTGATCTCAGTCCATAGTGATGAGGTCATAATCCTTCAACAAAGTGAGCACTCTTTCTATGTAATACCCAGGTCTAAAGACTGAGGGTATGTCTACACTACAGTGTTAATTCAAGTTAACTTAATTTGAAATAGTTAATTCGAATTAAGCTAATTCAAAATAATGCATCTATATACAAAAACTATTTCGAAATAGCATTTTGCTATTTCAAAATAGCGCGTCCACACTGAGTGGACCCTGAACTGAAGTTAAGGCTGGCTGGAATCAGTGCCGGCAGGGCATCAGGTTAGGACTTAGTGTGTGGAACTGCTGCCTGAGGCTAACTGAGCTCCGTGCTTAAAGGGACCCTACCCCCACCCCAGACAGACAGTTCTCAGGGTTCCCCGCCTGCTTGTCTACCTCAATGAGGGACAGCAAAGCAGTCCTGTCTTGGAGTGTCTTGAGTGACCGCACTTGGGACACCACAGCACTCAGCCACATGGAGCCAAAGCTGCCCCTGGGCATGCCGGTATGTCTCGTGGGGTCGTTGCCATCAGCCTGGCTGCACTTGCTGCAGGCTGCCATCCGGGGGGTCATAAGAACATAAGAACGGCCGTACTAGGTCAGATCAAAGGTCCATCTAGCCCAGTATCCTGTCTACCGACAGTGGCCAGCACCAGGTGCCCCAGAGAGGGTGGACCGAAGACAATGATCAAGCGATTTGTCTCCTGCCATCCTTCTCCAGCCTCTGACAGACAGAGGCCAAGGACACCATTTTATCCCCTGGCTAATAGCCTTTTATGGACCTAACCTCCATGAAATTATCTAGCTTCTCTTTAAACTCTATTAGGATATGTCTACACTACCACCCTAGTTTGAACTAGGGTGGTTAATGTAGTCATACGGAGTTGCAAATGAAGCCCGGGATTTGAATTTCCCGGGCTTCATTTGCATAAAGCCGGGCACCGCCATTTTTAAATGTCAGCTAGTGCGGACTCCGTGCCGCGCAGCTACACGCGGCACGGACTAGATAGTTCGGACTAGGCTTCGTGAGGAGTAACGGTAGCCTAGTCCAAACTACCTAGCGGACATTTAAAAATGGCGGTGCCTGGCTTTATGCAAATGAAGCCCGGGAAATTCAAATCCCGGGCTTCATTTGCAACTCCGTATGACTACATTAACCACCCTAGTTCGAACTAGGGTGGTAGTGTAGACATACCCTTATAGTCCTAGCCTTCACAGCATCCTCTGGCAAGGAGTTCCACAGGTTGACTACACGCTATGTGAAGAAGAACTTTCTTTTATTAGTTTTAAACCTGCTACCCATTAATTTCATTTGGTGTCCTCTAGTTCTTCTATTTAGGGAACTAATAAATAACTTTTCTTTATCGGCCCTCTCCACACCACTCATGATTTTATATACCTCATCATATCCCCCCTCAGTCTCCTCTTTTCTAAACTGAAAAGTCCCAGTCGCTTTAACCTCTCCTCAAATGGGACCCGTTCCAAACCCCTAATCATTTTAGTTGCCCTTTTCTGAACCCTTTCCAAGGCCAAAATATATATTTTTGAGGTGAGGAGCCCACATCTGTACACAGTATTCAAGATGTGGGCGTACCATAGTTTTATACAGGGGCAGTAAGATATTCTGGGTCTTATTTTCTATCCCTTTCTTAATAATTCCTAGCATCCTATTTTCCTTTTTGATCGCCGCTGCACACTGTGTGGAAGTTTTCAGAGAACTGTCCACGATAACTCCAAGATCTCTTTCCTGATTTGTCGTAGCCAAATTAGCCCCCATCATACTGTACGTATAGTTGGGGTTATTTTTCCCAATGTGCATTACTTTACACTTATACACATTAAATTTCATTTGCCATTTTGTTGCCCAATCATTCAGTTTGGTGAGATCTTCTTGGAGTCCCTCACAGTCTGCTTCTGTCTTGACTATCCTAAACAGTTTGGTATCATCTGCAAACTTTACTACCTCACTCCTTACCCCTTTCTCCAGATTATTTATGAATAAGTTGAAAAGGATTGGTCCCAGGACTGACCCTTGAGGTACACCACTCCAATCTGAAAATTTACCATTTATTCCTACCCTTTGTTTCCTGTCTTTTAACCAGTTCTCAATCCAAGAAAGGACCTTCCCTCTTAACCCATGGCCATGTAATTTACGCAAGAGCCTTTGGTGAGGGACCTTGTCAAAGGCTTTCTGAAAATCCAAGTATACTATATCTACTGGATCCCCCTTGTCCGCATGTTTGTTAACCCCTTCAAAGAATTCTAACAGATTAGTAAGACAGGATTTCCCTTTACAGAAACCATGTTGACTTTTGTCCAATAAATTATGTTCTTCTACATGCTTCACAATTTTATTCTTTACTATTGTTTCGACTAATTTGCCCGGTACTAAAGTTAGACTTACCGGTCTGTAATTGCCAGGATCGCCTCTAGAGCCCTTTTTAAATATTGGTGTCACGTTGGCTACCTTCCAGTCATCAGGTACGGAAGCCGATTTAAAGGATAGGTTACAAACCACAGATAATAGCTCAGCAATTTCCCATTTTAGTTCTTTTAGAACCCTTGGATGAATGCCATCCGGTCCCGGAGATTTGTTAACATTAAGTTTTTCTATTTGTTCCAAAACCTCCTCTAATGACACTTCAATCCAGGACAGTTCCTCAGATTCATCACCCAAAAAGGACGGTGCAGATTCAGGAATCTCCCCAACGTCCTCAGCCGTGAAGTCCATCAGCGGGCTATCAGGATCCAGGAGGCCTTGTGGGAGAGCGTCCACCCCGAGGAGCCCTCAGAGCCACTCCAGTCCTCCCCACTGGGGGCTCGTGCCCCATTCCTCCCTCGTGTTCTTCCACTTACTCCTCCCTAGCCCCCCTTCCTGATGTTAAATAAAAGACATGTATGTTCAAAAATAGAAACTGGGTTTATTAAACAAAACTGGGGGGGGGGGAGATGAACCTCTGGGGAGACTGAGAAAAGGAGGTGGGAGAGGGGAAGAGAGAGGGTGGGAGAGAGGAGGGGAAAACCTGGGAGGAGGGAGCTGGCAGGGGGAAGCAGGGGAAGAAGGGGGAGGGGAAGCTCAGGGCCCAGGGTTGGGGGCCAGATCAACTTGATTTTCATGCAAACCTGCTCCTCGGTTTGCATGTGGCCTTTGGTGGCCAGGCTGGCAGCTATCCTGCCATAGACAGCCTCATTCCTCCATCTAGTGTGGAGATCATGGACATTGGAGGCATCCCCCAAACCTGAATAAGGTCCATGATCTCCACCCTGGACCGGGTAGGTGCCCGCCTTCTCCGGCCCCTGTCAGACTCCTGGGAGCTGGCAGACTGCTCCTGGGGAGCAGTGGAGGGCTGGCTGCTGGTGGCTTGCTTGCTCATGTTTTGGGATCACTGGGTCAGGGGCCCCGGTGGCCACTGCTGGCTCTGGGTTGGCAGGCTTGGAGCTGGCACAGGCACTGTGGCCAGGGTCTACCCCTTTAATGGCTCCAGGGCTGGGGGAGAGGAGAGTAAGTTTTCCTGGTTTTGCCCAGAGTGGCCACCAGGGCTCCCTGGGAAGGTTGGAGGCCCCCTATTTCGAATTAAGTGTTTATACAGCACTTAATTCGAAATAGCTATTTCGAATTTGGTGTTACTCCTCGTAGAATGAGGTTTACCAAATTCGAATTAAGCGCTCCGCTATTTCGAATTAATTTCGAAATAGCGGTTTGCATGTATAGACGCTATTTATGTTAAATCGAAATAAGGGCTGTTATTTCGAATTAACTTTGCAGTGTAGACATACCCTAACTGAAGAGATCTGATCTATTGAATAAATTAGGTAGTAACCAGAGTACATTTTTTTAGGAGTACAGGATCTGCTGAAAAAGCTCCCCACTCTTGGCAGAGCTGCGGCTACACTCTACTTTCACTTTCGACGCTGAGCCTGATCGGCACAGTGTTGGAACGTGAGTATGCAAATTAAGACCAGGATATTTAAATCCTGAGCTCATTTTCACTTCCAAAGTGCTTGATTTGCATCCCTCTGTCATCAGAGGGATGCAGTCTAGACACAGCGTAAGAATGGCTATACTGGGTCAGGCCAAAGGTCCATCTAGCCCAGTATCCTGTCTTCTGACAGTGGCCAATGCCAGATGCCTCAGAGGGAGTGAACAGAACAGAGACTCATCAAGTGATCCCTCTCCTGTCATCCATTTCCAGCCTCTGACAAACACCATTCCTACCCATTCTGGCTAATAGCCATTGATGGACCTAACCTCCATGCATTTATCTAGTTCTTTTTTGAACCCTGTTGAAGTCCTGGTCTTCATAACATCCTCTGAGAAGTAGATCACAGGTTTACCAAACAACTGTTCAATCCATTTGATAATGTTAATGTTGCATTATATTTAATTCTCAGATAGCCATCTTCCTTGTTCTGGTTGTAGAAATGTACACAGTCCCATTCTTCATGACTTGGAAAAGTTTTTTTTTCTCTCAATTTGCAGTTTTCCTTAATTTAGAGATGAGATTTTAGTAATATATTAGTTCTGAATGATGATTCTTGACGTGCGTTTATTGGTGATTAATTATGGCCATTTTTGTAGATTTGTCTCTTTTTAACATAGCTAATATCACTTTTTTGGTGGAAGAGGTATTTTATGCAGTTTCCTAGACATGGTAGCTGTGCCACTGGACACTTGGAAGAATGTGCAAAAGTAGTCAATTTAAAGAATCTTACCTTTGAACACTACTGAGAGAGAGAAAACAAATATGATTTAACTGCATGGAGGGCATGCAAAGAGCAGCCCAGGGTAGACAGGGCTGGTGGATTTACCATAAGCTGCCAGAGTGTACCATAAGTGACATCTGCGGATATGAGAAGGATACATATTCTAATGGTATGTTCATGGTGGCTCTTACCAATTTGACCAGCAAATTATTTATTTAGGGACTGGAAGCAAGTTTTCTCTTAGTCTTTGCCTTTTACTGATTTCTTCTGATATCTAGAACGTCTTTTAATAGAATCATAGAATATTAGAACTTGAAAGGACCTCGAGAGGTCATTTTGAGAAGGCCAGTCCCCTGCACTCATGGCAGGATCCAGTACCATCTAGAATCTGGATCATCCCTGACAGATATTTTTCTGACCTGCTCTTAAATATCCCAGGTCAATTTATTCCAGTACTTAATCACCCTGACAGCTAAGAAGTTTTTCCTCATGTACAACTAAAACTCCCTTGCTGCAATTTAAGCTCATTGTTTTTTGTTCTATTATGAGAGATTCAGGAGAATAATTTTCCTCCCTCCTTCTTGTAACACTTTTAGGTACTTGAAAGCTGTTATCAGGTCCCCTCTCAGTCTTCTCTCTTCCACACTAAACAAACCCAGTTCTTTCAGTCTTCCTTCATAAGTCGTATTTTCTACACTTTCTAATAATTCTTCTTGCTCTTCTCTGGATCTTCTCCTGTTTCTCCACATCCTTCCTGAAATGTGGTGCGCAAAACTGCCACAGTATTCTAGTTGGGGCCTAATCAGCACCTAATCTTTGATTCATTCACATTGCTGAATGCTAGAGGTTTCCTACGACTGGCATACAACGTATAATATATTCAAATATGTAACCAAGATGAAAAAGAGGACATTAGTGGTCCAATCACATTTTCTATAGTGACAAAATTTTATTTTGTCTAATGACATACTTAATGAGTGCTATAGCATTCTCCTACATTGTTGAGTGAGCAAGCACACGTTCATTATGCCTTCATCCAGGATTCATCCAATGATATTGTAAGACCTTAAATGCATGGAGTGTCAAACTGTTAAGATTCTATTAGATAATAAATTATGTGGGCCAGAGTTATCCTGGTGGAATTCAACTAATGTATAGAGTTACATCAAGCATAAATTTGTTCTTCTGTGATTCAGGTTATTAAATTTTAGCTTTACCTGGAGTTACAAAAAATTGTAAGCCCATGTCATGTTTTTATAAAACTGATTTGCCTGCTTTTATTATGTGTCTTACAGTTTTCAGTTAATCATATAGGCTACGTCTACACTGGCCCCTTTTCCAGAAGGGGCATGTTAATTTCAGCTATCGTAATAGGGAAATCCGCGGGGGATTTAAATATCCCCCGCGGCATTTAAATAAAAATGTCCGCCGCTTTTTTCCGGCTTTTAGAAAAGCCGGAAAAGAGCGTCTACACTGGCCCCGATCCTCCGGAAAAAGCGCCCTTTTCCGGAGGATCTTATTCCTACTTCAAAGGAATAAGATCCTCCGGAAAAGGGCGCTTTTTCCGGAGGATCGGGGCCAGTGTAGACGCTCTTTTCCGGCTTTTCTAAAAGCCGGAAAAAAGCGGTGGACATTTTTATTTAAATGCCGCGGGGGATATTTAAATCCCCCGCGGATTTCCCTATTACGATAGCTGAAATTAACATGCCCCTTCCGGAAAAGGGGCCAGTGTAGACGTAGCCAAAATAGAATGTTAGCCAAAAATAATCTAAATAAATATATATGTAATTCATTCTTCCACCTATATACCGATACTTAAGCCATTAAATTACACTTTT
Organism: Pelodiscus sinensis; assembly: GCF_052426305.1. NCBI lineage: Eukaryota > Metazoa > Chordata > Testudines > Trionychidae > Pelodiscus > Pelodiscus sinensis. The sequence continues at coordinate 93,774,182 of NC_143057.1, forward strand.
TTATTTTGCTACAGGCCATCCTCACTATAAGTCCAAGATACGTTCCAAAAAACTTGGACTTACAGTGAAACAACTTAAAGCAGGGAATTTTTTTCCCACAGCAGACTTCCATTTGCGCAATTTATTTTTTTTGGCGTGACTTAAGAGCAGGGAGTGCGAGGACGTATAATGCATCAGTTCCTACAGTTCCTATCAATGACTTTAGTGTAGAACAGATGTATATCTGGGAGACTTATAGTGGGGATGCCCTGTACATATTTTGTAATTGAAGTGCTTAAATACAATCATGATAAGCAATATATAAATCAATAAATTTCTTCATTTTATTTTTGAATTCACACTTCAAATAGGAATGTGGTGGTAATAAGCACAGATGCTGGAGAATAATAGGACACTACCACAGACTGTTTCAAGGAGCGTAGGCATTATATGAAAAACCAAAATAGTGTATATGCATATTATGCATATATATTGTGTTTGTAACTTGAATTACATATTTAAAGTATTTTATTTTATGATTGTATTGATTGTTTTATTTTTATTTTTCTGTTGTTATTTAGAATTGAATTATACATCAGAATAATGTAATGTTTAAAATAATCTATCTAATTGGAGAAGACCCATTCTAGAAATCATTTTCTTTTTCACTTGGTAAGGATTAAATAACAAAGTCTGTATTCTTTATTGCTGATTTCTACTATTAAACCAACTACACATAAGCAGAGCTGATTGCAATATAAAGAATTATTCTCCTGGGTCCTACTTGTATTCATTCTCATTCTACACTTTAAAAACCCATTCATCAATTACTCTGCAGTG